>NW_005871062.1:7555440-7565929 GCF_000147115.1 Myotis lucifugus
CTCAGGCCAAAACCTGGTATTCATTTTCCACTCCTTCTTTCATGCCACTGATCCAAAAAGTCCCATTGACTCTACATTTAAATTATATCTGGAATCTAGACATTTCTCACCTTCTCTGATGATCTATCGTCATTTCTCACCAGGATTATAACAATAGCAGCCTCACTGGTCTTGTAACCCACCCCTCTATTCTTTTAATATTATTTCTGGTAAAAGTGTTTTTGTAAAAGGTGAATTGTTAATTAATATGTAACCTGTATATAAACAACATATTTGTGTAAGAGTTCCAGGAACTAACTTCAAAGGAAGCTGACTCCAGCAATCAGACATTCTGGCTCCAGGAGTCTTGCTGACTTTCAACCATAAAAACCAGACCTTCACTTGACCAGTTTCCAGATAACCATCAGAATAAACTGTGCTGACTTACATGTAGAGAACTTTCAATCCTCAACCCCTTGATTTCTTTGTTCTGTTTTCACTCTCCCTCCTAACAAAAACCTCTGCCTGCACTGAGATGTGAAGATGGTCTTTAGGATTGGAGTCTGCCATCTTCTCAGGCTGCCAGCACTTGAATAAAGCATCTTTTCTTAAATCAGCACCTGTCTCTTGAGTACTGGCTTTTGAAGCAGCAGCCAGCTGAACCTGAGGTCAATATCACTCTCCCTTCCTCTTTCCTTGCACCCTATGCTCTATCCTCAGCACAGTAGTCAGAGAATGTCTGTAAAACATAAGTCACATTAAGTCAAGTCCTCCAGTGGTTCCCTCCTTGATTAGAGAGAAAGCTGAGCCCTTACAGTGGCCCCCTAAGCCCTTTATGGCCTCTGTCTACCCTATATCTCTGACCTCATAACTTTTATCCTCCCTCACCCTCCTCTCCAACCATGGGCTTCTTGCTAGTCCTAGACTATCCAGATTGCTGGTCCCTCTACCTGGAATACTGGTCCCTAGGTAATCACACTGGTAACTTCCTTATCACCTCCATCTCTGCTCAGATGTCACTTCCTCAGTGAGGTCCAGACCATTTATCTGTTCTGAAAGACTTTCTTTCCCTTCCCCTACCCCATCACTTCCTGATATACAATATAATTTTACTTATTCATTATGCTTAATATTTTCTGTCTTCTTGTATCAGAATGTAAGTTCTGGAGGGCAGGAATTTATTTTTCTGTTTTATTTACTGACATGTATAATAAGTGCCCAATAAAGACAGGAAGAGGCAAAAGTAGGTTTACAGTTGTGAGTACATGAAACAGTTTATTCTTATATTATTGTTTATTAATTATTGTGTTATTTTCCATACAAACACCTGTAGACCTACCTTTGCCCCACCCTGAATTTGTTGAATGAATGAATATAAAAAGTTTAGAACAATATTTGGCACAAAGTAAGTGCTTAATAATTATTAGCCATCATCTATATTACCTCCCATTATTGAGATTATTTCGCAGCATGAACATCTAGGAACTTGGCTGACACAGTGTCTCTTGAAGGAAAGACATTGGGTAAGTGGCGGGAACTCATAGGTTAATGAAGCATATCCAAGGCTCATTTATTTCCAGTTGCTTTTCATGGGCTTTTTCTGTTTTCTTATAACTGCTCCCTTGTACGAGCCTTGGATGGATCCCTTGTACCTAGCCTGGCAGGGCACTGCTAAAAATCACTGCTCTGAACTCCTCAGGAGAACCTCAGGTCCAATTTAGCTAGTGGGAAATAAAAATTAATAACCTCAACGAAATCTCAGCCTGTTTCTGCTGCTACTTCATTTCCAAGAGTTTTTAGTCGTTAAGAGGAAATAAAAGAATTAGGCCCAAACACAAGAGCTGCGGTAGTTAATACAATTAAACAAAGGACAGGTAGATTCTGCATAGCCTGTCAGGATATTTTGATAATCTGTCAAGCATAAAAATGATTTGTAATTTTTTAATGCAATGGTTTGCAAGGGAACTGACTTAATGTGACTTCTGTTTTACAGAACCACTCTGGCTGTAATTTGGAAAATAGAGGAGGAAGACCACATAGGAGGCAATTGTGATAATCCTGGTGAAAGGTGCTGATAGCTCAGACATGAAAAAATGGCTGGATTCTAGATACATTTTGAAAGTAGAGTCCATAGAATTTCCTGACTGACTGTTTGGATCTGTGGCATGAGAGAAAAAAATGGGTCAAAGACAAGAGCACGGTTTTAGGACCGAGCACCTAGAAGGATGGGGGCACCTCGAAAGATGCACGTATTCAGAGAAGGTGAGGTAGGATGGAGGAAGGGCTGGCTGCATTAAATTGTTTTATGCACAAATGTAGCACATATGACTTCTTTAAAACAGAAAAGACCATTTCTTTTCAATTTTCTCAGAAACAACAGAAAGGGTTCGTTTTCAGAATTCCTAACCATAAATTCCTTTTTCCTGCTTTTTCACTCTGTCTAGGAATATTAGTTTTCTGAATAATTTTCACAGAACAAAATAGCTCAATTCTAACATAGTCTTCAGGAACAGCACAAATTTTAGTGACGTCCACTGGTCCACACCCTCCTGAGTGGACTCGGAACCTGAACTAGCAGGTCTTGTCTGAAAGCCCTAGTGTTGAGTAAAGCCCAATCAAGAGGAGTGGGTATTCCAGTCACTGATAGGCAGACAGGTTATATTTTACATTTAGTTTGTTGCCATTGTTGTTGTTTCTGTGGGACCACTGTTTTATTTATTTATTTATTTATTTATTTTTATTGATTAAGGTATTACATATGTGTTCTTATCGCTCCATTGCCTACCACCCCCCTACTCATGCCTTCACTCCCCTGGTGTCTGTGTCCATTGGTTAGGCGTATATGCATGCATAAAGTCCTTTGGTTGATCTCTCCTCCTTACCCCCACCCTCCCCTACCTTCCCTCGGAGGTTTGACGGTCTGATCAATGCTTCTCTGTCTCTGGATCTGTTTTTATTCATCAGTTTATGTTGTGCATTCTATTACACGAATGAGTGAGATCATGTGATATTTATCTTTCTCTGACTGGCTTATTTTGCTTAGCATAATGCTCTCCAGGTCCATCCATGCTGTTGCAAATGGTAAGAATTTCTTCTTTTTTACCGCAGCATAGTATTCCATTGTGTAGATGTACCACAGTTTTCTAATCCACTCATCTGCTCATGGACACTTAGACTGTTTCCAAATCTTAGCTATGGTGAATTGTGCTGCTATGAACATAGGGGTGCATATAAGATACCTAGGAATAAACTTAACTAAGGAGGTAAAAGACCTATAGTCAAAAACTACAGGACACTGAAAAAAGAGATAGAGGAAGACATAAACAGATGGAAGAACATACTGTGTTCATGGATTGGTAGAATCAACATCATTAAAATGTCTATACTACCCAAAGCAATTTATAGATTTGATGCACTCCTCATTAAAATACCAATGGCATATTTCACAAACCTAGAACAAACTCTCCAAAAATTCATCTGGAATTTAAAAAGACCCCAGACAGCTGCAGCAATCCTGAGAAAGAAGAACAAAGTAGGAGGGATCCCAATACCAGATATCAAGCTGTATTACAAAGCCAGTGTTCTCAAAACTGCCTGGTACTGGCACAAAAACAGACATATAGACCAATGGAATAGATAAGAGAACCCAGAAGTCGACCCAAACCACTATGCTCAATTAATATTTGACAAAGGAAGCAAGGGCAAACAATGGAGTCAAGACAGTCTCTTCAATAAATGGTGTTGATAAAATTGGACAGATACATGCAAAAAAATGAAACTGGACCACCAACTTATACCATACACAAAAATAAACTCAAAATGGATAGGGACTTAAACATAAGACGGAAAGCCATAAAAATATTAGAGGAATACACAGACAGCAAAATCTCAGACATATGCTGAAGCAATATCCTCACCGATACAGTTCCTAGGGCAATGGAAACTAAAGAGAAAATAAACAAATGGGACTACATCAAAATAAAAAGCTTCTGTACAGCAAAAGAAACCATTAACAAAACAACAAGAAAACCCACTGCATGGGAGAACATATTTGCCAATGTTATTACTGATAAGGGTTTAATCTCCAACATTTACAGGGAACTCATACAACTTAATAAAAGGAAGATAAACAACCCAATCAAAAAATGGGCAACGGACCTAAATAGATACTTTTCGAAAGAGGACATAAGGAAGGCCAAGAGACATATGAAAACATGCTCAAAGTCACTAATCATCGAAGAGATGCAAATCAAAACGACAATGCGATACCATCTCACACCTGTCAGAATGGCTATCATCAACAAATCAACAAATGACAAGTGCTGGCGAGGATGCGGAGAAAAAGGAACCCTCGTGCACTGCTGGTGGGAATGCAGACTGTTGC
Source organism: Myotis lucifugus (assembly GCF_000147115.1). Classification (NCBI taxonomy): domain Eukaryota; kingdom Metazoa; phylum Chordata; class Mammalia; order Chiroptera; family Vespertilionidae; genus Myotis; species Myotis lucifugus. The sequence goes on from NW_005871062.1 coordinate 7,559,804, forward strand.
AGCCACTATGGAAAACAGGATGGAGTTTCCTCAAAAAACTAAAAATGGAACTCCCATTTGACCCAGTGATTCCACTTCTAGGAATATATCCCAAGAAACTAGAAACACCAATCAGAAAGGGTATATTTTACATTTCTTAACACTTGGGGTGAGAAGGAGTGCTGTTTTCTGGTCCAGAGTTCTCTGGGCTGTGGGCTTCCACAGCTGCTCAGAAGACAGCTACTCGCCCAAGACAGAGTCCTGCTGGAGGAAGGGCCTTGTTGGAGATGAAAAGGGGATAGAGTAGGAAATGGAGATCCAGGGTTTCCCAGATCCCCATTAACTATTAATTTACTTATAACTAATAGTTGTGAGAATCTAGGACCACCTGAAGCTGTAAGATCAAATGGAAACCCTGTACAGGTTGTTTTTAGGAATCAATTTGCCTGGGAGGCTCAGGGCTATGAGGAAGAATGCATATAAAACAGAAACATGGCTGTTGCCAGTGCCCAGTACACCCAAAATGGGTTAGTTATGGCTGGGAGAGAGACTTGGCTCTACCCTGAGACCCCTGAAGCAGCCTGAACACAGCCATGGGTCTCAAGGGCAGTGCAGTGGCCATGCTCAGAGGGGAGCTGCATTACAAAGTTTTCCAGCAATTCCCAGCTTTTTAAATTAAGGTGCCATCAAGGTTGTTCCTTTAATACCATCACCCTCACCCCCTTCCTATTTACCTTCTTAAAGGAGCCAAAAAAGCAGAATTAAAGTTTCAGGCTGGGAATGTTTGTAACCCTGGGAAGGTCCACAACAACATATCCAGAAAGTAGCAGACTTCCAGGCGGGGAAAGAGCCTCAAAAAGTCTGGAGATTTTGATTCTAGTCTTGATGCTGACTGGGGCTGCCTCTGAGTGTTTGTTACATGAATAAGTCACTTTCCAGCTCTAGGCCTCAGTTTCCTCGTCCGTGAAATGGACACGGTGACCCTCATGGCCTCTTCAGGTAATCATTCAATTCAGTCTGATGGTAACATGAGTAGATTGCTCTGATATCAGAGTGAAGGCTGGATTAGAGGAATGTTGCCTAGAGGCCAGGAAATGAGTTACCATTAAATTATCAATGAATTACTGTTACTACTGCCTAAGAAAGACATGCTAATGGCCTGAGCAACACAGTTTCATCAGCTAGGTACCACTGAGTAAACAAGCACCCGAAAACTTACCATCCATTACTTTTCATAACTCTACAGGTCACCTGGGTGCTTCTGCTGATCTGGGCTCACTCAGCCAGTCCCCACTGGACTAACTTATGTGTCAGTGGTTGGTCAGCTGACAGGATGTCTGGGAGCCCTCTGGTCAGCTTTCTTCTATATGACCATCACATCTCTCCAGCAGCCCAGCCCAAACTTATTCTCACAGTTCAAGAGAGAAATCAAGCACTTTTTAAAACCTTAATCATTGAGTTGCTACTGTCCCATTTTCCAAAGCAAGTGTCTTGTGAGAGACACAACCAGGGTGTCACAGATAGAGGGAGGCATAGAAATCAACCCTGTACAGAGGCAGATTAGGAGTGAGGATAGATGTAAGAACTACTGGTGAGAAAGGCAGAAGAAGGTTTGAAATCAGCTGTGACCTCAACACATCTCAATAACCTGAACTGGGTGAGAAGTTTTTGAGGGCAGAAAAGGCTTAATTTCGGGCCATTTGGGAGTTTGTCCTTGAATAGGGCCAACTTACCCCAAGTGTGAGTGACCGGGAAACAATGGGACCTGGAAACTGCCTTGCACACTGTCACTAAGGGGACTCATGTGGAGGCTGCTAGGCCAGCTGGGAGTCCACAGGTGGAGGTGGGTGCTGGGATGTACATAGATGGTCCTGGAGAAGGGATTCCGAGCTCCTTGCTGCAGGTGCTTCAGCTCAAAACCCTGTTCTCTAAAAACACGTCTCATTTTGTACTGCTAATCATTTTCTTCACTTCCCCTCATTTTTAATAGTTCTTTCCCAATGCCATACTGAATTAATTATTAAATTTAAAAAAAAAAAACATCAGGGCTCAGAATGGGGGAGGGCATGACGCTGGGCACCCAGCACTAGATATGGTAAGGGAAGTGGGTCAGAGAGAAATCTTTGAGGGACATGAGACTTGGAGGATGCCAGGGTACACTGTCCTGCCTAAATTTTCTGAAAGATAATGCCTGTCCGCCCAAACCTCAGTGGAGAATTTTGTGCTTTGTTTGAATAGTGCAGATCCCAGCCTAAGTAGTTTATCTTCTTGGAAGACAGACTGCAGACTACAATGAGAAACCGAGGACAGGAGGAGCCAGCCCCATTACAATTTCTCTCCCACCAGAGATAAGGTCGTCAACTCTGCTTGGAGGAAACTTCCTGCCTTGTAATGTTTGTTTACAAGGCTTCCTGAGGCTGTTTCCTGCTAAAATAGGCTGCAAACCCATTTAAACAAAAACAGTAGGCCGAGTGTCTGTCAGTTTCATCGGGGCAGAGAAACTGTGTCTCATTCATGTATCCACAGTGCTTGGAGCAGAGATGGGCAGCTACCAGGCACTCCATGCATATTTGTTGAACAAATGAACTCTGTGAGGGGTCATTATTCCCATTTTATAATTGAGGCCAGCAGCCTCCCAGTTAATAAATGGCAGAGCCTGGGCCAGAACAAGATTCCCAATCCCAAGGTCACTGCTACTCATTTTGTCCAGTTGTTTCTAGGTCACTAGCCTTAGGAACAAAGAAGCTCAGGGCATGAGTGCAGGAAGCAGCTATAACTTGCACAGAAAAGCAGGCAGAATCTTCGGAGTGTTCCAGCACAACAAAAGATTTACCAAGAAAACGCAGGACAGAAATGTGGGCGTGAGTCTTCCCTGTGCAGCAAAGGTGCGTTCCCAGCACGCAGACAGGCACTGGCTGGGAATGTGCAGCTCTGCAGCCTCCCCTGCAGCACAGCTTCAGAATGCAGCCTCTCTGAGCGGCTGGAAAGCTCATAGAAAGCCCAGATCCAAACACATCCTAGTTATGTCTAACTGATCCCTGCATGGTTTACTATTTAGGTATTAGCCATGATAAGACTCAGGGGGTCCCTAGAGAGAAGGTCTGAAAAGTTACTGAAATAACATACATATTATAAATCTTCTGGAAGACAGGGTCCGTGCCTTTAATCAGGTCCTCACAGGGGTCTCTGATTAAAATCCAGCCACATGAGGAACTACTAGAATGATCACTTCAGCTCCCTAACTGCCCAGCTTTGCTCAAAGCCCCAGAGATGGGACATCAGTCCTTTGCAAGGCAGCTCATGCCGTTTCCTGTGATCAATGTCTGCCCTGACACACACATACAAATGCTAAGATAGCCTCCAGAAGGCATTAGCTGGCATCGAAGGGGCTGCTTTTTAAAATTTTTATATTCAAAGGCAACTAATAAATAGTTCCCCAAAGTGAGATTTTTAATAAGAATTTCTGCTCATATGACTCATAAGACCCTTGCATAGAGGCCAGACCTGGAGCTGGTGTCCCCCATCAGCTCCAAATTCTAGTGGACTACCCCCAGGACAAGGCTTCAATGATGAAGCCCAAGTTTCTGCTGAAAGAGATCCTCTACTGCCACCTGGTGGCTAATACTTATTAGTTCACAGAATTTGTACCAAGTGCACATATCTATACTATTAAAAGGGTAATATGCTAATTAGACTGGGTTGACCGGAAGTCTTCCAGATGTCCCACTTCCTCCTGCACAAAGCCACGGTGGCAGGGGCCGAGGCAGAGGTGGTTAGGGGCCATCAGGCCAGCAGGGGAACAAACAGTCAAGGGCACAATCAGGAAGGCGCAGGGGAGCAAGCACGTAGGGGGTGACCAGGTCAGTGGGGTGGGAGGCGGGGAGCAAGCAGTTAAAGGCCAATCAGGCTGGTGCAGGGGGAGCAAACTGTTAGGGGATGACCAGGCTGGAGCAGGGGAGCAGGCAGTTAGGGGCATGATCAGACCGGTGCAGGGGAGCAAGCAGTTAGGGGCTCAATCAGGCGAGATCAGGCTGGCAGCGGGGAAGCAAGAAGTTAGGGGGTGACCAGGCTGGCACAGGGGAGCAGGCAGTTAGGGGTGCAATCAGGCCGGTGTGGGGAAGCAAGCAGTTAGGGGCACGATCAGACCAGCGTTGGGGAGCAAGCAGTCAGGGGCATGATCAGGCTGGCATGGGGGAGCAAGCAGTTAGGGGACGATCAGGCTGGCAGGGGAGGGTAGTTGGGGGCAATCAGGCCAGCAGTGGGGCAAGGTAGGGTGATCAGGCTGGCAGTGGGGCATCCTGCAGGATCTGGACTAAACCAGCAGTTGGACATCCCCCAAGGGGTCCCAGATTGGAGAGGGTGCAGGCGAGACTGAGGGACACCTTCCCATGCATGAATTTTGTGCACTGGGCCTCTAGTATATATGCTTTTGTTTATTTTAAAGAGAGAAGAAGGGGAGAGGGAAAGAGAGAGAGAGAGAGAGAGAGAGACATCAATTGGCTCCCTCCTGCATATCTCCTACTGGGTATCGAGCACACACCCTGACCAGGAATCCAATCAGGACCTCTCGGTGCATAGGACAATGCTCAACCAACTGAGCCATATTGGCCAGGTGTGTGTGTGTGTGTGTGTGTGTGTGTGTGTGTGTGTGTGTATAATCTCTTCAAGGCTTTGGAAACTGAACTCAGTTCAAACTCCCCCTTTACTTATATGTAGATTGCGGCTCAGGGATTATATAAGCAATGTGTCACCTATTTACCTGCAGCAGAGCAAGATGGAGGCTCAGGCTTTCATGCTCGCCTTCTAGGCTTTCTCACCCTGTGCAATGCTGACATGTTGAAGCTTTCCTACCACTTTGCTCCTTCCCTGGACAGGAATTTTCCATCCTTCTCTATGCTCCCACAGTTCCCTGCATTTCCCTCTGTAACAGTATCCTCTTCCCAAGTTATCCTGACTAGCCTTTCTGTATCTTTCACTCAGCAGGAGACCCTTGAGAGCACAGACTGCTTATATTTTGCACCCCAGGACCCATCCTGGAGCCTGGAACATATGAACAGATGAGTGAAGTTCGCCATCACCCAGATGGGTGGCCCAACATGTGTCTGGGCCAGGAGCACCCTTGCCTCGCCTATCACCATGCACTGTCTTCCTGTTCTGTGCTGTGGATCCCTGTGCTTCTGGGGTCCTGGAGGGAATAGACATGGCCCCTGTTGTGGAGCTCTGGTCAGGTCAAAGTCAGTCATTGATCACAATACTGTGCAGAGAGTCTTACCCATGGGGGCCCCTAAGGACAAAGAGAAAACACTGGTGTGAGGCTGTGAAGCTCAAGGTAGTTTCAGAACAGAACATTCAAGGTAGTTTCTGAGACCTAAAGGTGAATTCAGATGAACCTTGGTGGAGGGCATTGAGGCAACAGGAACAGCCACACCAGAGGTGTGAGTGAGCAGGTGTGTTAAGGATATACTGGAGTATAGAGAACACTAGAGAGTTGGCGGAAGAGGGGAGTCAAACCCAGGAGCTGCTGCACAAGGGACAGATGACAAAGGCCTTTAATGCCAGAATATGGGAGCTCAGCCTCCATATCTAGGAGTGAGATCTCTATGAAAATTTTAAGGAGAATAATGAGGCAGGGTCTAGTCCAGTGATGGCGAACCTATGACACGCGTGTCAGAGGTGACATGCGAACTCATTTTTTTGGTTGATTTTTCTTTGTTAAATGGCATTGAAATATATAAAATAAATATCAAAAATATAAATCTTTGTTTTACTATGGTTGCAAAGATCAAACAATTTCTACATGTGACACGGCACCAGAGTTAAGTTAGGGTTTTTCAAAATGCTGACACGCCGAGCTCAAAAGGTTCGCCATCACTGGTCTAGGCAATAGTGTGGACATTTGGAAAACAGAATAGAGAGTGTGGCCCAGGGAAAGTCTTTAGTGTCATTGTCCTCAAATTCTAGTGTGCTTTAGAATCTCCAGGAGAGTAGCTTAGAATGCAGATTCCCAGGTCCCTTCCCCAGGGGTCTGGTCTAGGGCCCCAGGAATTTGTATTTTCAGCCAGAAACAATCTCATGGGGTGCTTCTGATAAAAATGGCTCAAGGGCCCCACTTGGAGAACCATTAGAGACTAAGAGGAAGGGAGAACC
>NW_005871062.1:7566029-7607611 GCF_000147115.1 Myotis lucifugus
CGACGGGTGGTCTTCAAGTGATGAGCAATACCTCATTCAATCATCTCGAAATTGTTATCTCCCGCAGTCTGGCAAAAACGAAACGAGAATGAATATGGAGGCTGGATGGGAAGGGGGCTGCTGTGCTGGAGAAAGATTTTGGTTTTTAGACCGGGAAATACTTGACTATCTTTCCTGCTATGGAGGAGGAGAGGATGGGATCACAAGCAGAGGGTCTATGAGAGAGGTGGCTGGGGAAGGGAGGCTCCTGGGGAGCAATGAGGAGTTGGGGAGATGTCCTGAGCACCACCACCCCCAACAGCAGGAGAAAGGCCCCGCCTTTTCTGAGGCAGGTGGAGAGAGAAAGGGGAGAGTGTGGGTGAAAGTAGGTTTGCAGAATGATTAAAATAAGAGACAAAGAAAGCAAGTACCATATAGATTCACTCTGTCCAAATTAGAGTTCATATAAATCTGGGAGAAATAGTCAGTTCTTTACATAACTGGATGAAGAGTCAAAAAGTCATTAAGAGTCTAGAGGGAAGAGCTAAGTACTGGCTGCAATACTGCAAATGTAAACTCTTCACTCCGTGTAAAAATGAGCTTCCACAAACACAGGAGGGCAACTTGACCTCATAGCAGCCAGCAATTTAAAAAAATGATTGATGATATTCTCCATTTGATGAAAAAGGGTTAGGAGGCTTTTAAAATTAAGCTAAGAATCTGAAATGGTCAATGAGGGATCCATCCCAGTGGTTTGCAGAATTCTAGCCTACTGTTACTTCACTCCTTCTAAAGGCATGCAGGCAAGGAGGGGTAGGTAGCATGCTTGTTGAGACAACTTGGTCTATACTTTGCTCTACACTTTTTAATTTTTAATTTTTTAAATATATTTTATTGATTTCAGAGAGGAGGGGAGAGATAGAAACATCAATGATGAGCGAGAATCATTGATTGGTTGCCTCCTGCACTCCCCACACTGGGGATTGAGCCCACAACCTGGGCACGTGTCCTGACCAGAAATTGAACCATGACCTCCTGGTTCATAGGTTGATGGATGCTCAACCACTGAGCCACGCCAGCCACCTATACATTTTTTTAAAGCTACTCATTTGTAAACCTCGATATTTCACTATGATAGAATCCAGTTTTTTGAGGTCTCTCTCAAAACTGATTACACTGGTTTCACCAAACAAAACTCACAGGTCTCTCTGACCACCAGGGAAATCTATATGAGAATAAAATATCCTAAGACCTCCCTACCTCGTATTCCTGACTGTGTAGGTCTTGGGAGGAGAGACTGTCAATGAGTCATTCTAATGACCAGTTAGCTTTTGGAAGCCACTAAACTGGTTAGGAAATCTTTGGAGATTTCTGATTCCCAGTGTAAAAAGAGACAAAACATTTTTTTCTTTTGCTCCATAAGCACTGAGATCCACTAGACTGTGTTCTTTTTTTTTTTTTAATTAAATCTTTATTGTTCAGATTATTACATTGGTTCCTCTTTTTTCCCACCATAACTCCCCTCCACCCAGTTCCAACCCCACCCTCCGCCCTCACTCCCCACCCAGTGTCCTCATCCATAGGTGCACGATTATTGTCCAATCTCTTCCCGCACCCCCCACACCCCTTTCCCCCCCAAGAATAGTCAGTCCATTCCCTTTCTATGTCCCTGATTCTATTATAATCACCAGTTCATACTGTTCATCAGATTATTTATTCACTTGATTTTTAGATTCACTTGTTGATAGATGTGTATTTGTTGTTCATAATTTGTATCTTTACCTTTTCCTTCTTCCTCCTCTTCTTAAAGGATACCTTTCAGCATTTCATATAATACTGGTTTGGTGGTGATGAACTCCTTTAGCTTTTTCTTATCTGTGACGCTCTTTATCTGACCTTCAATTCTAAATGATAGCTTTGCTGGATAAAGTAATCTTGGTTGTAGGTTCTTGGCATTCATCACTTTGAATATTTCTTGCCACTCCCTTCTGGCCTGCAAAGTTTCTGTTGAGAAATCAGCTGACAGTCATCTGGGTACTCCCTTGTAGGTAACTGACTTTCTTTCTCTTGCTACTTTTAGGATACTCTCTTTGTCTTTTGCTCTTGGCATTTTAATTATGATGTGTCTTGGTGTGGTCCTCTTTGGATTCCTTTTGTTTGGGGTTCTATGCACTTCCTGGACTTGTAAGTCTATTTCTTTCACCAGGTAGGGGAAGTTTTCTGTCATTATTTCTTCAAATAGGTTTTCAATATCTTGCTCTCTCTCTTCTTCTGGCACCCCTATAATTCGGATGTTGGTACGCTTGAAGCTGTCCCAGAGGCTCCTTACACTATCTTCGTATTTTTGGATTTTTTTTTCATTTTGCTTTTCTGGTTGGGTGTTTTTTGCTTCTTTGTATTTCAAATTTTTGACTTGATTCTTGCGATCCTCTGGTCTGCTGTTGGGAGTCTGTATAATATTCTTTATTTCAGTCAGTGTATGCTTAATTTCTAGTTGGTCCTTTATCACAACATCGAGGATCTCACTAGATTTCTTGAGGATCTCATTACATTTATTGGCGGTCTCATCAGTCTTTTCGAGGGCCTTACTAAATTTATTGGCGGCTTCTAGTCAGTTCTTGAGAGACCTTAAAAGTGTGGTTTTGAACTCTATATCCAGCAGTTTTCTTTCCTCCATTTCTGTCATTTGTGTCCTGTTTCTTTGTCTCGGCATTTTTTGTGCTTCGCTGTGTCGGTAGAGCGGCTTTCTGTGCTAAGTGTCCCAATTACCTGAGGTAGACACTCTTGGTGCCCCTCCTTGTGGGCTTTGTGCACAGTCTTGTTGTAGTTAAGCCTTGATTGTTGTATGTAAAGCTGGGAGGATTTGACCTCCAGGCCAATTGGCTGTGAGAATCAGCTGTGTCTATGGTGGGAGAACTTCTGTGCTGAAGACACCCTTATGGGGCAAGACTTGCTTCAGTGGGGCTATGGTGCTCACTGAGTCTGCCCCCTGAGTGTGTCCCTTATAGATCTGCGTAGTTGTAATTGGATGGTCCCACTCTGACCACTGGGTACACTGGCTCTTAGAGCTAAGGAGGTGCTAATCTAGCCTTTGCCTAAGGCTACCCAGCAGAAGCCAGCTGCAAAGCAATGCAAGTTGCCCTGGGGCCTTGGGGAAGCTGCAGTTTTTTAAGTTATTTTCAGATTACAAAGGGCCGGGCCTTTCATATGCAAAAGCCTCTGTGCACGGCTTTGCAGGGTCCCAGGGGATAAACAGGGCGGGCCGAGCGAGCCAGCAGTATGGCTGCTCTCAGTCCTGCCTTCAGAGGTCCTGGCAATCGCCGAGAGTGCCTCCGAGAGAAAGCTGCCCTCGAGTTCCGACCGATGCCAGACAGTCCCGTTTCTCCCGTGTGAGTCTGGGTCCCCAAAGACTCGCCCGAAACTGGAACTCAGAGCCTGAGACTCCCTCCCGATTGAAGAAGACAATCGTGTCCTCAGCATCCAGCCCTCTCCGCATGCACCTCCGCACCTTTGTATTTACTTCAGCACTGCACCTCCTCTGAGTCTCGGTATGCTTTTCTCTTTCCTTCAAGTTGTAGAAATTCCATTCAGCCAGCCTTCCTGTGGTTCTGGATGATGTCCGTTATGTCTTTTAGTTTTATTTTTGAAGTGGTTTTGCGAGGCAGCAATCTTCGGTGTTTACCTATGCCACCATCTTGGTTTCCTCAGACTGTGTTCTTAGTGAGGATGACAAACTTACATGCTTGAAACTGTAGCTAATTATGGGCTACTGATGGCATTGGTTGGTATTGCATATAAAAATGTGAGACGACTTCCTTAGAATTATAAAATCCTTTTCTTAAAAAAGTTTAGTTTTCAATATAAGTCAGTCACTATATATTTATCCTTTTCTAATCTTTTCAAATGACTAGTCATTTATGAGCAAAGATCTGTGCATAATAATGCTTGGATGTTATGAAGAGAGATTATTAAAGTAGTAAGAAGTGGTTTGGAATTAACTCATCATGCCTAAGGAACATAACACAAATGAACAAATCATGTATCATCTTTCTTTTTTAGTTTTAAGTTTGTTAGTTGTAATGTTTGAGTTATGATTTATGTACCATAAAATTTATCCATTGTAAGTATACAGTTTATTTTTAGCCAATTTCTAAAGCTGTGCAATCATAACCAGTTTCAAAACATTGCCATCACCCCCACAGAGTTCCCTCATGCCTGTTAAAAACTCCACAGTCCAAGTAAACCTCTAATCTGCTTTTTATTTCTAAGGGTTTGCCTTTTTTAGAAATTTCATGTGAATGGAAACAGAGTATTTAGTCTTTCATGTTTGTCTTCTTTCACTTAGGATAATGTTTGTGAAGATTATCCTTATGTTACATAAACACAGAATTCACTCATTTTTTTAGCTCTTACATTTCAGTCTATAACCCATTTTTAATTCATTTTTATGTGTTGTGTGAACTAAGTGTCTAAGTTTTTGTATTTATACAGTCCTGGCAGGGTAGCTCAGTTAGAGCATCATTCTAATATGTTAAGGTTGTGGGTTTGATCTCTGGTCAGGGCACATACAAGAATCAACCAATAGCCCAGTGTGGTACAATTGTTGAGCATCGACCTATGAACCAGGAGGTAATGGTTCGATTCCTGGTCAGGGCACATTCCTGGGTTGCAGGCTCGATCCTGCATATAAATACCCAATTATGTCTCCACCATTTTAAAAGGTTGTCTTTCCTCCATTGAATTGCCTTAGCACCTTTGTTGGAAATCAATTGACCATAAATGTGTAGGTTTTTTTCTGCACTCTCTTCTGTTCCGTTGATCCACATGTCTATCCTTGTAGGAAGAGGACATGTTGACTTGTGAAACCTTTGTTTCAGTTCTATACCTGTGTAAAATGTATTTCTTACTGAGGATTATGATAAAAATATTTTCTTGAAAAATATTTGTCTAGGCAGTACCCCATAATATTCACAATAAGAGACCAAAGGGGGGCTCTAGAATAGGCTATTAGGACCCACAAAGGGTGTGGAGCAGAATTCAGCCTTACTCTGCAGAAGGGGAAAATGAGGCTCATGGGGAGGAAGTAAATTATCTAAGGTTGCCCCAGAATGCAAACCAGTTGCCCTTCCTGGAAGCCCCATCTTCCCGTTGTGCCAGCTGCCCCTTCCTGCTCTTGGGCAACTCCTTAAGCTATTTCCACTGCTCCTTCCCCCACTAAGGTCCTGCTGGCAGCAGCTGGCAGAGCCCAGGTGGGCACGGGGCTGGGCAGGGGCTTCAGGTTCGCCTGTCTCACCCCTCCCCACCAACCCAGCCGCCCTTGGATACACAGTTCCTCAGGCCCTGCTGCTCCCAGATGACTGTTCCCTGTGTGCCTGCCCCTCCCTCATGCTGGACTTGGCTTTTCTTCAGGGACTCTTCTCAGAATGGAAAAAAGAAAGCAGAGCCATCGACGTCAACTGGCTCTTACACAACGGCCGAGAATCGTGTAAAGAACTCGGGAACATATGGATTGAATTTCCCTCAACTTACCCAGGAATGTAATAAGTCAGGGCCATGGAGGAAGGCTGCCACTCGGCCACAGCGCTCAGAACACTTGAAAGAGTCATCACCCCCACAATCCCCCAGGGACTTCTTACCCTGCAGCTCTCCCTGGTCCCTCTCAAGTTCCAAGGGCTCCCACCCTCCGCAAGGCGCAGGCACTCGGGGCTCTGTCCCCAGCAGGCCTGGCTGGTGGGGATGGCGGCATCCCAGGCAGCTCCCGCCACCGCCTTCCTGCAGAGGAACACTGTGCCTCCAACCTCACAGACTGGGCAGAATGTCTGCTCATTACTTCATTCATTCCTCCACTCATTCAACGCGCGTTTATTAGCACGGTGGGGGACGGGGTAGGAATGTAACGAGGACAAGAAAACACAGTCCTGCTCTCCTGTCTGGTGAGAGAACTTTCTTGCACTCCCAGTTCTGAAAGCTTTTGAAGACCGGTGAGTTCCCAGCACTGGCAATGCTCCAGCAGAGGTTGACAGAGACTCCAGCATCAGGGAAGAACGGTGGCTGACCTCCCATAGCCCTCCCCAGTACAAGGTTTCATGAGGTTTTAGGTCCCTGGAACACTGCCTCCTGCCCACACCATCTCTTTGGAAGGCACCTGCAGGAGCTCAGAGCCAGAGGCTTCTGTTGGAGGCACGGGTGGTCCCTGGAGAAGCAACAGTGGGTCCAGAAAAAGCAATGCCCATCCTTCTTGCAGAGAAAACTATTCTCATTTATTTTTGTTTTTTGTCTTCATCCCCTCAGAAGAGATCTGAGAACTTTCTCCTGAGTAGGATGAACCTGAAGAATAAAACAAAAACACATAAACAAAACATTAAGATTCTGGATAACATTTTCCCATTGGGAAGATTGCATAAAGGATACACAGAAACCCTCTGTAATGTTTCTCTCTTTTTCATGTTGTAAACATTATATTCTTGTATAAATGTGCAGAGTACAGAAAAGCAGAAAAAGAAAAGAAATATTATTCACAATTCCATCCTTTCAGTGGTGCTGGGTGTGTGTTATATTATTTCTTATGAGTGAATGCAAATCTATGATTACCTCAAAATAAAAAAATTAATTAAACTCCCTGAAAGTTCTTGATAACTAGACTATGAATGTGTAAGATGTTACTTTTAGGGGAAGCAGATGAGGAATGTGAGGGAACTTTAAACTATTTTTCCAAACTTTTCCGTAAAACTGAAATTATTTCAAAACAAAATGTTTAAAAGCAGGGACCGAGTGCTGGATGAGGAATTAATAGACATTGACTTTCTATGTGACCTTGGGCAAGTCCATTGTCCTCTCTGGCTCTCAGTTTCCCTATCTGTAAATTAAACATGTTGGACAAGACAATCTTCATGGATAAGGTCCTACCCCATCTATGGTCCAGTCTGTGGTCCTAAATCTGTGTAACTCTCTTCTTCTCTTTACCCTTTCCCCTGCCCAAATCTCAGATTCTCCATCTTTAATGTAGGGGGAAACAAAATTAACTTTAAAATTTTGTTAAATTAATTATGAAAGGACCCAGTAGATGCCAAGTGACTGCCCCATACTACATGCTCAGTAAAAGTTGGTTCCCTGCCTCTTTGCCCCTGCCTTTCCCACAGAGCAGAGCTAAGTCTGAGTTCCTCCCCCCTCCTCCCTCCCCATCCTGACCCCTGAGCAAGCACAGCCCTCGCCAGCAACTTGGGAGGTTCTAACTGAGCTTGGCAAGAAGCTAAATGGAATGCTCAGGTCTTCAGTTGTTTCCCAAGACAGTGGTTTTCACACTCTGGATGCATCCAAATCACCCGGGAGCTGGCTAAAAAAGATTGCTGGGCCCCATCCCTAGAGTTCTCTTTGGGTTGCTCTGGTACAGGACTTCAGAGTTGTGCCTCTCTAGCAAGTTCCCAGGTTCTCTGCAGGCCTCGGGCACAACTGCTTGCTCCATGTGCTAGAGAAAAAGCTGACTTGCCAGGGAGCTGAGCTCTAAGGGCTGGAGCCCAGGAAGAGAAGGACACAAAGGCCTGGGGGAGGGTGATTGCTGGGAGGGAGTCTGGGAGATCAGAGCAGGGACCCCTCCAGGGAAGGGTAGAGGGAAGAATTGCTGCTCCAGCTTTTCCTCTTTTTTCCTCCCTTCCCGGCAGAAATGAAGCACCCTCCCCTGCCCAGCATCCCCTTTCTCTCACCCCTCTGAAGGCTCCAGAGCCAGGTGAGGTCCAGGCTCAGGCTGCGGTGCTGGCTGTGAGGGCTGAGGGAGAGAAAGACAGGAGTAGAGAAAAGTCTCCAAAGCCCTGGACACACAAGCCGAGAGGGAACTGGAAATTTAGTCATTTCTAGACTGGTTGGCAAATGCTCCTGGGTGGTTTGGGGAATCTGTGTAAATAGGAGGTTACCTGTGGCTGTGTTTGTAAACACCCATGTGCTCCAGTGGACAGTGAGCTGGAAGATGCAGAAGAGCTAACTTTTGTTAAGTTAGTGCCCAGCCCTGGACTAAGCGCTGTACACATTTTACCTCCATGAAGTAGGCATTATCCCCATTCACACACATTAACTGTTCCCAAGTTACACAGGTGCCCACACCTGCTGATGCCTGACCTCCAACCCTGTTTTCTCCACTGGTTGGAACTACCTCATGACCTCCTGGGCTCTGTTGCTCTCAACAAGCTGTGTGACTTTAACCAAATCAATTTTTCAGAGCTGTAGTTTCTCTGCCAGTAACAAAAGTTGATGGTAAATACTCCCCAAAGAGCTTTAGGGCACAGATAAAACAGTGAAGTGAAACTTCTAGGTGAAATGGAGGTTTTTGTGTGTGTCTCAACTATGTACCTAAAGGTTAATAGTAATGACCACAAGGGTAGCCACTTACTGGTAGAGATCTTACATTCGGTTCTGGGCACCACTGGGCTAACATTTTCATCCTGTCTTAAATAAAAACTCACCAGTGTAACTAATGTTTTAATATTACTAATTCCAAAACCATTACACCATGGAGCCAGAGTTTAAAAAAGACTTTAATTGAAAACCAAAACATGCCCAGTAGCAATGCTTGCCTGGTAAATAATATTTGTTTCAATCTCTAACTCAGTGCAAAATGGTTTTTGGTATATTTCATTTTTCAGTGTGTGATATACAGTGTCTTCATTGTACCTCTGTACAGAGGCTTTAAATATGCAGAAAAATGACAGTAATAATAATCCTTTCCAGTTTTACAGCGCCAAATAGTAGGCTGAACAGTAGCCAGTGTCTCTTCATTATAGATGAGGAAACAGGCCCAGGTAAGTTGCAAGGGATCCTCAAGGTCTTAGAGCATCCAGGCAGCCTGGGTGCAGACACAGTGCTCTTTGTTTTATTCTATATGCTTAGAGTATGCCAGCCCACCCAATACCATCAACCCAGCCCCACTCCAAATCAACCAGCTCTCTTTTCATACAAGTGTGTACTAGCCATACACTGGGAAATGTCCCCCTAGAACCAAGACTATGTCAGAGTTGGAAGGGGCCTATGAGATTTTCTAAAGAGTAGTATGAGATATAAATGTTCTAAGAAATCAAGAGAACCACCTAAGATCACACTGCCAGAGAGACTGGGAGCCTCATCCCACCATCTTCAGTACACAGGATTGTGAGGAGGAGGTGTTTATCCAACCAGCCCCAGCACTCCTGACAGGAGAGGGTGCTGGGAGACTCCCTGGGAGAAGTGACAAATGAGAGATTAAGAGGGTTTTTAAAATATGTTGCTCCATATCTCCCTGATTCTCCAGGAAAACCCAAAGGGGTGGACTGGAATGGTGTTATATTATAATCGTATTATAAGAGAAGAAAACTGGTACTCAGGGAGGAAAGCATATTTGTCAAGGTTCACATCACTAGAAAGAGTGGTCAAGGCAGGACTAAAACCCAGATCTTCTGTTCCCCATCCCACTGCTGGTTTAGCCATGTCCCTGAGAATATGTGGGAAAGCCTGTTTTATATGATAAGTTCTCATCCCAACATCCAGGGGCTGATTTTATAGATCTTTTCTCAGGCTCTGGGAATGACTTTGGGCTGGCCTTGACCAACTAGCTGTGTTGTGGAGTTTTGTTGATTGCATTTTCTCTAAGCATGTCTCTGGGGAGTCCTGTGGATTCACAGCCTCTAAGGAGTTTCCTGTTCTCCTAGGAAGAGTCCAGAACGATTTTTTTTTCTCAGTAGTTGGTATTTCAGTATGGCAGACACTTGGGTTAGGTGAAGATTTTCTTGATACATCACCAAGACATGATCTATAGAAGAAAAATTGATAAATTGTACTTCATCAAACTAAAAAATGTTTTCTCTGCAAAAACACTAAGATAAAAAAGACAAAACACAGACTAGGGTAAAATGTTTGCAAATCATGTTTGTCTATCATCTGATGATAGACTTGTGTATATAATGGATTCAGTAGACATAGAGAACTCAATTAGAAAACAAATAACACAACTTAAAAAATAGACAAAAGATTTGAATTGACATTCTACCCTCCTCCCCTGCCCCCCAAAGAAAGATACTTCTACATACATATGAGCATGGCTAAACAAATTTTTAGAACTGACCTGATTAAGTATTGCCAAGGATATGGCACAACTTTTGTTCACTCTTGATGAATGTAAAATGACACAACCACTTTGGTAAATTGCATTTTCTATAAGCATATCTCTGGGGAGTGTCTCTGAGAGTGTCTTAAAACATTAGACATATACCTTCCATATGATCCAGCCATTCCACTCCTAGAGATGGACCCAAGAATAATAAAAGCATAGGTCCAAACAAAGACATGTACATGAATGTCCACAGAAGCTATGTTTGCAATAGCTGGAACTTGGAAACAACTCATATGCTTACTAACAGATAAATGAATAAATGAATTATGGCATATGAACTAATGATACGTACAACAATGTGAGTGAACCTCACAGTAATTATGCTGAGTGAAAGAAGCCAGACAAAAATGAGCGCATGTTGTATGATTCTATTTGCATAAAATTCCAGAAAATGCAAACTCATATACTGACAGAAAACAGATCAGTTCTTCTCTAAGGAAGCAGAGCAAGGTGGAGTGAGAAGAGATTATAGAGAGGCACAGGAAACTTTGATGGGTGATGAATATGCTCATTATTTTTATTGTAGTGATGGTTTCATAGGTGTGTAGATATTTTCAAATGTTATCAGATGGTACACTTTAAACTTGTATAGTTTATTTGATGTCAATTATGCCTCAAAAAATCAAGTCTGAAAAATAAGATAACATGAGCTACTGAGATAGTAGGTTGTATGAACAAGTGAAAGAAAGTATTTCTTAAATGATGAATAAGAATAATTTCCTTGTACAGCCACTATGAAAAACAGTATGGAAGTTCTCAAAATATTAAAAATAGAACTACCTTATGATCCAGCAATTCCCCTTTTGGGTATTTATTGGAAATATCCAAAACACTAATTAGAAAAAATATATGCACCCCTATGTTCACTGGAGTATTATTTATAGTAGCCAAGATATGGAAGCAACCCAAGTTTCCATCAAAAGACGAATGGTTAAGAAAGAAGTGGTACACACAATGGAATATTACTCAGCCATAAAAAGAATGAAATCTTACCATTTTTTGTGACAATGTGGTTGGACCTAGAGGATAATATGCTAAGTGAAATAAGTCAGACAGAGAAAGACAAATACCATATGATTTCACTTATATGTGGAATCTCAAAAGCAAAATAAATGAACAAACAAAACAGAAACAGACTCCTAGATACAGAGAACAAACTGATGGTTGCCAGAAGAGAGGGGGGCTGGTGGGCTGGGTGAAAAAGGAAAGGGATTAAGTACAGCATAAGAAATATAGTCAATAGTATTGTAATAACGATGGTGTCAGATGGGTACTAGACTTAATCAAGGGATCACTTCATATGTTATATAAGTTATATAAATGTCTAACCACTATGCTGTATACCTAAAATTAATACAAAGTAATACTCAATATAAACTGTAACTGAAAAATAAAATTTTAAATAAATAAATTTGTCTGAGGGGTAGCCAGCTTTCCTGAGAGTTTTGTGTGTATGTGAAGTATTTTTATTTTTATTTTTTTGGGGGGGGGGGTTATCTTCTTGTTTAAAGTATTACAAATACTAGTACATATGTCTCCTTTTTGAAGTATTTTTATTTTTAAAAGTCTGCTTTTAAAAAAAGTCATTGTCATTCAGGTTTGCTGTGTTGTGACAACTGAAGTGTTTAAATTTTCCCTGTGGTTTGGCCTGAGGATGTTGCCAGCCACGAGGCCCATGTGCTCCACATGCCCCAAGCTTCAGCCAAGACCAGCTCTGGGCTGGGTCTAGGCAGGAGGTCTTCCGTGCTCTTTCCCAAAAGGCTTCAGTTTCATTACATTTTTCCTGTGCCTGAGTGTGGCATGAGAATCAGGAGGCCTGGGACTTAGGTATTGCTAGCTCCCTGGTTATTCTCCAGCTTCCCACCAGCTCAGTTCCATCACCCACACTACTATCACACATGAATTTTTAAAAACACTATCTGATCATGTTAATCTCCACTTAAAAATCATTTCTGTCTCCCCATTGCCTAAAAATTCAATGGTCCTCAGTCCTTTCAAGGTTCTGGATCAGTGATAAGTTTTCCACATCTAGCCTGGCATGCAGGCTCCTTACATTATTTTTTCTTAATTTATCCTTGTTATTGAAAATAATACAGATGTACCCCTTTTTCCCCCTTACCTCCCTCCATACCTTTATCACACTATTGTCTGTGTCCATGGGTTATGCATATATTCATACAAGGTCTTTGGTTGTTTAGCTCCCATCCACCCACCATCCCCCGCCTTCCCTCTGAGATTCTGCACTCTGTTCCATGCTTCCATGTCTCTGAATCCACTCTGTTCATCAGTTTTATTTTGTCCTTTAGATTTCACATATGAGTGAGATCATGTGATGTTTGTCTTTCTCTGACAGGCTTATTTCACTTAGCATAACTGCTGCTTACCTTCCAACCCTGTTCCCCTTCTCAGTAAGTGATGTCAACACCACCTTAAGTCAGAATTCTGGAAGGTATCTTTACTTCCTCCCTCTCCCCCATTCCTCACTCTGAATTTATGCCCAGGTTCAGGCTTTTCTTCTTACAAGTTCTATTTTGCCTCTGTCCACTTGGCTCCATACCCACTGCCACCACTCCAATCCATCCGAGCTTCTCCCTCCTAATCAGGGCTGTTCTATGACTTTCATGAGCTCTAGGCACCTTTGCCTTTATGGATCCCTTCATCCATAAAAAATAAAGTAAAATTATATTTTAGTGCAGCATTGGTATAGAGGCAAATATGATCCAGGCTGGATTTCACTGTATCCACTATGCCTGATGGATGAAGGGACCCTGCTCCTAAATACTGCAACAGCCTCCCAACTGGCCTCCCTGCCTCCCCTCCTCCAAATCCATTCTCTTCACAATACCCAGAGAGATATTTTATAATTGTAAATTGGATTGTGCTGCTCCTAAGATTAAACACCCCTGACCATGGTCTACAAGGGCAGGCACTAAAGACTTTACCTTATTATAGCTACAAATAAAGCTTCTCTCAATGACACCCTCCAGGCAGGTAACTGTTTATGTTTGATATATCTCCTCCCACTCTTTCTTCTATGACATATGGAAAATACATAAAAATATTTATGATATGTACTAAATATGTACTGTTGGGTAAATCTACTGTTTTTTCATTAAATAAATGATATCCTAAGGTAAATATCATTCTTCAACCTGCTCATTTTACTCAACAATAAGTCTTGGAGGTAAATCCATGCTGATGCTTATAGATCTTTCTCATTCCTTCTACCTAGTTCTCCATATCTCATAGTATGAAGATGTCATATTTAACCATTATTTTACTGAGGTCCATTTTTCCCCTTGACAAAAAATACTACAGTGAACATGCTTGCACAGGTGTTTCTTTAAGACAGATATTTTGAAGTAAGTTTCCTGATTTGTCAGATGTGTGCATTTTTAATTTACTAATACCCCCAGTTTGCCATTCAAGTGTTCATGCCACTTTATACTCGCACATGCTTTGCATGAGAGTGCCCATTCCTTCACAGTTTCCCCAACACTAACCATCTCTAACATCCTCCAGTAACTCCTTCTGAATAAGCTTTAGAGTATGAATATGTCTTTATTTCAACTTCACTTACACAATCATTTGCATGCAGAATGATGGGTTTAAAGGTATTTTCCTTTTGCACATGAGATATTCTATATTCCATTCCCCTCTTCTTTCCAGGGGCTGGTGAGAAATCTAAATGTTAACCTAATTTTCATTCTTTCCCTTTAGCAATTTTTTAGATTTTAATTTTACCCTTAATATGCTGAAATTTCACTACAAGGAATCTAGGTATAATTTTATGTATGCTTCCCACTTGGGGCTTGGTATATCCTTTTAGTCTGAGAATTCATCTCTTTTCTCAATTATGAAAAAATTGAGATCAAATTTTTTTTCCAAATATCACTTCCTTTCCCTTCTCTTTATTTAGTTTTTAATTAAAATGTTATTAGATATATGAGGTACCTTCTGAATCTATACTTCTTTTATTTTTTTATACTTCTGATCTCTTTATCAGAGGAAATTCCTCACCTTAATTTTCCAAACAATTAATTGATTCCTCACAGGGGCCATTTAATTATTCATGCTTATGTTTGCATTTTAATGTCAATAATTACATTTAACATAAACATGTTTAATAAATTATAATTTATAAGTGAAAATTTGTTGTTTTAATTTCACTAATTGTTTAATTGCTCCTTTTTGCATTTTAACCTGTTCTTGTTTTCAATCTTCCTCCTCTTCTTGTTATAGAGATGATATTCCTCCTTTAGCTTTCTGAGATAGCTTACTTTAAATTCCTGTTCCTATGGTTCTACTAATTCTATTTTTTTCCATGATATCCTTTTTTTATTGAGCTTATTACCCCTTCTCCATATATAGGCTTTAAAATATATATATTTGTTAATTCTAGTTTGAAAACCTTTCTGCGGGTGGTTCCTCCTCCTTCCCAAGAAACCTTATACTACAGCCTCGTCAGCTTCCAGCTTCCCCGTGGGACCCTGAAGGCTTCCTACATGGCCAGGATGGATTATCTACTGTCCTTTTACAGTATGCAAATGATTGTGTAAGTGAAGCTAAAATAAAGACATATTCATACTCTAAAATGTCCTTACCATTTTCTCACCCACAGATAATTCCTTTTCCTGATTCTGAATGCAGCTATTCTTTTATTAATCTCATTTGTATATCTTTTTTGTTATTTCTATGAATTGGATATAGAAATGGGAATTTCCACATGTGTTGAAATCCAGATTATATAGCCCATCATTTGAAAACATCAACTCTTCCCTAGCTTACTTGTACTCACTCTAGTCAACTTAAAGACCAAACCACCATGATTTTGCTGACCACTTTGTATAAATTAGGCCCTTCTATTAGTCTCTCTCATAGGACTTTGTCCTCCTCCTACCCAGTACTCATCACAACTTGTAATTATCAGTTCAGCTGTGTATTTATCTGTCTTGATGATGACACGACTTTTAAAAAATTATTTAAATGTCTGGGTCAAAAGCATTTATTGATTCCAAAGTACAAAAATATTGTTCAGGTCCTTGAAGTATTGAAGTATTGTAGTGAAAAAAATAACACAAGTAGACAAATATTTGCTCTATAATTTCACACATGCAATAATTTAAAGTATGTGTAAGAAATGAGGTAGTATTTATTTCTATGTTGGGTGACCAGGGAAGATTTCAAAGGATAAATAAAAGGAAGTTCTACTGACAGATGAGGAAGAGGATACCATTAAAGACCAAGAGGACCAAGTATGTAAGTGCATGCAGGTATGAGGGAGCATGATGGAATCTGGAATACACAGCAAGTTTGGTACCAGCTCTACACATTAAAGTGTGAGTATGTCAAAGTGTGCCAGTTGTGGGGGAGAATATAGAGGTAAAAGAGCAGTCTCATATCACAGTAGCATGTCGGTCAGGATAGGCTAGGTTATCTGCAGTAACAAACAATACCAAAAGCTCAGTGGCTTCACACAATAGTTTTGTGGGTGCTTTTTTTTTAATTAATACAAAGTTGGCCATGGCACCAGGCAACTCTTCAGGACAGCTGTTCTCCAAATGTTGGCTCAGCATTGCAGGCTACTTCAGTCTCATGTCAACATGATTAGGGTTCAAATGCTATTCTGAGACATTTCTATTTTATTCTGTAAGCAAATGAGCACTCTGGAAAGTTTGCCAAAGAGAAAGAACTAATCAGACTTGTATTTTTATTAGAGTGGGACTAAAGGTATTGAAACTAACTAAGAGGTTGTTGAAATATTCCAGTGAGAACTAGTGAAGCCCTTCACTAATGCAAGGGCAAGGGGAATGGAAGATATGCATGACAATGGATTTGATTGATACTTATATGTAAACAATAGAACACTGATTGATGGCATATGAGAAGAAAGAGAAAACATAAATCAAGATGACAGTCAAATATCTGGCTTTAGTTTCTGACTTGATGGTGATTCATAGACAGAGTTAGTACAGGAAAATGAGCAACTTGGGAATGAAAAGATAATGACCTCTGTTTATTATAACCTTCAGATGGAGGTGGAATAGACATTTGATTTGTGGGTGAGGAACTATGGGGAGATTTTAGGTTAAAGAAATAGATTTGTAAGTGATCAGTACATATCAGTATTTAAAACTACACTGGTAGAGTATATGAGAAATACTCAGAAAGAATGGTTAAAGCTGAGTTTCTAAGCTTTCTGGCCTCAGGAGGGCCATCAAACTGCTGAAATTATATGCCAAGTTTTAAGAATATGTGCATATTTACATTTTTCTTGGAAGAAAGCCCATTTCACAAATGTTTATTAAAGTCTTACTATATGCAAGTGAAACACACTATTCTTGGTACAAGGAATACAAAGTAAGCAAAAAAATACAAAAATCTTTGTCAACTTGGAGATTGAGTTATTCTGAGGTTTGGAAAGGAAGCAACAACTGAGAAAATAATTAAAATAAATAGTATCTTAGGTGGTAATGAGTGTGATGAAGAAAAATAAAACAGGATATGACTATAGCAGCTGCGGATGGGAATAGAATTAGTAGAACAGAGTGGTCAGGTAGGACCTCACTGAAAAGGTGACATATTCAGAAAGAACTGAAGGAGGTAAGGGAGTAAACTATGAAGCTTTATTGGAGGTATTCCAGACCAAGAAAATCTAGCTTTCATTAGATTCTCAATGATTTACCAGAAAGATAAAGAACCGTTCCTCGGAAGAGAGCTGAGAAACAGGTAGAGAAAGAAAAATCTACTAAGGAGTGCTGGTGATTGGTTGTGAGATTCAGAAAATATGTAAAGCCAAGAGGATCTGATCAACTGGAAGAAAATGGAGTGATGTCAAATGACTGGATGTCTTGGTAAGGTTGAAGTCTAGATGTAGGTTTATTGAAGGAGCAGAAAACCTAGATGGTCAGAGGATGGTGTACTATGACCTTAAAATTTCCCAGATGGATGTGGCTATGGGTATAGTATATGGCTAAGGTGAAATGGAAGAAGTCATCATTGAAGATGAGGAGGTCAAGGAATGACATTACTCAAGGTGTCAGGAGGAATTGGAAAGGAAAAGTAAGCAATGGTGCCCTGTGCCCTAAACTTTTAATGAAGAGAATGAAAGATAGGACCCAGGGGTTGGAAGGTCATTAACAGAGATGAGTAATGTATGCCAGAGTGATAGAAGAGTAGGGGAATTTCAAAGGAGGATGGAAAAGTAGTGATCATGAAACAGCCATAGGGAGTTATGAAAGTGATAACCTGACTTCTTTATGATCTGAGTCCTGTCATCCACACTGTCTTACCCCAGTTCTCCATTTGCTTCTTATGGCTTAGTCAACCCTGTCCATGGTTGACTAAGATCTACTTGATCTATGTGGCCTTTGCATCTGAGTAACCTCTGGGAGAGAGGAGACCAAATAGGAATGGGTAGCTATAAATGATATAAAATGGATTTAGGTGAGCAGATCCAACAGAGGTATGAATGGTGTATTAATTTCCTAGGGCCTCCATAACAAAATACTATAGACTAGGTCCGTGGTTGGCAAACTGCGGCTTGCGAGCCACATGCGGCTCTTTGGCCCCTTGAGTGTGGCTCTTCCTAAGCCTTAGGAGTACCCTAATTAAGTTAATAACAATGTACCTACCTATATAGTTTAAGTTTAAAAAATTTGGCTCTCAAAAGAAATTTTAATCGTTGTACTGTTGATATTTGGCTCTGTTGACTAATGAGTTTGCCGACCACTGGACTAGGTCATTTAAATTGCAGGAATTTATTTTCTCACAGTTCTGGAGGCTAAAAGTCTAAGATCAAGGTGTTGACAGGTTTGGTTTCTCTTGAGACCTCTCGCCTGGGCTCACAGATGGCTGCTTTCTTGAGATGTACTCACATGGTCATTCCTCTGTGTTGTCTATGTACTAATCTCTTCCTCTTATGAGGACACCAGTCATATTGTATTAGAGCCCACTATAAGAGTCCCCTTTTAAAGACCCTATATCCAAATATAGTCATATTCTGAGATACTAGGGTTTAGGACTTCAATATATGAATGGGGGTAGGGGGGCACAATTCAGCCCATAACAAATGGTGTATGTCTTAGGTTCTTAAGGACCCCAAGATTCCCTCTTATACATCACCTTCCCCCACGATTACCATGAAGAGAAACAACCAAACAGGAAACCAGATACCCTGTGTTACCAGCTAGGCTAGTACCAGGTTCTCAGATTCAAGCTCTTCAGTAGAGCTTGGTTAAATGGCAAGGCTGCCTTTGGTCAGAAATTTAAGTGTAACACCCCCACCTCCTGCTAGTTTAAATCTTAATCTCCTCTCCTCCCACCCTTTGTCCAGGTGAATGAGAAAGAAGGTCAAAGAGAGAGCCAGAATTGCCTTAAAGAAGCTGCTTCCAAGTTGTTTCTCACTGAGTGAAATAAGGCAGAAAGCAGAAGATGATGTGTGGTTGACTCAATTTCACTGCCCACTAGTAAACTTAGATTCTGGCTTGGAGAAGAGTGAGGAAGAGGATAGTAATCAATTTAGACTAAGAGATGGGAAAAGGAGAGAGGTATCTCCTCTTATAGAGACCAAAGGAGGTTCTATAACCCACAAGCCTAATGGCAACTGAGAATGCATGAAGAATTTGCTCCCCAGCAGAGGTCAAAACACCTTAGCATACCTCTTTACCTGACAATACTCTGTGGTAGGGAGCCGAACTGTGTTGGCCAGGCAAGTGTCTTAAAAAGTAAGTCTCTTTTTAAAGTACTTAGTCTCTTTTTTTTAAATAAATCTTTATTGTTCAGATTATTACAGATGTTCCTCTTTTTTCCCCCCGTAGCTCCCTTCCACCTGGTTCCCACCCCACACCATGCTCTTACCCCCCACCACTGTCCTCATCCATAGGTGTAAGATTTTTGTCCAATCTCTTCCCGCACCCTTCACACCCCCTTCTCCCTGAGAATTGTCAGTTCACTCCCTTTCTATGCCCCTGCTTCTATTATATTCACCAGTTTATTCTGTTCATCAGATTTTTTTATTGACTTGATTTTTAGATTCACTTGTTGATATATATGTATTTAGTCTCAAATAGAGTGGCCTACAACTTTATCTAAAAGAGCAGGCGAGTATGGAAATCTGAGTTCATGGTCTCAGCCCCACCATCTAATTTCTGTGCAACCCTGGGCAATGCATATATCACCTCTGGGACTAAATTACCTCATTGCAGTATTATTAATCAAGTAGGTAAAATAGAGATGATAATATATGGCCTTTACTGGCTATTTTGTGGATAAAATGAGTCATAACAGAGAAGCATTCTTCTTGGGTATACCTTTTTCTTTTATCTTAGAAATCACCCTCTTTTTTTAAAAAAAAATCTTTATTGTTGAAAGTATTTCATAGGTCCTCCATTCTCCCCCACTCCCCTGCCGCCCCCATTAACCTCTTTCAGCATGCTCCCATGGTCACCCGCTTTTTTAAAACTACTTCGAGATCTTCTAAACTTTAATCTCATCTCAATAGTAGTGTGACAGATATTGTTCCACACACTGAAACAGAGATGCCATGAAGGGTTTGAGTAGCAATGTGCTTTCAAAAGATAAATCAAAACACCTAGTCCAACATTTCCATTGCAAATTAGAAACTCCAAACCCAGGAGGACAGACAGAAAGCTCAAAGCTTCACATTGGGTTTGGGCAAAACATGGTCTCCATTCCTGGCATCTTGACTCACAGACCAGTCTTCTTCCACCATGACTTCACCCTCTAGACCCATGCTCCCAACATGCAGCCATTTACCTTTACAATTTTTTTCATATGCATAAATGCCACCTAATTATTATTTTTAAAAAACTTTTATTTCAATCAACTCTGGATTTATTTTTTAACTAAAATCCATATATTTGAAAACATGGTACTGCCATAAATATAAAAATAAAGATAACGAATAAAAAATTGTTCGTTATCAAGACTCTGAACCTGAAACCTGCCTTTCCTTGTTAAAGGGAAAATGGGATTCATGGTATAAGGATACCACCTTGAGACTTTCTTTTTTATAATATTAGGAGTGAAGGAGAAATTTAAAAGGCAGGACTCTTTTTGGCATATTATGGTGACAGACATTGAGAGTCAACTCATACAATCCCCACTTCTAACCCCTGTCTTCTTTAATGCCTGCTTCCTGTGTAAGCTGTAAAACCCTTGAAGTTAGTGGTGACTGTAGGACCCAGCTCTGGCCTGTGAGACATTAAGAGAAGCGCCCCAATGCTACCTCTCCCTCTTCCTTCTTCTTTTCTGCTTAGATAGTGACACGACATCTGGGGTCACTGCAGCCATTTTGTAACCATGAGGTAACAAGCATGACAATAAAAGCCCAATTCCTACAGCTGGCAGAGCAAAACGAAAGAAAACAATGTTGAGTAGCTGCCCCAGAACTACCTACCTCCTCACTTCTTGCTATATAAAGAAACTAAATTCTCTATATTTCAGCATTAGTCAAGGTTTCTCTTTTTACCTACCAAACAAAATTTTTACTGACCCAGTGTTTATTAACTCTAAGTATTTGGCACCTGCAACCAGCTTGACACCACTGGTAGTATGTCTTTCATGCTTTGGGGGAATCTTCTGTAAGAGAACCTGTATTAGTTTGCTAAAGCTTCCATAATAAAATACTGCAGATTGGGCAGCTCAAACAGCAGAAATTTATTTTTATTTTCTCACAGTTTTGGAGACTAGAAGTTCAAGATCAAGGTGTTGGCAGGTGTTTTAAAGAAGTTCAAGATTAAGGTGTTCTTTTGAGCCATCTCTCCTTGGCTCACAGATGGCCACCTTCTTGCTGTCTCCTCACATGTTTTTTTTTTCTTTTCTGTCTGTGTCCTAATGTCTTCTAATAAGGACACCAATTACATTAGACTAGGTCCCACCCTGACACCCTGTTTCAACTTAATCACCTCTTTAAAGACCCTATTTCTAAATAGTCATGCTCTGAGATACTAGGGGTGGGCAAACTTTTTGACTTGAGGGCCACAATGGGTTCTTAAACTGGACCGGAAGGCCGGAACAAAAGCATGGATGGAGTGTTTGTGTGAACTAATATAAATTCAAAGTAAACATCATTACACAAAAGGGTACGGTCTTTTTTTTTTTTTTAGTTTTATTCATTTCAAATGTGCCGGATCCGGCCCGCGGGCCGTAGTTTGCCCACGGCTGTTAGGGCTTGCTTCAACACATGCATTTTGGAGAACACAATTCAGCCTATAAAAGAGCTTAACAGTTTATTTATTTAGTAGAAACTATTTTTTCCTTCCCTGAATTCTTCCCGGTACATGACAACAAGGCTCATGGATGTTCAAAGTCCACAGGCAGGGTCAAGAGTTCTCAGATGAGAGGAAAGTGTCCTGAATTTGGGGTCAGGAGGCCTTGGCTGTAAATATTGGTTGTCCTCTTGCTGACACAGTCTCTCTGAACCTATGTCATCATCTGTAAAAAGATAGGAATATTACTTATGATAATGTATTGGCATTTTTTTTAAGTCCCCAGATGATTCTGATAGTCTGGTAGGTTCTGAAGTGATGGCTTTCAGCATACTATAAGTCATTGTGTTGAATAACCCAAATTTTAATTCTAAGCTGTGATCTTTGGAGCGATTTATCAGTTTCTTGGATATTCTTAGGAAGCTTGGATTTCAGACTTTGCCAACAAAAACCCATTGCCCAAATTCCTTACATTTTCTAACACATTCATGGAATTCCAGAAGGTTCCATCTTAGGAGTTGCATATAATAAATACTTCAGTAGAACATGTAAACTAAGTTCTTTCTAGTGGTAGGAATGCTGTGGCACTTACCCTCTTTGTAGTAGTTTTTTGCTCCTTTACCCTGACTATAACCTGGGGGTATTGAGCCCACATCTGCCATTCTATAATTTTATGATCCTATATAACACACTATTAGTTCCTTGTATGCATATTTTAAACTTTTTAGTGAAACTTTAAAAAAAAAAAGCTAGTTGAAGCTTCTTAAAAATTATTGTTCTGAATACTTATGTTTGAATCCTAATTAATGGGATGCTATTATGGCAACAGATAAAACCAGTGTCAAGATTAGAGGACCACGTTGGACTCTTTGACTAGCTTTATAGGCCATTAGTAATCCACCTGACCTACTATAAGTCAATGTGCTGAATAACCCAAATTTTAATTCTAAGCTGTGATCTTTGGGGCTATTTATCAGTTTCTTAGATATTCTTAGCTACAATAGTCCTCCAGCCCACATGTGTATGTGTTCATGATCTCAGAAGAGTCCAACTCCCTGATTTCACAGTGGAGCAAACTGATGTCTCCCTCCCATAGTCAACAACCTAGGTGACCCACCCAAGGTCACATACAAGTTAGCCTACCCATATTGAGCCTACTTCCAGACCACTTCCCTTCCATTGCTCCCACTCCCCCATCTATTCATGACACCACAGGGGGTTTTTATAGAAAACACAAGACAATACAGTATCACCAATGTAGTCCAACCCAATGGGAAGCTTCCCTGTAGCCCACCCAGATCACTCCTGAGCCACAACATTCTTGCTTTCACACAGACTCCATCAGAGCCTTGGCTCACTCCCAGGGAGGCACACATCAGATCTGCTGCATATTGGCAGAACTTTGGCTTAGAACTTATTTCAAATGCCTCCCATTGAACGCTGGCAGCCTTGAAAAATCATGGCCAGGAAACCATTCCACTCTTGGAATAGCTAGAGGCTCAATTGCTCTATGACACTTTACGAGGAGAAGCTGATGGCTTTTCCTCCCAAGCTCTCCCCTTCGCGCCCAGGACAAATGACTGCATTTCCCCGTATGTTCCCTAAATTAGGAGAGGGCCTGCTCAGCTTCAGCCTGAATGGAGGGAATGTCTTTAATGGGCAGGGCCCTCTGCACAGCGCAGTGTGCCTCGCGCCAAATTCTTTCTCCTTCAGTTTTAAAACCCTTGTGTATTCCAAGAGAAATGTAGTCCATGTGTTTCTGCTTCATTTACACTTAAATCATTTAAATGTTGTTTTGTGAGAGTTATTTGATGTCCAAGGAGCCTGTGAGTCTTCTTAATGGGACTTTTAAGGGGTTGTTTCTATTATGCCAGAAACACAAAGCAACATCTCGTTGAAACAGTGCCTGAAGATAAACCTATTCTCTCATCCCATGTACTTGCACCCACATTATTGACCACAGCCTCTTAATGAGGCCGGACTTGGCAAGGCTGGCATTTGAAAGTGCTAAAATAGAGAAACTAGAGTGAAAATGGAGCAAGGAGAATTTCAGTGAGATTCAAGCCATCGTTCCCTAAACTGTGCCAAAGCAAAGTTGGGAGTGCATGAATGTGCCCCCTGGTTAGAAACGGTGGTAGCCCTTTCTCAGGTACACCACTGGCTAGCTAAAAAAGCCCTCCATAAGTATAACCCCACTTAAGTTTCATTGCAACCCCATTTTCTAGGTAAGAAAACAGAATTGAAGATGTTAAGTATTGGACCTAAAGTGCACAGCTGGCTTAGATATAAGTTCTGAGTCTAGCACTGTTTTTAAAATGCTTCAAATTGAGTTTCTATTTGAATGTTGTGTGTACTTGAATTGTCACATGCATTTATAATACATTACTGAGAAGCAGTACAATATAATAAGTTAGAGCTCAGATTTCTTTCCTCATTGCTTTCTAGCTGTGTGACCTTGGGTAAGTTGCTTACCCTCTCTGGGCAGTGTCAACGCCTGTAAAATGGCGACACTATTACTACCCACCTAGCTGAGGTACAAAGATGATTGGAGGGAATTAACACATTACTAGACAGGGTCTGACACATCACTATTAGTGGTAGTAGCAGTAAGAAGTAACTAAGGGCTGGGCAATCTTGGCAAGTCATGCAGCCTCTCTGAGCCTCAGTTTTCCCATTTGTAAAATGAGTATAATGGTATGACCCTCACAAGTTGGTGGGAGTAACTAAGATGACATCTGTGTGTCACTCTGCCTAACGCAGAAAAGGTTCTCAGTAAAAATCTCTTTTTTATGCCCATTTGGTTGTCATTGTTGTGAAGGGAGTTACTTCGCTTATTATTCAGCGCAGTTTAGATCTGGTGCTGATTTCTCCACAAATCTGCATATGGACACATATACAGTCGTGGCTCTTCCTACACCGGGGTGCAGGACTTTCTGACTGTGGAGCATCTTCTCTGGCTGTGTTAGACCTCCGCACCCTCTGAGTTGGTAAACAGCACAAGTTCTGTATTTCAGTGGGAACACCGAGCCAACTGCAGGGCCTCTGCTCCCAAACATTCCCGGCCAGCAGCTGTGCTCACAGGAAAACCTGTGCTGTTTGCCCACAGACCTGGGGACCAGGGATCTGTTTTCTTTCCCAGTGTCAATGTTAGAATTGCCTTCTTGGTTGGTTATTTCTGTTTAGTTGGTGTCCTTTTGCCAATGTCCTGAAAAAGAGCAGAAAACTATAGCCATCTGGCAAGGGAGAGTGACGAGAAATTAGACTTTGCCCCCGGAGAGTGACGAGAAATTAGACTTTGCCCCCCTCCACCCTCTACACTCACACACACACACACACACACACACACACACACTCACACACACACACGGTGACACAAATACCTATTTGAGCCACTCAGTTATTTTCTCTCAGGGACTGGAGCCAGCCAAGCAGGATAAAGGAGGGAACTGGAGGAGCAGATCTCTTCAGGAAGACAGATTCTGTTCTGTCAGGTTCCTCTGAGTGTGTGTAAGAGGGAGGAGAGAGAGAGAGAGAGAGAGAGAGAGAGAGAGAGAGAGAGAGAGAGAGAAAGGCAGAGGGAGAGAGGGGGAGAGGGGATCTGTTGCAGGCAGGGGAAGGCGTGACCTGAATGGAGAATGCCAGCCAATTCCAGAGACACACAGGGACCTCAGAACAAAGATAAGGCATCGCTGACACCACATCGGGGACGAGCTCACAGACAACTCAGGCCGGGGAGGACCAAGGCCAGGCAGCCAGGAGAACCCAAGGCAAGAAAATGAGGTGAGTGCCAGGGTAGGAATGGGCAAGGCTGTCCCTTCAGGGACCCGGTGTCAAATAGCCCTGTGGGGTCTGACCTTGTCTCTGGGCTGACTCACCTTTGTGTCCTATGGGTGGTACAAAGGGTTTCTTATCAATCCTTGGGGCTCTGAGAGGGAGACTGAGCTGGGCGCCTTCCTGGGACTCCGGAGACATGCAACTTGAAACGGGAGACTTTGTGCAAATCCTGCCCAGGGCTGCTGAGGCTCAGATTCCCCTTCTGCCAGTGTGGGTGCTGCCTGCTGGCGAATGAGACTTTCCTCCTGCTGCCCACAGGCTCAGTTTTTTGTTTTCCTCCTCTGCAAAGAACATTGGTTTACCTCTCCCAACACTTTGTGAGTTAGATATGTGTTTGTGTGTTTATTTGTTCTGACCGGAAAAGAAACCAGCTTCCCACAGCTCAGCTCTGTGGTTTCTTAAACCCTCAGAAGTTGGCCAGTTAAAATCTCAATTTAGAAAACTAAAAACCTGTCCCCGTTTTACAGTTTTCTATAAATTTCTGAATTTCTGACTGAAATCAGAGGCAGCTGGTGGTATGAATCAGAATACCAATAGCACCAAATGGCTCTTACAGGATAGCACAATTTTAATTTTTTTAAAAGGAGCCTTTGGTTCTGAACCGAGGACTTTAAATTCTAATTGTTTTTATGCTCTTCAACATTCCCTATTCCTCAGCTATAGTTTGAGTTACTTGATCCTTCCTACCATACATTCCTTGTAAGTTTTCCTCTGCAAGTCTCAAAACCTTACCACCGTAATTGTTTTTACTACTTATAAGTGTTAATGCTGTTAAGAATTAAAAAAAAAGGAAGAAGAAGAAAGGAAAGAAAAACACTGCAGATGTTAAGTCCTTAAACCCCTCTTTTCCCATTAATTTTCTTCTCCATTGAAAAAGGGGGTTCTATTTGTTTCTCTTTTGCAAAGTCATCTAGCAACTTTTCTGGGTCTGGGATCAATGAGGGGCTTCAGACTGTTAACTCTTTGAACTCAGATTACCTGTGGTTCAGAGAGGTAATCGGGTCTTTAAGGTTAATTCTTTTAAAAGAACATTCTGCTCTTTTTAAATCCATTGTAATTTTAGATCTGCCATCTAACTTCATATTCCTTTCTCCTAAAAGAGATGAAATGTATGCCATCTACATGCAATGACAATTTGATTGATCTGTCACTGTTTGAATCTCACCCTACCCCCAATGCCCCAGTCATACCAAACTACAGGGCTGATGAACAAGTTCTGTGTCTTTGCGTTTACCCATTCCTTAACCCAGAACATCCTTCCCCCTTATTTTCTACCTAGGGGACCTGATTGCTCCAGTCAACTCAAACATCACCTCCTCTTCCCTAGCCAACATCCCCAGAATAAGCATCCTCTGTCCTCTGGGGCTACATCTCTTCTTGTCTTTGCACATCTCCTTGTTTAAATGCCCACCTCCTCTTCCAAGATTGACTGTCTCCTAAGATACGGAATCTTTTTGTATTTGTATGCCCAGTGTGTAGCATGATATCTGTTTCCTTATCTGTTAGGCAATCAATAAATTTTGGCTGAATTGCATTCAGTTGTTAAATAGCACAAATACTACAGAAAAGTGCTCCACTAGAAGTTTTCCAAGAGTCTTGCCTCCTATAGAAGGGCACTTGAGAGTTTACAAAACCCTTTCATGGGCACTGTCTCTTCTGGTTTTCAGATTTTGGATAAGGTAAAGATTTATGAAAAAGTGACGATAAAAGCAGTTAACAATTTACCCAAAGCCACATGGATGATTTGGAAAGCTCAGACTTAAACTTGGGTCTTTGGACTTCAACTCCAGGACTTGAATGTTTTTTCTACCATATTCTACCAGACTCTCAACCAAGTAACATTCTATACAGGCATCTCCCAGTCCTCCTGCACATTAGCATCATCTGTAATGCTTCAAAGTGCCGAGGCCTGGCCCTCACTCCAGACCAATTAAACTAGAATCTGTTGGGGGAGGGGCTTTGGTATTAGTATCTTTTTCAAAATTTTTCACATAAAGCCATGGGTTTTTGAATTATTTTTCACAGGATTAATTGCTTTGGCCAGATGCCTGGGCATATGGGCATGGACCCAGCTTCCTCTGTGAGCTTCGGTTATTCCCTTCTTCTGTTGAAGCTAATTTGCCATATGGTATTGGCTATGACATGTCACCTCTTGGGGTATCCTTTTCATCACCCGTCAACTAAGGGTGTTGTCAAAGGGATCTATGCAGTCCCTTTCAACTCTTCTACTCAGAGACAGTCTGGATGTAGTGCAGGTTGAAGTGAGGGGCGTGAATGGAGAGGATAGAAATTACTACTCATTGCATAATCTATGCAGGCATTTTTATCTTTCCTGATGGCCTGTTCCCACACTGGAGCCTCTGAAATC
This sequence comes from Myotis lucifugus, assembly GCF_000147115.1. Taxonomy (NCBI): domain Eukaryota; kingdom Metazoa; phylum Chordata; class Mammalia; order Chiroptera; family Vespertilionidae; genus Myotis; species Myotis lucifugus. The sequence continues at coordinate 7,593,574 of NW_005871062.1, forward strand.
CCAGTTTTCGACATTACTTTTGACATTTCAAGCAAATGTAGCTCAATTTTTTTGATTAGCTAGAATATAGATAGCAGGTGTCAGGAATTGTACAGCCGGTGCCTGGTGTATAAGAAGCCAAAAACAGTCAGAGAGTGTGATGGGGAATGAAAGCCGACACTTATATCCTCTGATTTGCAGCCCCTAAAGCAAGCAAGCATATGCTCAAGCCCATTATGTGCAAGGAGATATTTGTTTCATATGTTCGACTGTTTTGAGATGCAAACAGAATAGAACAGAAAGCTTCGCAGGCCATCCTCCCACACTAAACAGTTGTCTACCCCACATGGTCCTGGGCTTCTGGGCTGTCAGCAGCCGGCCCTTGACAGCCCCGCAGTAGGAGGCTGAGTCTCCTCCATGTGGTCTGGAAAAAGCAGCCATGGAGAAAGTTGACCTTTGAGCCTTGCACAATCTGGATGTCGCTATTACAGGGAAGTCCGATTTGGGAGCCAACCGTCACTCCTAACCCCCCTGTTTTTTGGGAAGCAGCATGATGGAGTAATCATAACTAATGTTTGCCTAGGGCTGGGCAGTTAACAAAGCACTTTCCAACCGCCTTTTTCTGAGAGCAGCCCTGTAGGAAGTCATTATTATCACCAAATGGATGAAGAGACAGAAACCTAACATGACTTTCCCAAGATGGTTCAGATAAATGAAGTAAAAGTCTGAACTGGAACCTAGTTTTTCTGCCCCAGGACCAGCACTCTCCCCTCCCCAAGCAGCACTGCAGCAGAACTCCCTGCCCTGCTGACATGGGTATATTTCCTCCCTTGAATGTAGGGCTGCCTGGGCCCTGTGAGTGAGAGTTTCTGGACTCAGCTTTCCTATGAATTCACTAGAGACTTGGACTTATGCCTTCCCTTCTCTCTGCCTCTGTGGCCCTTCCTCCAACAGACTGGTTTAAAAAAATATTGACCCCGGCAATTGGATTAAAACAATTTGCTTCCTTAGTTGCATCTCACATTATTATAAGGGCTTGGAAAAAATTTAAGTAATTTTATTGTTTTCTTTTTATTGAAAAAAAATAGTACAGGTCCTTCTAGACAAATTTGAACATTTTTTATACACAAAAATAAAATTAAAAACACTCATATTTTATGTCAGTGATAACCACTGCTAGTACCCTGCTGATATCCTTCTAGGCCTATTTGCACTTACCTATTTATCTTTTATGTAAATATTATGAGAAAGCTATGTATATAGATTCAAAAATTCATGCATATGCACATATACACATATATGCATCTGTACTTGTGGGACAGAGGGTTGGGAAAAAGTCTCCTGACTAGCAAAGATATAACTATTAATCCTAAAATGCTGGTATAATTTCCCAGCGTTGACTTTTGGGGCTGTATAAGACTGTGGCCCCATTTCATTCATCTATTCACTCATTCAGTCATTACTGATTATATATTAAGCTCTACACTAGGTCCTTTATATACATAACCTTGAATGCTCATGTGAGTTTTTTAATTAGAGATAATCCCATTTTTATATGAGGAAATTGGAGCTCAGAGAGACTAATTACCCAAGATTTCATGGCCAATAAGCAGAAAAATTGGGATTTGAACCCCAATACATCGAACTTCAGGGGCTGTTCCCCTAAAGCAGTGCAGTGTGATATGTGCTCAATTGAGTGAAAGATACTCCATAGCATCAGAAGCTTTAAACTGGATGATGGAGGAGAAATAAGACAATTAGGTGGGAATGATTACAGCATGTGGAAGAAGGCTGAGTTATGGGTGGGCATGGCATGCCAAAGTATGGCTGGCACTGAGATGAAGGTGGATAGACAGATCAGCACTAGATCAAAAAGGGATCATCAGCCAACCCGGGAGCAGATGCTTTACCATGGTCACATCTGTGTATTAGTAAATCAACCTTGGAGGAAGATTGCTGAATAGTATAAAGTGGAGGCAGGGAGACCACTTAGGATGCAATAGCAATCTATAATAATAAAAGTGTAATATGCTAATTAGACTGGACAGCCAAACGACATTCCAGACGTCATTCCAGACGTCCTTCTGGATGAAGCTGCGGCAGCAAGGGCCGAGGCAGAGGCGGTTAGGAACCATCAAGCAGGTAGGCAAGCAGTTAGAGGCAATCAGGCCAGCAGGCAGAGTGGTTAGGGGTGATCAGGCAAGTGAGTGGTTGGGGCGATCAGGCAGGAAGGCAAGTGGTTGGGGAGATCAGGCAGGCAGGTAGAGGTGGTTAGGAGCGATGAGGCAGGCAGCTGAGCAGTTAGGGGCATCAGGCAGGCAGGCAGAGTGATTAGGGGCAATCAGGCAGGCAGGCAGAGTCGTTAGGGGCGATCAGGCAGGCAGGTAGGCCAGCGGTTAGGAGCCAGCAGTCCCGGATTGTGAGAGCAATGTCTGACTGCGGTTTAGGCCCTGCAGGATCAGGCCTAAACTGGCAATTGGACATCCCCTGAGGGGTCCCAGATTGCGAGAGGGTGCAGGCTGGGCTGAGGGACCCTCCCCATGCATGAATTTTGTGCACCAGGCCTCCAGTATTTCAGTATTTCATATAAGAACGTTTACATCAACTGACCTTGGGAAGCAATAGTACTTATGGGAAAACTTGATGAGCCAGGTTTGGGATGTTTGAATTCAAGGTCCTTGGGTCTTGCTTGGGTAGGGGAGGGGTCAATCTATTAGATGCTTGGTGTGGTGTATATTGACCATTAGGGCTTTGACAAGCCTTGAACATTCTGCCTCTATTGCATCAGTCACATTGGGTGTGTTCTGTAAGTTTTATTGAGTTTTCCTTGCCCTTTATCCAATTCTTTTAATAGTTCATTCTTTTTCATTCCTACAGCTGGAAATAAATTGTAGGGTTTTGATCATTTTATAAGAACACTTACCAAGAGGGAAAAATTTTGTTTTACTGAGTCTTTCTTAATTCAAAAATTTGCATACCTTGATTAATTTTGTTAAATTTGTGTAAGGTACTGCATCATTGAGCACAAATCTCATCCCAAGATTACTATGTTACTATTACTTTTTAGAAAACAAAAGGGGTTATAATTCTTAAATGAGGTTGAGCTGAAGAAATAATAACTTTTACCTGATTATGAAATTTACATTTTCAACAGAAAAATGATATGTGTCAGAGTCCCAAATGTGGTATTTGCTGGGAAAGTTTAATAGTATTATCAAATCTTCAAAAGAGCACAACTGACAGAAACTTTAGAAATCACTGAGTTACCGTTTTCTGTATTCTAGACTGGGTAAGCAAGACCCACAGGGGAGGAGTAAAGGCAGAAGTCAGTGGCCGAGATATGCTGAGAACTTGATCTCTGGCTGCTGACTTAGTTAAATGGTGAGGAACTGTGTCCGTGAATGTAAGGTGATCCATTTTTGTCTTTTAGGTGGCTCCCTCTTTATCATGCTTTGTGCTTCTCCTTGTGGAAGGCTTTGGCCCACACTGTGGAGCTTAACAATATGTTTGGCCAGATTCAGTCGCCTGGCTATCCAGACTCCTACCCGAGTGATTCGAGAGTGACTTGGAATATCACTGTTCCAGAAGGATTTCGGATCAAGCTTTACTTCATGCACTTCAACTTGGAATCCTCCTATCTTTGTGAATATGACTTTGTGAAGGTGAGACCCCTGATATTCCCTAACTGGGCCAGGATGTCTATTGGGGAATCTGCTGGGAGTTAGGGAAACCTAGATGAATTAGATGCTGTGCTTACTTCCTTGCTGGCAGTCCAGTGAGGGAGACACAAAAGGTTACAACATGATGAATGAAGGTGTGAGTGGCATGCTAGGTGTAGGCTGAGTACATAAACCGAGAAAGGACCAAGAGGAAAACTGAGGCTGGCAAAGTGTAACTCAGCCAAACACAGCTTCCTCTTTTTATTTCTGTTCTCAAAGTCTTTAATGTTTTCATTAGCCTCTACTCCAAGGTCACTTTTAATTCACAAAAGCAGAAAAGGGGTGGGACGCCAACATAAGCATTAATCAGACTGAAACACATCTGTAAGTGTGTCGAAATCTGAGGCACTAGAAAGCATTGCCTAGTTCCCTAAGTAATGATCAAGTGTTTTGAGGAGTGTAGGACATCCAGTAGCAGACAGTAGGAGGTGAGATTGGAAGGTTAGATTGGGGAGAGATTCTGAGGGGCCTTGAATGTGATGCTAAGGAGTTTGTATTTTAATCAGCAAAAGGTATAGGCAAGGGTGGGGGTCGCTATCAGAGGGGAATGTAAAGAAAAAACACATGGATGAGGGGCAGAAATAATCAACACAGTATTCCCTGGAATTTAGAGAGAGCCCACAAACAAGACCATGGATGGGAAGCTGTTCTTTAAAAGTGAGGCTAAGAAAGGTTGGAGAACTTTCTTTCTTTCTTTCTTTCTTTCTTTCTTTCTTTCTTTCTTTCTTTCTTTCTTTCTTTCTTTCTTTCCTTCTTTCTTTAATTTAAATGAAAAAAAAATATGATTGGAGTACTTCTGAGAGATTGAGTTTATTAAGGTTGTGTCTGATTTGAAAAGATGAGAACCTGCTTTCTAAACTTTCTCTGACTTCCTGGAAGAGGTTCTCATCAAACAACTCTAGAGCAGACTTTGCATATTGTTAGGATTATTATAGACTCATTTTCCACAGCCAATATTTCAACAAGAGTTAGCCTTGTATTAGCCAGAATGTTTGATCAACAACAAAGTAGTGAGTTTGCAAGGTGCTTTTACACTTATAATCTTATTCAACCTTTAAAACAATCCTATGAGACAGGTACTACTATCCCATTTAAAAGGCCAAGAAAAAATCCAAGAAGGTAAAGCAACTCACCCAAAGTTGTATAGCTAGAAAGTGGCAAAACAAGGATCTAAACCCATGTCTTGTGACTGTCATTCCCATGCTTTTTTGACTATACAAGTTGTGATCCACTGAGCCCCAGGATACTGCAGGGGGTTACAAAGCTACTATAGGCAGGGGAAGCCTGGTAAGTGGGGCTGTGAACTCCTACCCTGCTTAAACTCATTTTAATTGCTGGATGTTGCTTATCATTTATGTTGGGTCTGAATCAAAAAAATATTACTTGCAACAAGGGTTTTGTGACTTAAAAAGCTTCCAAATTGGTACTCCATGGCAAAGTTTCTAAATTTCCACACTATTGACATTTTGAGCCAGATCATTCGTTGTTAAGGAAAGCTGTTTTGAGAATTATACAATTTTTAACAACATCCCTGGCTTCTACTTACTAGATGCCAATAGCACTTCCCTCTTGAGTTGTGAGCACCAAAAATGTCTCCAGATCTTGCCAATACCCCCAGAGAGGCAAAATCTCCTCATTTGAAAACCATTGCTCTAAGGAATGCTGCCCCTCTTTGAATGTTTTGTGCTAGGGACTATGAGAATTTAGGGATACAAAAGATCTGGCCCCTTTCAAAGAAAGATGAGCCCAGAAAATAGCCGCTGCACAAGATGGAAAAGAGTAATGACAATGAGAGGCTGACAAGTGGAGCCAACCTCTCAGGCAGGGGTTGTTCACCAAGACCCTAAGCATGCATCATCCTAAATTGAAATTTCTGACAAACTGGACAATTATGTCCTTTAGGATATAATCTAGCCTCTGCCAGAACCAAACCCTAAGAGAAGATAGATTATGGGTAGGGGCATTAGGTTAGCAGAATCCCCCAGCCCAATTCCCCAACAAATACTGGTCATAAAGCCAAGTTAGTCTTGAATATGTGGACTTCACCAGAAGGAAGGTGACCAAACATTGGCTAAATAAGACAGTACACTCCATAGATTCAGACAAGGCTAGATGTGAACTTCCTAACTGCTTCTTTCCTCTACTTTCAAACATGTCAACCATCAAGAAATTTTCTCAGTGAGAACACTTGATTTTATTGGTAGCAGAAGCCTCACGACCATAAATGTACAGATTTTTTTTCCTTTGGCTGCAACAATGGCTTATTTTCATTATCCCGCCCCCCTCTCTACCCCTAGAATTGACTCTCTCTCAGTTCATATGCATTGAGCAATCATTTCTCACAAGTTTTCCTCTTATTCAGACAGATGCCAGGTTTGACCTTGTTAGGACTCCTTTATGAAGATGACAAACACACAATAGAGGATTTAACTTATTCCTTTGCCCCAAATAAATTCAGTCTCCTGGCAAAGGAGATTAAGGAGCTGACATCAGCTGTGTTTTGTAGTGGGAAAAAATGACAAGGTACTGTTCAAGGGCAACAATAGAATCTGAAGACCTTTCTGACACTGAATTAAGGACACTGGAATACATTTCTACCCAAAGCTTGACCTTTCTGGCTGAAGAATATGTTGGAAATTGATTAATGGTTTCTATCCAGGCAGGTGAAACACCTTTCTGAAAGCCCAAGGAGATGGAACTAAACTTTCTGGAAGGAGAGCATAGTCTTAAGTTCTTGCCTGGGTTTCAGGAAATGCCTGTTCTAGTCCCGTATCTGCCATTAATTTCCAAATGATTGGGAGTGGACAAGAAAATCTTGTAATACTCACTTTGCTCCAAAATCAGACTTATAACCAAAGATCAGTCTGCTTGAGACAATGCAGAAACTGAGCTGCCTACCTGAAGTGCCCTGCAGTTCTTGTAGCTCTGCCCCAGACACATTTTGCCAAAATCTTTGGAGGAAGGAATTAACACCTTGGGCAGAGAGGGCAAGACGCATTTCTTTACTTGAGCTTGTCCAGCTGACTCCCTTCTAGAATGCCAACCAGCACCAGCATTAGCCTCCCTGCAGAGGCTCCAGCAGCCATGAGGCCTGAGCAGGCCTTCCTTTGCAGGACACTGTGCCCTGGTCAGCTGACAACTGGTGCTCATATGGAGACAGGTCCTGTGCCCTTGGCCACACATGCCTTGCACAGTTCCTCTCCTGGAGTCAAGAACTCACAGAATATCAGGATGCTGAGGCCCTCCGCATACTCATCTAGTCCCACACAAAATTTGTTGTTTTTCAAATATTATGTCCCAATGAACGCTTTCTTCTAAGAAATCTTCTAGTCAGCCAATAGAGAAAACAGAAGTGGGGCTGCTCAGAGTGAAGGTGGCTCTGAAGCTCACTCTGCTCACTCATCCTCCTTGGTCACCCTGAAGTTCACACCTATCGGGAATTATAACTTGACTGTTGCTTACGTTCCTGTTGGACAGAAGAGGTGACTGGAGCTCATAATTCAGGGACAAGACTAGTACTCTGGACTCTGAACTCCCAAACCCAAAAGCCTTCTACATATAGTTGAAACCCATTCCCTTTTTCTAATTGCCCTACCACCTTCGACCCCAGAATATGTTTCTTTCCTGGCTACTTAATGAGAGGAAGACTCTTCGCTTTCCATCTGCATGAGTATGAGCATACCACACCACTCCTGGATAAGTCAACATTCTCTCCAAAATTCTGTTTTTTTCATCTGGTCCATAAAGAGGTGAGATGAGATATTCACTAAAGTCCCTTAAATTACAGAATTCTAATCCTAATCCTCCTTGCCAGAATTTTCCAGATAAGCCCACCAAACCCTTAATTTTCTGGTTAGAATAATGCCATAAACCAGTAATGATATGTTACGATGGCCACTTCTCAAGGTTCCATGGCCATAAGCACTCCATTAAGAGCCTACAGTCTGCTGGGGATGCCTTAGTGACATGTCATTTAAAGAAAACTTGTAAACATATCATTCCACTGCTGTCCTTTTTAAATAACACTGATTTCCATTTGATGATTTCTATCCAGAGATGTTAAATGCTCATATAATATGCCCTGTTTTGAGGCTTTATCACTCTGCGACTAAATTGCCTTGGTAGACTTTGTAGTGGGTTTAAAGAACCCTCCAGTTCACAAGAACCCTTTTCAGCGCAGCCCAAACCCACAGACCACCCTTCCCACCCTGATCCATCAGGGTGATATGACCACACTGCTGACACTGCATATCAGTAGCTTACAGAAGACCAGGACCCCCAAGGCTGCAGTCCAGATGCCCCCATTTTAGAAAATTCCTCTCTCCGACCTGATTCCTTGCAGTCCTTGGTCTTCAAAATGCATACACATCTGCACAACAGCATCTGCTTCCTTGGAATGTGTCTGCAATGTGTGGATTCCTGCAGTGCACAGATGAGGCATACAAATCACAGCTGGTTAATGTTGCAGGTGAGATCAGAGCACAGATGCTGGCCAGGGAGTCGGTAAGCCTGGATTCTTGTGGTCTTTCTCTTCTAAGTAGGTTAACCATGGGCAAGTGACTACTTCTATACGGGGTCACTGGTATATAGGAACTTGAACAAGATGGTCTCTAAGGCCAATGTAACCCTCATATATATGTAGCTAAGACTTCAAAAATCATAATTCAATTCTATCATCATTATGATAAAAGCCTAGGGAAGGGAAATTTATTGGCCAAGGTCACACTGGGACCAAAATTTATATCTCAAGATTTTCAGTCTCTTTCTTCTTTTAAAAAAATTAAATGGCAGTGGAGTTCCATATACAGATGCTCAGGGTTTTTTTTTAAGTGTAATGTAATATAAGTACAATATAAGGCAAACATTGTCCATAGTCAAACTTACTCAACCTCCTAAATATATTAGAGCACTGTCTTACAGTATATCCAGAAGGGACTTTTTTCTCATAAATGCAACAAATTACAGTTCTTTTGGTTGAGCATCAGATGAAGTGGTCAACTTGTGCTTAGAAAGAAGCCCTGGAGCTGTTGTTACTGAAGGAGGTACTTAGAAACCAGAACCACCAAGGGGACAGCATATGCACACATCCTATTTTCAATTTCACTCCATGACATCTGTTTCATTGGAAAGGTAGACAATAAAAACCTGCATGCAGTTTTTATTCTCTTCTCTCTTTTACTCATTGAGTGCAAATAGCTCAATTGGCATCTGTTAAATGCTCATGTGATATAACACCACTGTTCCTCTGTTAACTCTATATCCTTGATGTATTCAGCTTTTCTTCCATTCTTGCCACTGTTAGCCACTTAGTTCCAATTCTTATTCTTCTCACCTAGCCTATTGCAATAGCCTCCTAAATGTCTACCAGCTGTCAGTCTCTCCTCATTCAGTCCACCCTCTATATGTGTCCAAAGGAAAAACATTGCTTTGATTGTGCCATCTCAAAATCTTTCAATGTCTCCCCACCATCTATGGAATGAAGTCCAAGAATCTTATTGAAAACTTTCCATAAACTCAACACTGCACTAAAGGCAGGGTCCACAAAGATGAGTACCTGTCCTCAAGGAATTCTTATGAGACAAGTACATAATTAATAAAGTAAAGCTAGGCAATTAACACATGTGGTATAAGGCAGTATATAGATTGGGGAGTGGTCATTTCTGGGTGTTCAGGAAAGGCTTTGGAAATAGTTAATGCTTGAGATAAGTCTTGTAGGGTAAATAGGAGTTCAATAGTGCATTTCCCTAAGCTTCTCAATCTTTCTAAGCATTGGTTTTGTAATCAGTAACGGAAAAAGTTTATAATGATACAGTACTTTTCTCAAAGGTTGTGGGAGGGTTTAAATGAGATAATGGCTGTAAGTGAAATCAACACTGCAAAAGGCAGTCATGCTCAAGGGTTCAAAAATCAGGCTTTAGCTGTAACCGGTTTGGCTCAGTGGATAGAGCGTCGGCCTGCAGACTGAAAGGTCCCAGGTTCGATTCCGGTCAAGGGCATGTACCTTGGTTGCAGGCACATCCCCAGTGGTGGGTGTGCAGGAGGCAGCTGGTCGATGTTTCTCTCTCATCGATGTTTCTGACTCTCTATTCCACTCCCTTCCTCTCTGTAAAAAATCAATAAAATATATTTTTTTAAAAAAAGAAGTACAGTTTCTAACTGATCTAATAATAAAACAACATATTTAAAAAAAATCAGGCTTTAGAACCAGTCAGAACTGGGGTCAGGCCCTGCCTCCACCTCTTATTGTAAACTGTGGGTAATAATAATAATGTCTGTCTCATGAGCTTCTTGGGAATGCCAAATGAGATCAATGCTTTAATGACCTATGTCCTAGACATCTGCGATTAGCTCAATAAATATTATTACAGTGGTAATGATGGCAATGGTCTGCGTAACAAAATGCCTCCTGGTATCAGTAGATGCTCAATAAATACCAGTTTTCTCATCTCTACCACTAGTTGTCTATTCATGACCTTGCTCTTGTCAGGCAATCTATAGAAAGGTACTTTGAAAGACCTGTTCAAGTGCAGGAGGCTATTTCTCATTAGTGTTTACCTGTAGAAACACAAACTTATGGCAGATTCTAAACTATTGCCTCACTTTATTCTCATGGAATAGGAAGAGCAGGGATTATCATACCTAATTTAAAGAAAAGAAAACTGAGCACAAAAAAACTTAAATGGATTTGTCCAAGACTCCATAGAAGGCCAAGTCTCAATTCCTGGTCTTTTTACTTCCAAGTCATGATTTTTATCTTCACTCAGTCCCACTCAGAACAGACTTTATCCTGGTAGGGACCTTGATATGCTTCCTGGCTACACATTTTTTTCTAAGGCAACACTGCCTATCAGAGTAACTCAGTAAAATTTAGTAAAACGAAAGGACCTTAAGGATCCTGTGTTGTCTAGATTTTGTTAAAGAACTCTTTTATCCTGATTTTGAGAGAAAAATATTTTACTAAAAATAATTGGAAATGGAGTCTGGGCTATGAAAGCTGGGAAATGCTCAATTTATCTGTTTGTGATACACAAGTTCTAGTGGTGAACTCAAGGTCATTCCACTAGACCAGTGGTCGGCAAACTCATTAGTCAACAGAGCCAAATATCAACAGTACAACGATTGAAAATTTCTTTTGAGAGCCAAATTTTTTAAACTTAAACTATATAGGTAGATACATTGCTATTAACTTAATTAGGGTACTCCTAAGGCTTAGGAAGAGCCACAATCAAGGGGCCAAAGAGCCGCATGTGGCTCGTGAGCCACAGTTTGCTGACCACGGCACTAGACTATCAGCCTCATAAGTTCAGGGCCCATCTCCATGTTTTTTCCCAGCAATGAGCACAGTCCTGAGGCAGAACAGAAAAAGGCATATGTCTCCTGATGGTGAGCATAAAGGAAAGGACTCTGGTCTAGAAATCAATCACTGACTTCTGCTGAGACATTGGGCAAGTCACCTCTCTGCTTTGGTCCTCAGTTTCCCCATCTGGCCAGAGAGAAAATTGGACTCGCTGGCCTCTGCAAGCCCTTTCAGTCCTGATGGTCTGTACCTCCCACTCCACCGCCCACTTCCCCAGGCCTCATTGGTCAGTCTGCATCCTGCTGCATAACTGAGAGATGAGTCCCTCTATGGCCCTGCTCTGACCTCCGCCCCTAATTTCTGTGCAGAGCTCTGTGTTTACTCAACCTCCAGGCTGTGGCTGACCCCAGCTACTGCAGTAGCTCTGCTAATTCTGTGGGAGTGGACAGGAGGCCTTGGATCCTGAAAGAAAAGAGAATGAGAAATGGATAAATGTCTCTCGTGAATTTTAATTGTATTCCCTGGTGCGATTTTTTCACTACAGAGGTACTAGCTCCCAAACACCAATTCTAGCTGATTCAGAAGAATCAAGAGGTGAAAATGAGCTTCAGAAAAGTGTGGGAAAAAAACCATGAATTTTATGCAGGAAGTGCAAACAGCACAGGCTATGGGTGATGGAAAGCAGAAGGAAGGTCACAGTGCTGGGACAGAGAATGTGCTCAAGTGTGGGGGAGTTTGAGGGGAGTGTGCCCCGAGGTATGGGCACACCTGGTGTGCAAATCTGTGTGCTGGTGTGTACACAGGCAGCTCTCAGATACACCTTAGTAAAAAGCGAAGTTGAGTTTACTTTGGTGTGCTCATTCATAAAGGAAAAATTAGGGAACAGAACATATCCATTTATTTGACAAATGTATTTCTTGAATGCCTACTATTTACCAGAGCTTGGGGTATAGAAGTAATTAAAACAGACAAAAATCCCCGCCCACAGGGTACTGACATTGCACTGGGGGAAACAGACAATAAACATTGAACATAATCCATAAGTACATTATATAGTGAGTCATAAGGTGATAGGCAATGAAATAGAGCAGGGTAAAAAGGGGCCCTGTGAACCAGGGTGGGGGTTATGATTGAAATATGTTGGGCAGGATAGTCCTCATTGAAGGGGTGACATCTGAGCAAAGACTTGAAGAAGCTGAGAAAGTTAGCCATGTGGCTTTCTGGGAAAAGCATTCCCATTGGGGAGAACAGCCAGTGCAAAGGCTGGGTGTGTTTGAAGAACAGCAGGGATGGCAGTGTGGCTGGAGCAGAGGGACAGGGATGGGAAATGAAGAGAGAGGTGCTGGGGACAGGGAAGGAGAGCCTGCTGCTCATCAGGGGGCTGGAAAATAAGGTCCCTGCTAAATGCTGACAGGCAGTGGCAGACTTGACAAGCTGCTTTCACACCAGTTTTTTTATTTGACCTCTTGACTCTTAGAGGACAGAACTAATGTCCACCTTGTATGTTTGTGAAAACTCAGCCTGAACATAGTGTTGTTCTCGTAAATGATTCACAGCTGGATCTGGGTTGGGAAGGGAGAAGAGATGCACAATAGCCCACCACTCACCACTCACGTACTAGATATAATATCTCAAGAGCATAGATAATAGTAAAATGCTAAAATAGTTAGTAGGTGATGAGTTTTTATATAATCTGTTTTTGATATATATATAAGTTATATGTAAGTTTATGAAACTTGATTTTTCATGATGGCTGTATTTAAGAACAGGGTCACAAAAAACCTTGAAAAGTTGGCAGTTGGCTCCTATAAGCTGGTACAAGCTGGCTCCCGCACACCATTGCCCAGGAAGGTTAAAATGGTGAGTGGCAGAGCAGTGACCAGAACCCAGGCTGTTTGGTTCCTATTCCAGCTCTCTGCATGGAAAAATCTGAGGCGGTGCATTTGGGCTAGGGTGGGGCAGAGGCCTGGGCCGTGGCAGAGGACAAAACCAGCTCACACATTCCTGGAACTGCTAGGTGACACTGGACCCTGGCAGGCCCCTCTGTCCACTCAGCACTTACTTAATCAGTACTTTCACTCCAGTCCAGACTGTGACGCACCTTGAGCCAGGCAGCCCAGCTGAGGAAGAACACAGCCAGGCTTTGTCTTTAGCAGTCAGTCCTCCAGCAATTTTCCTGTCCTCAACCCTGGGCGCAGCCTCCTAGTCCCCTGGGGATTTGCATGTGAATGGGCCTGAAGTCACTGAAGGGGTCAGGTGGGGCATCTGAGCCAACAAGAGTGTAAATCCTTCCTGGCCCGCCTTCCAAGCCTGGATTCCCAGACTCTCCCTCCACCCATCCCCCCTACTTCCAATCCACTCCCACTGAGCTGGTGGGCACTGCCAGTTTCCCACCTGCAGGATGCCTGCTTCCCAGGCTTCCAGTCACTCCTCCCCAGCCAGCTCTTTTCTTCTCCAGGGCTCATGCTGCTTGGAGACCATCCCCTTTTCTGTCCAGAGCCCTCCCTGAGAATGGGCAGTCCTTGCTGCAGGAGGCAGCTTGGACTCCAAGGACTTATGAGTGTAAGGGAGCTGTGTCTCAGGCCCCCACAGTGTTAACTGTGCCAGCACATGGTGCATTGACACAATACCTTGTTAGGGGCTCCCCCAGCTCTGTTAGCAGGTTTTCACTCTGACTAACAAGTAAATAAGAACACTGTGCTGGGATGCTCAGTATACTTGGGCCCTGATCCTGGCTCTGCCATTAGCAGGCCATGTGACTTTGAACCAGCTGCTTCACTTCCCTGAGCCTCAGTTTCCCCATCTCAGAAAGAAAAGAGATAGACTCGATAGCCTTTAATGCCCTTTGATCTCTGATATTCTGTGGTTCTCTGATTCCAATGACTGAACCAGGGACGGAAGACAGGGCATCTGGAGTTTGTCTCAGGTCTGCTGCTCCAGGATATGTGGCTTTGGGGACTCACATCACCTCTCTGGGCCCAGAATGACAGTGTCTACCAGAGTGCATCCATCACAGCCTGCTATCACAGCAAATGAAATAAAA
>NW_005871062.1:7607916-7772563 GCF_000147115.1 Myotis lucifugus
AGGAGGTCATGGTTCAATTCCCAGCAAGGGCACACGCCTAGGTGTGGGCTCAATTCCCAGTGTGAGGCCTGCAGGAGGCAGTGTATCAGTGATTCTCTCTCATCATTGATGTTTCTATCTCTCACTCTCTCTCATTTTCTTTCTGAAATCAATAAAGATATATTTTTTAAAAGGAAGCTATTAAGAAAAAGAGCTTCTGAAATACAGTACACACACACACACACACGTACACGCGCACACATGCACACACATCTTTTTTTTCTGTCTGCTCCTTTAATTTGCTCCTTTTCATCATCTTTAACTATAATTTGAACAACTGGATAAAGTAGCAAAATCAGGCTGGTAACTCTTGGTGCAAAACCTGATGTGACGGGCTTGCAGTAGGGGTGACCTCGGGAGTCAGAAGTACAGAGCACTCACCTGTGAGTCAGGAGTCCTGGTCCCAGGGCTGTCACTGAATCGTTGGCCTAAATTCACATATCTGGCAAAATTCTTTGAAACACAGGACAGTGACGAAATTCTAGACTTAATACTGTTCTCCTGAGGATGGAAGCTTTTAGAGGTCCCTCATTCTGGTCTTCTCTCATAAGACCAGGGTAATGCTGGGCTGTGAGGGATCTCTAGGTTCCCTTTCTGCTCCAGCAGCCTGGACTTAGAGATCTCATAAGAAGGGAAGTCTGTGCTATGGCTTCAGGGAGATTAGGAATGAAGTGGAACCTGAGAACAAAAACATATCCAGGGGCAGTTCCAGTCTCTTAATTCTTCAACCGAGTGAAATCACCCATACCCCACTTAACTGGGAGTCTGAAAGGTGTCATTTCAGTGAGCTGGATCTCAGTGGTCCTGTTCTTCTCACTGATTTATTAAGTGCTGACTGTATTTCAGGCACTTTTCTAAATGCTTTACATATATTAACTCATGTTATGTTTATAACATTCCTGTGATATAAATACTCTCATTTTCACTATTTTACAGATTAGAAAACCTGTATTCAGAGTGTATTCGTTTCCTAGGGCTGGCGTATCAAACTACCATAAATGAGGTGGCTTGTCACAATAGAAGTTTATTCTCTCATCGTTCTGGAGGCTAGAAGTCTGAAATCAAGATGTTGGCAGGGCTGTGCTTCCTCCGAAGGCTCCAGGGAAGAACCATCCTTGCCCCTTCTAGCTTCGGTACTCCTTGACATTCCCTGGGTATGGCAGAGTATCTCCAGTTTCTGCCTCTGTCTTTATACTATTTCCCTCTCTATGAATCTCTGTGTTCGAGTTTCCTTCTTCTTATAAGGACACCAGTTATTAGATTAGGGTCCAACCTAATCCAGTATGATGTCATTTTAATTACATGCGCAAAGACCTATTTCCACATAAGATCAAGTCAAGACCAAGGGTTAGGACTTGAACATACCTTTTTGGGGAATACAATTCAAGTTATAACACAGAGTTGAAGTAATTTCCCAAACATCTAATAACTGGTGAACTCATAAAGATGAGGTCCCACATGATTCAGTCTCAATCAGGAGTTACATCCAAAAAAACAGGAAACTTAAAAAATTGAAATTAAGGCACAATCAACTCATTCTCTTGAGAAACAAACAAACAAGGCAGATATGTTCTTTTTTTTTTTTTTTTTTAATTTTTATTTTTATTTTTTTTTTAATAATAATTTTTATTTCTTAAAGTATTACAAATAGTATTACATATGTCTCCTTTTTTCCCCCCCTTTGTCTCTCCTCGTCCATCCACTTACACCAACCAAATATCTTCTCGTCTTGGTGACACAAGCACAGGATAACCACAAAGAATTCCCACTGAAAAACGGGAGGAATGGGAGGCATATCACAGTCACTGCTCCATAGTAATCTGAACATCCGCCAAGCACAGCCGCGCACTCCAGAGCTCTTTTCTGCATACGAGCCGGGTGTGCTCCTAAGAGTGAGTCATCCGTCACCGCTCTGTGTGCTCCTGGTTCTGCCCTCTGCTTGTCAGCTTCACCCTCTGAGACTACTCTTCCTTTTCTATACGAAATCGCCCATTTGTAGCTGAATACTCCTTCCCACCCTATCTCCTCTGCGTTGCAACTTGGAGGTCTAGAGTCCTCTTTTTATTTTGATTTGTCTCAGTCATTCTTAGTCCAAGCTGGTTGGTACATCTCTCTTTAAAAAACATTTGGTGTTTCATATATTTAAATATATTCCCACTCTAGACCAAAACAACACCACCCACAGTTCCTTTCAAAATAGCTCTCTCTCTCTCTCTCTCTCTCTCTCTCTCTCTCTCTCTCTCTCTCTCTCCTTTGAAAAGCATGTTAAGGTACTATGGAACAATGTTCTTAAGATTCCTCAGTGTCCTTTGATCTAGCTAATAGGGAACAATAGGCACTGCCTTAAGTCTTCTACATTTAAATGAAGGGTCTTACAGCCAGAACTTTGTAATTATTTTTATCCTGAGAACATTTTTGCTTTTAAAATATTTTGCTAGTATAGAGACTAGAGATGAGAAATAGTCTTATTTTCCAACCCAGCTAGCCCTGGACCCTCTGTATTTCCTTTAATTTCTGCTTGTACACCAAAGACTTACTTCTTCCTGAAGTACCTTGCCATATACAGCTGGAAGCACATACTGACACTTGCAACATTCTACGTAAGATCTCCTCAGCCAGATCCACAAGTTTATTACTATATATTTTTCTACCTTCTAATTGCCATAGGCAAATTTTGCCACTTGTTTCACCACTATGTGACTCAGGTCACCATTTGTCAAGCCTCCTGAAGTATTTTCCTCACTGGTAGCCAAACTAAAGCCACATGTTCTAGTTTTGGTTACTGTGGCATCCTACTCCTGACAATAATAGTATCTGCCAGAGTGCAGTCAGAAAAGCAGAGCTTCTGTGAGTATTGTGAGATAATGACTATTTATGGGCATTAGAACTCATATAATTATAAGAACAATTAGGAAAGTGATGGTCTCAGCTTCTCATAGACAGAATTGGAGGACCACAGAAAGGTTACTAATCAGTTCTCCTGAAACCCTGGAATGTGTGGAAATGATGGCATTTGCAGAGGAATCCAAGAATTAAGCAAGCCCAGCTAAGGAATCAACATGGGACTGTGAAGGGGGAGCCCATGGGGAGAGTCTATGAGGAGCTGTTGGCTCTGAGCAGCTATCACCCCTGTCAGTCCACCTACAAGCATCTGGTGGTAGGCTTGCTGGTCCTCAGAACCAGTAGTTAAAAAGAATAGCTGGGTGCAGATTGAAGAGAGTGAGGACCAGTTATAACCTATTGGGTACATCTATATCTGTTCACTTCTATATCTGATCACAAACAACCTTCAGAGAGTAAAAAACTGTTGTGTGCTAAACTCACAGAAGTTCCTCTTTTGGCCACTACCCTGGAACTATACAGGGAAGGAGACCCTGGGAAATGTAGTTTCAAGATCAACTAATTGACAAGAGGACAATCCAGCACAACCTAAATGTCTGCCTAAATTATCTCTGTAAAGCTCTTTAAGGGCCCAGAGAAAAATTCAGAGGGTGTAGCTTTTGAGCAATGACAAGCAAAGCCTTGAGCCATTGAGTCTGTAGGACGGCCCTTGTTGGTTGATCTCATGCCTCATAGGAGCATGAGTGCCATTGGCTATGGAATCAGAATGCTGCGATTGTGGACCAGAGCCACCACTTGCTAAATAATGACCTTGTCTGATTCATTTGGGTCATCTGGGTTTCAGGTTTCTCATCTATAAAATGAGAATAATTGCTCCCACGCTACCTTCTCCATCTACTGCTCCAAGGAACCAATGGGTAGCTATCTATAAACTCTGATAACTTTATGGACATGTGGAAAGCAGCTGTATCTGTCATTCCACAGAAATTTGGCCAAAGTTTCTGCTGTCCTGCCCTAGTTTTGCCTAGGAGTTTTTATACTGTTTCTACTAAGGTAGAAGATTCATAGAAAACAGACTCTGGCTTCTCCTCCTTAGATCTCTCTTTCCAGATTTCTTTCCTCAATAGAACCCCTTTCTTATGTCAGGTGTTGGTTAGAAAGGAGGGGTGGTTGAGACTCTGAATACTCCAAGTTCTGTCTGGACTGTAATGTGGAGAATGCCAAAATATATTTATTTGTTGCATGAGCTTCATATGCAAGTCCCCTGCTTCTGGGAATGTGAAATTTAGTAGCAGAATAAGTTAAGTACTCAAATGTGTATGTGTTAGGGCATTGTCGGGCTATAGTTACTGCAGTGAAAGACAGGTAGTTCAATTCCCCTCTGCCTGGATGCTCTCCTTACTACCCCTCACTCTCTAGCTGCTCACCTTTCAGTCCCCAGCTCAAAGAACATTTTCTTCTTCCTAAATGTTTTCTGATTCCCCTCATCTGGATGCTATTTTTTTCCATTTTTTACCCCCCCCCCATTACTTCCTTTCTTTCACTCCAATAATTATAGCCTGACAATGCCCTAAAACATATACATTTGAGTACTTATTCTCCTACTAAAATTCACATTCCCAGAAGCAGGGGACTTTCATATGAAGCTCATGCAACAAATAAGTAATTTTTGGCATTCTCCACATTACAGTCCAGACAGCACTTGGGTTATAAATGATTGTTGAATTAAGTTGAAAGAAAACAAATTGGGGACATGCATCCATGTGCTGGTGTCTTAAATAACAATAGCCTGAAAGGACATGGTTGCCCATAATAAGATAAAGAAAAATGAAGAGTCTGTGATCCCCAACCAGATAATTCTTGGTTCTCTATTATCATGAATTTTGTGTCATCATGCGATAAGGCATTTCCCTCCATCTTGTTAATATGATGGCCCTAAAATGGGACAGTCCAAACAAGAGCCAGGGCTCAACCTGTACTCAGAAATAAATGATTTTTATAGAATATTACAATTCATAGCAGCAGCTGCAAATCTTAACCAGGGCCAGTGACCCCCTCTGTTTAGGTTACAGCTGGAACTTTCACTGAGCCACATCCTCTCTGGGAGATAGTTCATGCACCCAAGATAGGATTTCAAGAGGCCCTTGAACCGGAAAAGTTGTTTGTCAAAGTGTCTATGTCTTTTGTCACGGGCGCTCTGGGTTGTTGGGTTTCTTTCTCCAGGGTCAGAAAAGTTCCAAAAGCAAAATTGATATCAGAAAATGCTTGTGATTATCTCTTTACTCTTAAGCAAGTCACTTCCCCTCTCTAGATCTCAGTTTCCTCTAGAACAGTGGTTCTCAACCTTCCTAATGTTGCAACCCTTTAATACAGTTCCTCATGTTGTGGTGACCCCCCGGCCCCCAACCATAAAATTATTTTCGTTGCTACTTCAACTGTAATTTTGCTACTCTTATGAATCATAATGTAAATATCTGATATGCAGGATGTATTTAGGCGACCCCTGTAAAAGGGTCGTTCAACCCCCAAAGGGGTCGCGGCCCACAGGTTGAGAACTTCTGCTCTAGAAGGAGGTCAATTGAAATAGCTGTGAAAGGTCCCTCCCTCCACCTCTGATATTCCAGGATTCTATTCTGAGCTGCAGGCTAAATTCCCAGAGTCCCAAGGCCTTTTCTTTCCTGCTTCCAAAGGTATATATGGTTCAGATTTTCCCATGGGTCTCAGCTGGGGTATTCTTACCTGTTCTCTAAAATAGTGTGGCTCTGCAGGTGATTACTTTATCTGCCATCATAAAAAGGTCCCTAAGCCTGGAATATATGAGGAGGTAAGTTATTTATCACAGACCTTTATTAGGTCTCTTCCTTACAAATTATCTCTGATTGGTTTCACTTAGAAGTGTCTATGCTCCAGGCATTACAGACCCCAAAGACCCTGGGGTACCAAATTACAGGAAGGAGGCTGCTATGTCTGGAAGTGTTACTGCTCAAGACATCACTATTCATAATTGTTTTTGTATTATATTATTACAGACCACAAACAAGTCCATCAGATTCTTTAGCAGGAAGCAATGTGTGTGTTGAAACCCCTGCTCCCATTTCCTAGTATGTATGAATGAATCTGTATGTATGGATATTATAATTTGGTAGAATACTAGTATATCAAAATTAGAAGAGAACATAGAACTCAACTATTTCAAACCCCTGTTCTATTAGGTGGATAACCGAGAACTAACAAGGAGGTGACCATATAACAGTTTATTGTAGACCAGGAATAGGGGTCAGGACCTCTAACTATACCTTCCATTACTCCAAAGCTGTGGCTACCAAGACAGGGCACTCCAGCTCATGCAGTTACTCATAGCACAAGCCCTTTCCCAGGCCCTCACTCCAAACCTATTTAGTCTTATTTTTATTAAGTTCTAAGAAGAGCAGTTTAACTTGTTTCTATTTTACAACATTTCAGCTAATAAACTCATAAAGATACAGGAAATAAAACAGTACATAAAGAGGACATAAGAATTACAAAGGCATTATAGTCTGGGGATGATCCGTGTAGGGTAAGCAACATTGCACAAGGCAATATCCCCAAGATGGCTGATGTTCATAACAATCCCTGAGTCCCAACAAAGGGTTGGCATGTTTCACCTAAGAAAGAAAGGTTTTGTATAAAGCACTTTAAAAAGTATTATACCAAAGAATTGTTTTACTTTTTTAAAATTATAATTAAGTAAAACTTCAGCTATCTTTAAAACTCAGATAATGAAAATAACAAACCGGCTGTGATGTTCAAGGAAGTGACATTTCAGCTGCGTGCATATAGGCACATTCTACAGTGATAAGTCTGGTGAAGTTTGGCTAGTATCTGCAGAGAAAAGAAATAAATAGCAAAGCCATGATCTCATCTTCTGTTTACACTTCAATTCCCAAAGTTAGCGATTAATTGTCCTTGTGTTTTGTTGCCAGGGCAAATTGTTTTTCTTTAAAACTCCCACTTATTTTAAATAAATAAATCATTAGTTTCAAAACAGAAGTGTCAAATGTCAAGATACTCTGGCATACTAAACTAAATGAACAAAACAATGAATTCATTAGAATCTACTAGAGATAGGCAGCCTTTGAGAACTTTCCTTTAATGACTTTAAAGGCAGCAGAAATTATTCTTGGTGAGAGATTTTCTTATGCATCTTGACTAAAATCAGTCTAGAAGTTGCAAGTACAAATAACAGGCTTACAAGAATTGGGAAAGGTGTAAGCAATAGAGTGATAGGTAGGCCAAGCATTTGTGGTCAAATAAATAATATCAAATAGCTGCTATACAGTGCTTCCCAAATCAACACACACAATCACTGTTAGGCAACCAGTTTGAGATCTCTGCTTGGGTCTCTGGCTCTTCCAATGTAATGAATTCTTTTAGCAAATAGGCAATTTTTACATCTGAGTCTTAGTACAGACATACTCAAAAATATACTATTTCTGGATGATCCCAGTAGTTTTGGTATTATTAAGACTACCTATTAAATGTAGTTCTGATGACATGTCTTTCCTGTTCAAAAGTTTTCAATGTCTTCCCTTTATTCACAAAATTCTTCCCTTTATTCACAAAATTCAAGGTCAACCATAATCTGACTAAATAAAAATAATCACCCATCTTTCTAAGTGTGTCGCCTACAATCTGTGTGTCTCCTACAATCTCCACAGATTACCTGGCTTCTCATTGTTCTCAAAATGGGCCTTGTTCTTTGAGTTCTTGATAACAAATAACTGCTATGTGCCAGGTACTGTTCCATGCACTGAGGACACATCTATAAAGAAAACAAAGTCTTGTTGTCCTGCAGCTTACATTCTAATGGGGATATTTCACCTTCTTCTGAGTGCATCCCCAGTGCTTGTTTCCATTAAACCACCTGTCACACTGCATAAGAGCTCTGTGTGTTTTCATCAGTCTTAACATGCACAGCTCTATGTCTTCTTCTTCTCTCATCATCCCCATCACCTATTTTGCCCAGTGTCAGCACACACTGAATGCTCAATGAATGACTTATATTGTATATAAAGTTTCTTTTCTTTGGAAATGTGCTAAATTTCTGTTGCATATAAAATCCATCTGTGAGGTTTTCTCTTTGTTAATTTTAACATTGAGTTATTTTCAACAAAGAAGCCATTTGGTTGTCAACAGGAATAAAAAAGGTCAAGCTACTTCTGATGGATCTAAACAAAATGAATGAAACAGTGATTGGATGGCCACTTTTACTTAAACTGTAATGTTTCTTTCCTTAAATCCCATAATCCCTAATCCCTATCCTTTGGATTTCCCAGGCTGCTTGGTCTACCTCAAGGGAAGCCCCTCCCTCTTTTCTACTGAAGAAGCTAATTTGTGAAGCTGCTCATTTGTTCCCTTTCTCTTTGACCTCAAAGGTAGAAACTGAAGACCAGTTGCTGGCAATCTTCTGTGGCAGTGAGAACACAGACACTGAGCATACCCCTGGCCAGGAAATGGTCATCTCCCCTGGTTCCTTCATGTCCATCACTTTCCAGTCAGATTTCTCTGATGAGGAGCGATTCACAGGCTTCGATGCCCACTACATGGCTGTGGGTAAGTGAGAAGTGGGTGGCTCATCCCCAGGTCTCTGTTCCTCACTAAAGATTAAAAGTGCCTCATATTCTCTTCTTTACAATGAACACCTGTATACTCACCACACAGATTCTCCCATGAATGTCTTACTGCATCATTTGCTCTATCACATATCTATCCATCTGCTGACTGGTGACTTGGAGCATCTTTACACATGCTTATTGGCCATTTATATACCCTTTGGGGGGAAATGTATGTTCAAATTTTTAAAAAACATTGTTATTGATTTCAGAGAGGGAGGGAGAGGGGGGGAGAGATAGAAACATCAAATGATGACAGAGAATCATTGATCAGCTGCCTCCTGCATGTCCCACACTGGGGATTGAGCCCACAACCCAGATGTGTACCCTAACTGGGACTCGAATTGTGACCTTCTGGTTCATTAGTCCATGGTCAACCACTGAGCCATGCTGGCTGAGCCAAATTTTTAAATTGGATTGAGAACATACATCTTTTTTATCTTTATATTTCCAGTGCTTAGGACAGGGTTTGGTCCCTATAAGCAACATAGAGACAGGCAGAATGGAGTAGAAGTTAAGGGCCTATGCTCTGGAACCAGCCCATCTGGATGTGAATGCTGTCCCCACCACTTACTATCTGTGTGACTTGGAGTAAGTTACTTAATGCCTCTAAGTCTCTCAGTCTTATCATCTGTTGAATAAGAATAGTAACAGTCCTGCTTGCTATTATCTCAATGGTTAGAAGATAGTGGCACCACCACAAGTCAGGTTGCTTGGGTTTGAATCTGGCTCTCTGTAATCTTGGGTAAGCCTCTTACCTTTCTGAGTTCCAGTTTCCTCCTGTAAACAGAAACATTGGCTACTTCTGGGCTTCATGTGAGGAATAAATGATGAAATGCAAGTATCTCACAACATAGTGAATAGCCTACACTAAGTGCTCTATAAATGTTAGCTGTTTTATTCATCATCCCATATGGATTGACTGACTGAGAGGCTATGCCTTTCCCCACAGATGTGGACGAGTGCACAGAGCGGGAGGACGAGGAGCTGTCCTGTGACCATTACTGCCATAACTACATCGGTGGCTACTACTGCTCCTGCCGCTTTGGTTACATCCTCCACACGGACAACAGGACCTGCAGAGGTAGGGCCTAGGGATGATCCTATTCATCACCATTGTGTGCCACATTTTCCAATTAGATGAGGAAGGCTTAGAAGAAGGACAGTAAGAACAATTAAAAATGAAGTCAGAGATCTGTGCTTCTAGGTACCACATGTTTGATGCTGTTGAAATGCCCAGCAGCCCTAGCCTGTAGACCATCTTTTTTCCTGGGCAGCAGGAATCTCTGCCCTTTTCTCCCTATCTCCTTTCCCTCTGCGGGTAATTGGTCTGCTCAAGAAAAAAAGCTTTCCCAGTCCCCTCTCTCTGAGCCATGAACTAGGCTTCCCCCAGAAGTTCCTTTTGTTCTCTTTGTGATAAAAAGAACCTTGGTCCAAAAGAGAACCTTGGCCCAAAGAAAAAAAGAGGGAGGAGAGAGGCAAAGACAGAGAGCAAGAAAACATCTCATTCTTGCTCTCTCATGCCTATTCTGCCATAGTCTCTGGGCTGGGCAGAGGTGGACAAGCAAAAGGGTCAGTTACTTTCCATGAGGACCATCTAGCTAATGGGAAACAGACACAAAGCAAATGGTGAAAAGTAGTAAATGCTGTACAAGTAGTGTGGCCACAGCACGATGAGACCTGAGTCTGCCTGGGGTATGGGCAAACACGTCCCAGAAATGGTGGCCCTGACAGACATAAAAGAATAAGGAAAAGGAAAGCATTCCAGGCAGAGAGAACAGCTTCCGCAAACCTGCCTAAGCCCAATAGAATTTGGAATGTTTGGGGAAATACCAATAGATTAGTATGACTACAGGGTAAGGAGCTGGATTTTAGAAAAATCCTTTGGAAGCTGAGTGAGAGATCATTGGAGGAGGACAAGGCTGGAAGTGAGAATTCTTTTTCTTTCTCCTTCAAAAGCTTCTACTTGCTTCTGAATAAAATCCCTATATGACTCATCAGTAGAGAAAGGGCACATACAGGAGTTTCATCTTGAGGGTTATATTTTCTATGGTTTCCATTCAGTAAGTTTTTATTGAGTATCTAGTATATACTGAGTTCAGTGGAGGCTAAGAATGAGCAAGATTTCTTGATCTCTTTTTCACTTTTACCTGTGCCTCCAGGAACTTTTTAAAACATTATCTTCCTAATCTTCTTAATATCTGTCCCTACCCATGAAATTTTAATATCACAGATACACTGTATATATTACTTATGTACTGTATGCCTAACTATAAAAAGGGTAAGAGTTCCCCCTACCAAGAACTAATTTTAACCCCCTTTGGGGCAATATCATTGCCATGAGAATGTGTGATACAGAAAACGAAAACATGGAAATGCAAGTAACCTTGACCTAAACCTTGTTCTACAGCTCTGAGTTGTAGACTTTCAAGTTAGTTGTGCCCCTTTTTCTGGGACACAGTTTACTCTTTTGCAAATGAGCAGGATGAGCTAGTGCTTAGAAAGAACTGACATCTAACTTCTAGGATAGGTCAACTCAAGGACAAAGGTCCAATAGCAAATAAAAGGACCTCAGCAGAGCTAAGCCACGGCTAGGTGCTATGTCCTTGGTGCAGCAGATGAAGTGGGGACAAAGAATCCCTGAGATCAGGGGACTTACAGTCTAGTGGGGGCAAGAGAATCCACAAACAAATCTATCACATAGTGGCAAGTAGTGGTCAGGAGCATAAAGGGAAACAAAGCAAAGCCAAGGGCTAAAGTGAGGGGGTGTATGAGGGATCAAAACAGGCTTTGAGCAGAGACCTAATGGAGTCTGGGCTGAGGGGAGAGCAAGAAAAAAGCAGTCCAGACACCACCACCTCAACTATTCCATCTCAGAACCTTTCCATCTTAAACCCTATCCTTCCCTCCTTCCCCCCAATGCTACAAAATCTGATGAGAAGGCTTATAACACTCATTGCCTTTGAATCTTGACCCTGCAAATTACTAGTGTGTGACCTTGGATAAATCATTTCCCCCTCATTGAAATTCAGTTTCCCCATTTGTGATAGGGGGATAAGTATTCCTTTCCTGCTAGCCTCTCGGGACCACTGTGAAACCGTACAGTAACAGTTAAGAAAGGAGTTTCTGTGGCCATGTGTGGTGGGTCACTTTGCTCTGGTATGTTTCCCATAGTGGAGTGCAGTGACAACCTCTTCACCCAGAGGACTGGCGTGATCACCAGCCCTGACTTCCCCAACCCTTACCCTAAGAGCTCCGAATGCTTCTATGCGATCAGACTGGAGGAAGGTTTCATGATCAGCTTGCAGTTTGAAGACATTTTCGACATTGAGGACCATCCAGAGGTGCCTTGCCCCTATGACTATATCAAGGTAAGCCTGCAATGGACCTTTGCTCTGGCGATGCTGGAAAATCTTGCTGAATTGGGAAAATGAATAATCTTGCCCTCTACCTTCTCCCAGGATAGGGGGCCAAACAGCTATCTTCCAAAAGATAACTATTTAAAATAACATCTACCAGCTTAATCAGATCCAGTCTAGGGATCTTCCCTGATCCAAAACTAGCCACTTGGCCACCTACAAAATCCCTTTTACCATGTAGCATAACATCATCATGAAGTAACACCTGGAGTGAAGGTCATGAGGACCACCTTAGAATTCTGCCTACCACACATAGTTTCCAGGAGCTCTGCCATGAGCCTTATCCGGGTACTTAATCACTTGGGGCTTTACTTTTCCCACCTCTCCACAGTAAGGGTGACAAGATGAAGATATCACCCAGGATTGTAGATCCTGGTAACTAAATGAGGCTTAAGGAATTCTCATCCTCAGAGATGGAAGGAAAAGAGTTAAATGCATAGGAAAGACCCAGGACTGGAAGTTGGAAAATCTGGATCAGTGAATAGTACCTATTCCCTTTCCTCCATCCCATCCCCCTATCCTAGTCCACACCTAATTATCTCCTGGTCAACTGCAAGGCTTCTACCCTTGCCCTACACAGCCTGTTCTCCCATAGCATCCAGGCTGATCTTTATAAAAGTCAGATTAGATCAAGGTTGCACTTGGAAGTAAACATAAATTCCTCAGCACAATGTGGCCCTTGTGCCTTTTCAACTTCATGCCATGGTACTCCCTCTGTTGGCCTTGACCTTCACATATGCTGTATTCTCTACCTAGAAAGTATTCTACCCTCTTCCTCCAATGAAAAGCTCCTATTCATCCTATATGTCTCAAATCCAGTATTGCCTACTCAAGGAGGCCTTCCCTGGCCACCTATTTAGAGTTATTATCTATCATATTAATGATGAAATCTATAGGTTACATAGATTTTACTACATAAGTTAGAAATAAAAAGCACATATTTATTATCCTCCCCCAACTAGACTGCAAGTTTTTTGAGGGCCATTTCTATGCTTTGCACAGGCCAAAGCCTGTCCCTCTCTGAGGCATAATATGTTCATCTTTGAGCAGAGGATTATTAACATGCCTAGTCCACTGTTAGGACTATTATAAATTGTAAATTGTGGGACTGGAGATGGAGCTATCTGGTGAATGGTAACACCCACTAGAAATGTGAGTGAATAATAGGTTTCACATGAAGGCTTCCAGAAAACCCCAGGTACAGTGTAGAGGTGGCCCCTGCAGCAGCCACTGCTATTCTGATGTGAACCTCCTTTTTCTTTGTCTTGTCCCTCACAGATTATAGCTGGCCCAAAAGTCTTGGGACCCTTCTGTGGAGAGAAATCCCCAGAACCCATCAATACCCAGACCCACAACGTCTCAATCCAGTTCCGCAGTGACAATTCAGGCGAGAACCGGGGCTGGAAGCTCTCGTACAAGGCAACAGGTAACTTGGTCATTGCACTCAGCCCTCATGGAGCAGTGGCTGAGGGATGAGGAGGCTTCACCCTGGGATTGTGGTGGGATTACCAGCTCTGCCACTGAGTACACCAAGGCACATTTTCTCTTCTGACTCAGTTTCTCTTCTATAAAATGGGATATTCATGGTGTGTTCGAACTTGCTGTACTTCAGAATCATATGGGGAGATTAAAAAAACAGAACTTGGTTTTTAAACCACACCCCCCGACATACACACTGTGATTCATTGGGCCTGGAGAGGACCCTTCCAGCTCCATCCCTCTCCAAGTCTGAGGCTGGAATTTTGTTGTGGGCCTGTAGCTCAAAATGTTCCATTACAGCAGTTTGGCTCTTTATGTTCCCCCTGGACTGGCAAAGCCCACGGGTTTCATTCCCTGATACCCCAAGGCAGCCAGTCCTGGCCCAAATATTGATAGAGCCATTTGACCCAAGGTGTATGCAATAACTTGAAAAAGAAGAGGGTGGACATCAGTGACAAGACCACAGCTGGGCATGACTAATTCAATTTATAGACTCCTATCCCGGCCTGGCCTGCACTATCAAATTTAGTGCCCAGTTCTGTGGAGAAAAGTGAAGCAAATGTTAACAAAAGAGAGTTTGTCCAGGAAAAATTTTCTGGGATAGTCCCAGGCCTGGGAATCCTGTCTGATTTAGTCTTTTGAAAAGAGGGTTCAGAGGCATATGATCACAGACCAACACTTTGAGGCATGGTCTTGGAAAGAAAGAGCCACTGGTGTCATCCTAAGTTCCCCAAGAGGGCAAACTACGCCTGATGAGTAAATATTAGAATGATATAAATTTCAATTGCATATGAAACTACTATTTCTTTAATCAGATGAATTCAGTATGAAAGGTGAAGGTTTGGGAGGTATGGAGCTCCCTGTCACTGTAGAAATGCAAATAGATGTTTAATGTCTACTATGGAAGATGTTATTAAAAAGAAAAAAGCATCAGACCAGGCTTGCACTCAATGGCACTTAATATGCTATTGAATCCTGAGTTTTGATTAAATCACTGGCCAAGCACCTCATTTTACAAATGAGGAAAGAGAGGTCCAAGGACCTGCTCAGGTTCCAGTACGTTTTCTTCAGGTTTATTAGGTCCAGGCCCCTAACACTCAGTCTTGTGCCTTCTCCACCTCCATCATGCCTGGCAGTCTAGGGACTGGCCTCCGGATGCCATACTTTTCTTTGTTTTCTCACCTGCTATTTTTCCATTGCTTCACCAGGGAAGGAGTGTCCAGGGCTACGACCTCCTGTCCAAGGGAAAATTGAGCCCTTGCAAGCCAAGTATTTCTTCAAAGACCAGGTGCTGGTCAGCTGTGACACAGGCTACAAAGTGCTGAAGGTACAGGATCCTGCCTGGGGAGTGGGAGCCACCAGGCGAGAGAAATTCTCTTGAGAGCCTCCCCGAATAGATGGGCTTCCAGAGCTTGTGATGGTCCCATCATAGTTTTTCTAGATTCCCCATAAATCTCCAAAACACTCCAGAAATCCCAGTCTTCTGAAAATTTAAAGCATGTGTCCCAGACTCTCACTTCTGGAAGTGGCACACAAGTCTTTTACCAGAGTGTGGGCTGGTTTGAATTTCAAAAAATCTAGCTCTACTCGTCCCTACAATCAGGACAAACAACCTTAACAAATTTGAGACTTATTGGGGTAAATGGGGATGGAAAGCAGGGATTTTAGAGGTGGCAGGTAGGTACTCGCCCACCCTCTGAAACTGTGATTCTCCTAGGAATCACCTGCTTAACTTAAAAAAACAAGTCCCCTCCTAGGCCCACCTGAGCTTAATGAAAGCAGAATAGGCGGTGCCCAGTGATTGGTTTTCTGTAATGTTGCCCAGGTGAGTTTGATGTAAGCCAAGCTAGTAGACCAGTGCTCTGAAGGAATGGTTCTGGAAGTGGGGTCCCTACTGCAGCATCAACTCACTTGTTAAAAATGCAAAGGCTTGGTCCCCAGGTCAGAGACACTGAATCAGAATCTCTAGGGGCAGAGCCCAGCAATCTGTGCAAGTGCCTTCAGGATGCTGATGCTTGCTCAGGTTTGAGAGCCACTTCTCTGAAAAAGGAGTCAAGAGTATAGATTTCCCTTCAGAAGCAGTTGCCCAAACCCCTTTTCACATCCATTTTAGAGGTGGCAGATAGGTACCACTAGGACTCTCTCCAGGGCAGGAATGGGGAATATGAATTCAGCATCTATCTTTTCCTCATCTTCAAGCTTGCCTTTGGAGGCTTATGGTTGGAAAACCTCAGGTTAGGACACCCAGATTTGTAGTTTGAGCTGCTTGTGCTGAAAAAACACCACCAACCCCTACCTGTTTTCCTTCTCCCAACATTTTCGTCATGTTTCTTCCTAGGATAATGTGGAGATGGACACATTCCAGATCGAGTGCCTGAAGGATGGCTCATGGAGTAACGAGATTCCCATTTGTAAAAGTAAGAAAACAAAATCTGCTTATTATAAAGACCATGAACTCCCCAGCACGGGTGGGATTCGAGCAGAGACCACACAGGGGGACCACTTGGCAGGTGCACCTTAAGAGAAAGGGGGCAGGAGGTCAGCAGACACATGAGGGTTGGACAAAAGAAGTATGTATCTTTTAGCAATAAGACAATAGGATTCCAAAAGAAACTTTTTGTGGGTCTTTACTTTCTAAATACTGCAGACAGATTGCCATTTGCTACAGGAATAGCACGTCTCCACGTTTGAAACTAGCTCTGTTTCAAATAGCTAATTCAGGAAACTATTTTGGCCCCAGTGCCCAGAGCCGAGTGACCTTGCCAGTCCATGTGGCCGTCAGCCATACCCACTAAGTCTTCTGGGACATCTTACGCTTTAGGACTGTGGGGTCAACACAGTGGATGTGTGTGAAGCAGGGGACACAGTTCTGCACGACCCTTGGGACCCAGAGTTCTTGCCTTGTCTCTGCTCCTAACCCACCCTATGACCATGGACAGGATCCTCCTCCTTAATTGTAAAATAGAGAGTTTGAACTAGTTTTAATATTCTAGAATATATCCTGGTGGTTCTAACATAATGTATTCCATATAAATAACCTAGTAAGCTTTGCAAAATTACAAAGTTTCAGTCACTACCTCCTCTCCCCCTACCCATGTGACTTCAATGCAAGACTTGTAAAGACCACAATTTTAAGACACTCATCTATAGTGACAGAAAAGGAAGGAAAAGGAGACAGGAAGGAAGGGGAGGAGGATTTGCTTTAGAATGGAGAAGTGAGAAGTCAAGAATTAGGATTAGTCTCACCTGCCCCCTAGTTCATGACTGCATGTAAACTTGGAGTGGTGTCCTTGTCCCACCATCTCCTAAATGGCTCAGATCCATTGGGCTGGCAGATCCACTCCCATTGCCCCAACAGGACAATGTCAAGCTGGGACTCCCTTGAGGTAAATACCAGGCAGAACTTTGGAGCAGTGTGTGCTTGTCGTAAATTTTCCTTTCTTTATAGGATGATGTGGCTGGAGTCAGAGCCCAGTATGTGTGGGTGTGTATGGGGGGGGGGCGGGGGGGAGGAGGAGCAGGGGGTGCATTTTATGGCTTCAAACAACATTTTCTGGATGCCTGGGCAGATGTCTACAGGGAACTCAGATGGAAAAGACAAGAGCCAGACGTAGAGGAACTCAAATGCCAGCAGACACATCTGCCGCCTCCTCCCGCACGTGGCTCATGTGTGGTGCTGTGGCTGAGTTCTACCCAAACATGAGGCTGTTGAGAAGGAGGGGCTAAAGGAGGATGTGGGTAGAGGATGGAATGTGGCTTTGGAGTCAGAAAGTTCTAGATTCAAATCCAGATTCAAACAGTTTCAGGTCCCTAAGCAATTTACTTAAACTCTTTTTGCCTCAGTTTCCTACATTCTTGATTGTTCTGAGGACTAGCTGTGTTAATGTACATATCATACATGGGGAGCACCAGGAATAAGAAAAAAGCTCAAAAAAGCTTATTTCTTCCCCCACCCAACTCCCTCACTAGGAAAAGTTTTGGTTTCTCTCATTTACGCTTGTAGGAAACTTTGATAACAATTTTCTTCCCTGATAAAACACACACATCTTATTGTAACACAAGTGTTGGTTGAGTTAGGCACTATTATATTTGATGGTACTCTTTTATGTGGCTTTTGTTAGTATACAAAAGAATGCCTGTCATTTTGTGCCACAGAAAAGAGGAATTTTTTTGTCCCCCTAATGTGTCCTGGCTCTCCCAGCACAGCCTGGATTGGGACTATTAGAATCCCTATTTAGACACATAGAACATCCCCGCTCATTCACGAGTAGGTATTTATTGAACATCTCTCTGTCCCAGGTATGCGCCAGGTCCTAGGGGAGACACAAAATTGAATAAAACTGAGAAGTTGAGAGTCCCCAGAGATTGTGAGGAAAGGGGTTGGGAACTGACAGGAAGTGTGTGTGCAGTGAAGAAACCTGCACCAGAACAGGAAGTAAAAATTATGTGTTGTTGACCTGGACTTACCACCACCTTGCTGTAGTGACCCTGGACAAGTTCTCTTCCACTCGGAATGCCATCTGTCAAATGAGGGTCTGGGTCAGGTGAATGCAAAGTTTGCTCCGGAGCAGAATATTATAACTCTCATGAGCCAGGATTTATGACTGTGCAAATTCTCTGAATGGTACAAATTCCACAATCCCATACTGTCCTTCACACTGGCTGTACCTAAACTGTGCATTCTTAATCAATTCTGGTGCAGTGATTTCTGTATTTCCAGCATGAACTGATTCTGCTTTGCTTGCTAATTTTTCTCTTTCTCTTCTTTCTCTCTCCGTTCCTCTCTCTGCTTCCTTTCTCTGGACCCACTCATCCCTCTTTGATCTTCACCATGGTGACAGAAACTGAAATGGATTTGGAGAGTGAACTCGAGTCAGAGCAAGTGACCCAGTGAATGACGGGACCCCACACAGTGCAGACATCCAGGAATGGATCACTTACAAGACCCTGGGTCCCAGAGCTACTCCACCCCTCCCCACCCTGCCAACACTCCATTCCCCGTTTCATTGTGGATCAGAAAGGATGCTAAACAAGGCAACATAGTCTCAAAGAATTGAAATTCCTGCCTGTATGAAAAAAATTCTCATTTTGAGGGTTCACCCATCATTCAAACATTACTCTAGAAAATAATTAAAAAAAAACAATGGGAGACTTATCACCTCTAAGTGGACCATATTCTTCTCAAAGGAAAAATGACTTTGGTCCTAGAGACACAAGATTTAATAATATACAATCCCATGGCCTTAGGTTGACCAGGTCAAAGTGGGCCCTGGTTTCCAATCCACTCTACACTTCAAATTCAAATGGGTCAGAATGCCTGTGACTTTATGACTTTAATATTTTTACTTGTTGTTACTTTCTTAACATGAGTAGGTGGAACTAGGAATAACTAATATAGCCTGGATTTTTAGGGAATCTAGATATATCTTCATGCCTAAAAGCTTCCCTCCCACCTATACCTAACACAGGGCTAAGATTTCATCATTGAGAGTTCTTTCTTCTGGGGCTTACACATTTTGAATTTCTAAAAATTTACTGATTAAAGTTTTGCAAAAGATATGGATCACATTGAAAGCAGCAGTCCTCAGCTCTGGTGCCGTTGGACATCCCGGGGTCAATTGTAAGTAGTGATAAGGGCTGTGGAGTGCAGCCAACATACTGGAAATCTCTGCTTCTGCCTGAACAAAATCTGGACAC
Organism: Myotis lucifugus; assembly: GCF_000147115.1. Classification (NCBI taxonomy): domain Eukaryota; kingdom Metazoa; phylum Chordata; class Mammalia; order Chiroptera; family Vespertilionidae; genus Myotis; species Myotis lucifugus. Next base: position 7,627,043 of record NW_005871062.1, read on the forward strand.
ACATATCAGAGAAGCCTTGCATTGCATTGTGACTACTAGTCAGTATGGTGAGGAAATGGCCTCTGGAGGAGGGCAGAATCTTGCAAGGGTGGACAAGGAGCTGTCTGGATGCCCCTAAGACAGGACATGGGATGGTTACTAAATACTATTGAATCAGTATTTTTAAGCCCCAAAAGTATAATAGATATGGTACTCAGTGTGATAAAGGAAATTATAATTTAGGCAGAAGGTTTGAAATGGGCCCAAATAATTGTAATAACAGGCAACTTAAGATGCATACATCAGAGAGAGGTCAATAAATAAAGCTCTGCAAAGAGAAATATGGAACCAGCCTTATCTGATTAGAAGAATAAGAAAAGTTTTTCAAGAAAAAGCCACATTTAAGGCCTTGAGGTGGTCAGGGCATGGATACACAGGGTTTCCCATGTGGGGAAAGTAGCAAGGAGAGAGAGTGGCACAAGAAGGGATCTGTGATGCTGGAGCATAAGTCCATGGAGGGGAAGGATGGAGGTGAGGCAGAGTGGAAGGGGAACATCCCTGGGCCAACTCTGAGTTCTCTAAGAAGCCCCCAAATAGTGGCAAAGCATGCTCAATATGGCTTGTCAAGAAAGACATGGGTGATACATCCCATTCCAGAGAATAATGAGAAAGGGAGGCCAAGGGAATGGAGGAGAGTGTGAAAGTGGCCAGAGGAATCTTTAGAGAAAAGGATGAAACTCTCCTAAAGCAAACAAGACAGACTAGTTAAGGAAGCACAGTCTGGATGCATCATCTTTGATAGTACCAGGCAGAGCTGCTCAAGGCCTCTCAAAAAGGGAAGTTGTCTCCAGGCCACCATAGCCTTGGGAAGAAGGCATACCCCTTTCCTGCTCACTCTACCCAAGCTGAAGTGATTTCCACTTTCCACTATGTATCACCTCCTCCATATGGTTGTAGGACCAGCTTTAGCAAGCGGGTCAAGTTACTTCTCTAGAGTGATGTGAAAGCAGGCCCTCCACCCAGAAAACGTCTCACCAGTGCTGGCTATGTCACATAGCTTGACCATCTCACACCATGTCTAAGACCAACCCTGGAATTCCTCCACCTGGAATTAGGTATCAGGTCTTGAGGATACCTTAGGTAAAATGAACTGCTAGATTGAAGTTAAGGGAGACAAGAGTCATACCAAGATCCAGGCACCAATCAATGGCATTTCCTAAAAAAGGAAGAAAAATGTGCTTTGAGACTCAGCCGGATAATGCATTGAAAACTGTTGATAGCTTTCAATAATAAATATTATCACCTCTTGTCGTCCTAGTGCTGATCTTCACATGCTCTCCTCACAGAGTAGACAAGTGTGTCTACTTTGAGTGATCAAAACAAATGGGAATGATTTGTCCAGGTGGGGGGTCGGATGCCAGAATAAAACACTAACCAGTTCTGGCTTTTGCCATCCTTGTGGGTAGAATGGACCTACATTTATTCCCATTCTTCATCCTCTGCTCCATCCCGGAGGGTCTTGGAGTTAGTTATATTTAAGTTTGACAACTCCTTGTTCAATCAAACAGATGAATTTGGAGTCCTAAACTTAAAAGTCACAGTATCTGAGTAGCATCTCAGGGGTAAATTGCCCCCTTTCTGTTTCCCAAGGTGAGCAGGTAAAATTCAGGAAGAGAGAAACTCTGGAAATTCTACCAGGGCCTTGGGATGCAGTCCTCTGAAATTATCAGAAGGTTGACAATCAATATCCATCATTACCCAGCTAATACTGATTATAGGCAGTTTTAACTAGAAAACAGATCCTTCAGAACTGTCATTTTGATTTATTTAAAAGAAAAATTGAGTTAAGGTCAGGTCTAGTTCCCTGATCATAACTCACTGTGTGACCTTAGCCAGTTAAGTCTCTGGTCTGAGCTCATCTGTGAAGTAAAGTTGACCTTCTTGACACCTACCTTAGCAGTCCTTTGCAACTGTGAACTTCTGTGATTCTTCAACTTGTATGATTCTTCAACTCTGGTAGAGGTTGTTAGACCTAAGATTAGGATTTCCTTAGGAATGAGCACCACCCCCTAATGAAAGAAACATTGACAGTTTGGGTCCTCAGCCTCTGACCTGGCTCCTGGCAGACTCATAATGGACTCTATCCATACTGAAAACTTGCCTGAGACCTAGTTGGACTGGAAATCTTCCCTGAGGAACAGACATCTTTGGTCTTATCCTATAGCCAACCTCAATGTCCAGCCACCAATAATTGGGAAAAATAAGCAGGTGAAGACTAAAAGTTGGTCTACCTTGACCCCCACCTCCTGACTTTTGTGTCTACAGAGAGCCAGCATGGTGGGGCTTTATTGCATTTCTTTCTGTTTTCCTTTCTTTTTTTTTTTTTTTTTATTTATTTATTTATTTATTTATTTATTTATTTATTTATTTTGCTGAGCTCCAATATGAGCACATTAACGGCTCTTACTCTGCATGTGGTTGGGTCTGGAAGAACTGAATATCCTTTGGTTCTTCTCAGCTGGAATTTTTTGCTTAGCCATAGGCTTCAAGCTTGGGTAGAAGAGGCTAAGAGCAGCTGTGGGCAAACTACGGCCCGCGGGCCGGATCCGGCCCGTTTGAAATGAATAAAACTAAAAAAAAAAAAAAAAAGACCGTACCCTTTTATGTAATGTTTACTTTGAATTTATATTAGTTCACACAAACACTCCATCCATGTTTTTGTTCCTGCCCTCCGGTCCAGTTTAAGAACCCATTGTGGCCCTCGAGTAAAAAAGTTTGCCCACCCCAGGGCTAAGAGGATTGTACAATAGATCTGGAAGCCAAGGAAAGAGCCCTGGTAGGGAAGAGATGGGTCTGCTTAAATCTTAGCAGACCTGCCCTTGCCCTGAAATTGAGATTAGGCTAGGTGAGTTGACCACACAATAGATGGGAGAGACCCCAAAAGCAAGGCCACTGGTGATTTCATAGGTTGTGCCCTCCACAATCCCCTGGGGCATCATTCTCAGACTATAACATGACTTACCGAAGCTATGTGCAGTGCACAACATGCCAGATGGCCCCAAGAAGAAGAGCAAAGGATAATTGAGGGATCTTACTCTCTTCTGTCTCAGTTGCAGACTGTGGTGCCCCAGCAGAGCTGGAACATGGACTGGTTACCTTCTCCACAAGAAATAACCTGACCACATACAAATCTGAGATCAGATACTCCTGCCAGCAGCCCTACTATAAGATGTACAACAATATCACAGGTGAGCCCTGCATACTAAATCAGCCCCCTCCCACCCCTCCCACCTCACACCCTCTGGGTTTCAGGGTTAGGTTGGAGGCTGAAACAGCCAATCAGTTGGCCACAGTTTGGCAGGATTGGGAAAGAAAACATTTGGAGACATGCCTTGCCTCTCCCTGGCTCAAGGCCTGCACACATCCACACTCACTGCCTCCCACAGAGAAAGAATCCTCAGGGAAATGAGGCTGATCAGTTCTGACTCTGCCAAACTTGGAGTTATGGTTAGGGTTAGCACTAAGAAAATTCTCCTAATTTCTTAAAGCCTCCAAGTTCTCACTTTAAAAAGGGAGCAGTGATGGAGCTCACAGAGCTACTGTAAGATGCAGATGAGATGGTAGACATGAGTGTGATTCATTAAAGGGTTTGTTAAGTGGAGAAGGAAGGAAAGGGCAAGTGTGGCACAGAGCACTCTGTGAACCAAGGCCTGTGTGACTAATGATAAGTGCCTGCCAGGAGCTAGGCAGGGCTGGGCGGGGAAGAAGTGGCCCCAAGACAGGCGTGAGTCACATTGCACAGAGCCTTGGACACCATGCTGAGACATGTGGTATTTGTTTTTGAGGGCAATGAGGAGCTATTGGTGATATTGAGCAGAGGAGGGGCATGGTGAGATCCTCATTTTAGAAAGAGTCTTCAGGTTGCAGAGAGGATTGGCTCAGAGGGAATGGCATCAGAAAGACAATTTGGAAGACTCAAAATGATCCACAGTAGAGGAATTAAGAACCAAGATCCATTTTCCATGTGCTTTAAATTGACGATTTTCTCCCTTTTCTTCAATCTTTCCTCACTCTCCCAGGTATATATACCTGTTCTGCCCAAGGAGTCTGGACGAATGAAGTACTGGGGAGAAGCCTGCCCACCTGCCTGCCAGGTACACCCTTAAGTCCTCTGCTTCAACGTCTCCTGTTCAAGGCCTTAGGGCCACAGGAGTTCTGGCTGTTAATGGAGGGGGAAGTTGAGGGCATGATGCTTTGATTGCTTTTTAAGATACCTTCAGAGGTTCAAAGGTCAGAGAAATCCAGCCTCACACCTTCTCAAACCAACTAGCCTCTATAGTTCTATATTTACATGTTCTATCAGGCCAGGAGCCTTTCTGTCTCCTTTCTGTAGCTTTTGCTCCCTCGACACCAGGTTTTTTAGCCTATGCAGTGGGCATGTGTCAGGAAAATCAAGAAAGTGGATACCCCATCCTCAATCACTCACTATGCTATAGAGGAAACAAACAACATTAGACAAATAACTATAGGACAGAGTAAGTTATTTCAAAGATCAATGTGTTCAAGTTTTACTGACTGCTGCTTCCCTGTAGCTCACCTACTGACCCACTTTAAAATGAATAAAAGACTTGTAGTAGCAGGGAGTGTCAATGTGCAGCTATGGATTTAGGGTATATTTTGTGGACACTTGTGTTTGCATTAAAAGTATAGATGATTTGCATCACAATCATGTCGCATATATGTATATATTGAAATCAATTTAGTAGAAAATTATAGCCCTAAATGTAGGGTTAAACAAATAACCCACAAAATTATATTTAATATTCACAACAGAAATTTATGCTTTAAAAAAAAGCAAGAATAGCAGTTATTGAAAGACAAAACCATTCAAGACAGCACTGAGGAGCAGTCCTGATTCTGGCTGCACATTCCTCCAGCAGTAGGAGTTTCAGAGTGTGATGAAGTGTTTTGTAGCATCTGTATTTTACTGCACCAGAGTGTTAGGGAGATGGAGGTAGTGCTATTATTTGATGGAGATAGTGTTTTTTACACTTTAGTAACCCTCAATAACACTCAGTAGGCTTCTAGATATTAGATTAGACATTAAAATGGAAAAGCTATGGAGTGTCTACCATTAGCCTTAAGAACTGAAGAAAGTGTCAGCATTTGGGAATCAGCTTTGGCCAACACTGAAGAGCTATGAGATCCCAGAGAAAGAGGAAGTCAGTGCCTGTGGTTGTCTGGGAGTAGAGGGGTGAGGGCTGGTTAGGAAGACTTCACTTAGGAGGGCTTTATGCTTAGAAAGAATTCTTGAGGAATTAAAAGGGGGAAAGGTCAACCCATTCACACTGTACTAATCCCCATAAACTTGCTTAGGCTTAGAAAGACACCCAAGACTTTACACTGTTGGCAAAGTCTCAGAGAAAATGGGAAATGGTGGAGCTGTGATAAACTGGAAGGTCAAATCCCTACTTTGCTAAAATACTATGTGGGCCAAAGAAAACAGCACTGCAGGTGGATTCCATCCTGGGAAGCCATGTTATGACCTCTGGAAGGGGAAGAGGCCCTGAGCTGCGAGTCAGGGGCTTGGATCCTAGTTCTGGTATTGTCATTTCCTAATTGTGATCTTTGGTAAGTAATATCTCTGGGACTAGGATTTCATACCTCAGAAGTGAGGGAGCAAACCCATGTGATCCATGACATTCTATAACTTTTATGGTCATCATCCTCTATATTTATACAAAGCATCTTGGATACAATGAGTCATAAAATTATTTTAATACTTGATGTTTGGCAGAACCATGGTGTATCATTGGGCCAGATTAGAGATTTATAAATTCTCTCCTCCTAAAACACTGAGATTGGACCCAGAAGCAAGCCAGAGTAGGGAAAACAATTTCATCGAGTGCCATAATATCCACCTTCCCACAAAAATTGATAAGCAAATATTATTTTCCCCTTATTTTACAGATGATAAAACTAAGAATCAGTGCAGTATAGTTTATCCAAAACTACCCACAGAAAGTTAGGGGCAGAGCTGGAAGGTGAACCCAAGACTTTTGATAACACAGCATTCTGAGCACTTCTTGATTCTGATTATATTTTATGCCATCTTTATGAACCTAATATCACATTTTTGTTTTGAAAGCACTCTCTCAGTTCCTCCAGTCTTCTAAGGCTCAAGTCTGGCTGCAGCACAGCTGAGGCTATAGTATTTCTTTTCTTTTTAAAAAAATATTTTTTTATTGATTTCAGAAAGGAAGGAAGAGGGAAAGAGAGAATCATCAATGATGAGAGAGAATCATTGATCAGCTGCCTTCTGCACATCCCCTATTGGGGATTGAGCCCACAACCCAGGCATGTTCCCTTGACCAGAATAGAACCTGGACCCTTCAGTCTTCAGGCCAACACTCTATCCACTGAGCCAAACCAGCTAGGGCAAGGCTATAATATTTCAAGAAGATTCCTTTCTCCCAGGAAGGACTATATGTAGAATGGTGTCAGCTGAAAGAATTATCCTATTTCCATGAGCCCTATCAATGACTTGTTGCATTATCCAGCTCTTAAAAGTAGAAAAACATATCAAGAAGAAAAACAGTCTTTGTGGAGAAAATGAAGTTAGAGTCATAAGAAATGGGCTCTACTTCTGGCTCTGGCACTACACTTTGAGTATGTCACTTGCCTTTTCTGAACCTTGGTTTCGCCATCTGTAAATTAGCTGTTTTCCAAGCTACCCAAACTCTGACATTCTAGGACTTGGGTTATGCCATTGACACCTTGGTTGGAAAAAAATGCCAGTCAGAACTGGTTTTGTTGTGATCATGGACTAAGCCACAGGCATGTCTTTTACCAGATGAGGGCCTTTCGGCACTACATGAGTCATTGTGCAGAGCTCATCACAGACCTGCCTTGAGCTGTCACCTTGTAGGCTGCTGCTTGTAATTGGGAGTCTGGCCTTCAACTGTGAAAGGCCTGGGGTGAACAACAGGGTAATTCAAGAACAAATAAGAAGCATTTGGCATCAGGATGAAGAGCATCTGTAAAGCATTAGATTTCTGAAAACCTGACTTCCCAAAGGTGCCAAGAACACTCAAATGCTCTTTGGTCTTTGTTGATAGTTTATAGGGCCAAGGAGTGTAGCCTGGCCATTTGCAACCAAAAGGAGGCCCATGCTCCCACCAGGCTTACCTCCCAGACCTAAGAACCATGCTGGGAAGGGTCCATGTGAACTTGTTCTTAGCCAGCGGGGCATGATCCTGAAGAACCTCTGCTCATGAGCCAGCCAAAGGTGTTTGGCTGCAGGAGGCTGGTGGTGCATGTGCATGCTCGGGGTACAACTCAGAGGAACGAAGTTTGATCAGACCTTTCTTCTTCCCCTGAAGGTATACAGGGTTCCTGGGTGCAATGATGGGTGGCTCAGAACAGGGCCCATGCATCATTGCTTGTAGATTATGCCACCTTTCCCTATCCTTAGATGTCCTGGGCATCCATTCTCAGCTTGAGTCCTTTATGCTAGAGAAGAAAAAGTTAGAGGGCCCATTGTATGATCTTTATATATAATGAGGCATTGTAGGATACAGGACAAGACATTGATTGGAGAATCTAGTTAAGCCCCTGCTACTTATCTTAATAGCCATGTGACCTTGGGTAGTCACTTAACCTCTGAAGAGTTTCACTTACCTATAAAATGGGGGTGACTAGGGCAAATAAAATAAAAATTAAAGGAATTTGGGATTTAAAATATCCTTGGAGATCATCTTAAACTGCCTCATTTAGCAGATCAAAAATTAAAATCTAGAGAGGGCAATTTACTGAGCCAAAGTCACACAGAACATAGGAGAGAAAAGCCAGGTCAAGGCCTTAGGTGTCTTGGCTCCCAGTCCAGAGTTTCGTGTGACTTACTAGACCATCTTTTAGTTTCTTTCATCTCTCAAAGCCCATGACCTGTGGTTTTCAGAAGTTTTATAAGTGCCCACAGTATGGACAACTTCTGGTATATGAGATGCCTTTCTAGAGAAAAAAAAAAAGGACGGGGGCGGGGCGGGGGATGGGGGAGAGGTGATCACTATTAGAGACTGGCCAGGCTCAAGATAGTCCAGCCCAAAAGTGATCCTGGCTGGAAATGGTTCAAGATGATGATGGTCTATACATGGAATGGTCTGATCCATAGATGGCCCTGACTACAGAAGGTCCAGACTATAGCTCAGCCAGACTAGAAAAACTTAAGCCAAACATGACCCAGCACAGAGATCTTCCAGGCTAGTGTGGCCCATGATGTTGAGTATGGTCCTGTGGTGGCATAATCTACAGTGGGTGAGATGTGAATTTCTCTTAGTGGCTCTTTTCACATGATGACCTTTTCACAGTATGTCTCTTGTCCCCACTCCCTTCTTCTCCTTACAGTGTGTGGTCAGCCCTCCCGCACCCTGCCAAACCTGGTCAAGCGGATCATCGGGGGCCGGAATGCCGAGCCCGGCCTTTTCCCATGGCAGGCCCTGATAGTGGTGGAGGACACCTCGAGGGTGCCAAATGACAAGTGGTTTGGGGGTGGGGCCCTGCTCTCTGAGTCCTGGATCCTCACAGCAGCCCATGTGCTGCGCTCACAACGCAGAGACAACACAGTGACACCAGTCTCCAAGGAGCACATCACTATCTACCTGGGCCTGCACGACATGCGGGACAAATCGGAGGCTGTCAACAGCTCAGCTGCCCGAGTGGTGCTCCACCCCAACTTCAACATCCAGAACTACAACCATGATATAGCTTTGGTACAACTCCAGGAACCTGTGCCACTGGGACCCCGCGTCATGCCCATCTGCCTGCCAAGACCCGAACTCGCAGGCCCAGAGCCCCACATGCTAGGCCTGGTGGCGGGCTGGGGCATCTCCAATCCTAATGTGACAGTGGATGAGATCATCAGCAGTGGCACTTGGACCTTGACAGATGTGTTGCAGTATGTCAAGTTACCCGTGCTGCCACACGCAGAGTGCAAAACCAGCTATGAGTCCCGCTTGGGCAACTACAGCATCACAGAGAACATGTTCTGTGCCGGCTACTATGAGGGTGGCAAGGACACATGCCTTGGAGATAGTGGCGGGGCCTTTGTCATCCTTGATGACTTCAGCCAGACCTGGGTGGCCCAAGGCCTGGTGTCCTGGGGAGGCCCTGAAGAATGTGGCAGCAAGCAGGTCTATGGGGTCTACACAAAGGTCTCCAACTATGTGGACTGGGTGTGGAAACAGATGGGCTCTCCTCAAGGTCTGGGGGAGCTCCAGGTGGAGCGGTGAGCTGACTGGCCTCCTCAGGGCCTGCCTGCCCTGCCTCAGCCCAAGTGAGGCTGACCCCACACTTCTGACAGCACACTCCATGTTACTCACTGACTAGACCAAATGGAATGGAACATGCTTCTCCCATCCTCTGGGGACAGCCCCAGGACCCTGACAGGCAGCACAGCTGTATGAAGGAGAGTCTCTACACAAAAGTCCTGGGACCATGGCCCTGGGCAAGTCCCTTTCCCTCTCCAGGCCTCACTGTCCTCAGCAATACAAGGGAGCTGGACATCTGGGCCAGTCCTAGCACTCCTCTCCAGGACCGCTTTATCCCAGTGGCCTTATTCACTCCTATTCACTTATCAAGTCCACTGTTGCTATAACTGGACCTGATTGTTAGAAAATGTTTCCTTACATTGAACTGAACTCCAAGTCCATATATTTTGCTAGCTCTGTCCTCTGGGCACAAACAAGTCTAGATCCTCCTCTAGGAGAAAACCATTCAGGTTTGGGGAGATGGAGATTATACCCTGAGGCCCCTCTCTCCTAGTGAAATCCCTGCAGTACTCTTATCCCTGGGATTTCTCTCCCAAAACTTCTTGTAGTCCAAGCTTTAGTCTTTATGTTATCTGTTAAAGGGACTTCAAGGGACAGATAAAGCTGGGGATGTCTGGATGACTCGGGGAGGAGAAAAGCAATGGGAGGCTCCCCAACCCTGTTAAATTCCTATTGTCAACTCAGAACTTGTTATTTTGGACCACATGTCACTCTCAAACACCAGCTGACTACATGGGGTACTCCAGACAAGCATGAAGCAACCTGCCAGCCTTGGAATGTATCATCTGAAAAGGCTGCCTGAGCCCCAGCCCCAGACATGGAGACTCATCTGGATTGCTTGGAAGAAGAGAAGGCCCATGCTGTGCCCCGCTGTACTTCTGAGTAGGAAAACAAAATAAGGGTGGGCTAAGGACACTAGGAGTGACCTCATCCCACCAGGCTGCCCAGCATGTCCATGATCTGAGCTCTGCAGAGAATCCACCAGCATGGATGTTCAGAGGCATGAACTCCTCCAGTTTCCAGGAGCCCGAATAAAGGGCAGCAGAGATTTGCCTGTGAAAGGCAGTGAAACGAGACGGAGAGCCAAGAGTCGTAAGCTCCAGCCCCAGCTCTATCCCCCAATGGCTGCATAACCTTTGACAAATCACTTTCCCTTTGGGAGCTCAGTTTCCCCATCTATAAAGGAAGGCATTGGATCTCCCTCAAGGTCCTTTTAGCTCCAGCAGTCAGTGCTTCCAATTGCCAGCAGCCTCTCCAAGGCCTTCACAGGACCGACAGTCCTCCTGGGATTTTCAACCAGAGACAGGTGGCCAGAGAAGTCCCAAGAGGGACTCCCAAGAGAACAGTTGGGAAGTGTCCACTTTTTTAATGGGTTCATGAAACCACACACCTGTGCCTATGAGCGCTGCATGTAGAGGATGCTCTATATTGTATATCTTATATCACAAGCTCACCACTCTGTAAGGTGCCTCTGCACTCTGTGTCTCCTGTCAGGGATCTAAAGTGGAAATAAAACCTCTGTGGATAATCAACAGCCTTCATTTGGGGGTTTGATTATTGTTGATATTTGTTTGTTTGTGACTCTTTAAAAAGAAACTTACCCCTCATAAAGCCAAAATTGCTTCCATTACAGAAAAGGTACAATGTTTGTCACCTAGATATCGTCCAAGAAAAGGTGATGAGGAGTGGGGTTGGTTATTGACATGTGTCCTCTCAGAGGCTGCACATTCCTTCACTGCATTGCCTGCTATTTTAAGTCCTTGACTTCAAAGAGCTCAAACTTGCATGCAAGGCAAGGTCCTGTGCTTCTAGGTCTCACACAGGCAAGAGGAGTTAAGTGTCATAAGAGAAGTGGAGATGGCAGTATTATGGGAACTTAAAAAGAAGAAGAAATCCATACAGCTGAAGGGGGTCTGGGGGAGCTTTGCAGAGAGGTTGCAAAAGCTGTTCTGGGAGATGAAAGCACAGGCAGAATGGACAAAGATCAAGCAGGAAAGTGGGCATGAGTAGAGTGAGAGCAGTGGGGATTAAGGGAGAGTAGAAAGAGTCTTGAAAGCCATTCTATGTTTTCACTCTGTCCTGAAACTAGTGACTCTCTACTTTGGGGTATATCACAATCACCTGGGATGCTTGTTAGAAATGCAGATTCCTGGGTCCCTCCCCCCCCCCACCCCCCCGCCGGGAAATTCTGAATCAGCAAGTCTGAAGGTGGGCAGCATAGTGTGGAAAGTGGCTTGTGAGGAGGAACTGAGCTACAGAAACAGGTTGGGAAGCTACTGCAATCATTCTGGAGGGAAATGGTGAAAATCCACCAAACCTAGAGCTATGATGACACAGATGTGGGGGCAGAGAGTTTTAAAACATTTAAACAGTGTGTTCAGCAGGGCTTGGTGTCTAGGCATAGAAACAGTACAGGTGTGGGGGTAGCACAAGCTAGCCTGTTAGTGAGGGCTGGCCATGGGACGCACTCATGCTGTGCCTTGGTTTGGAGTTTGTATTATAATGACAATATCATGCTTTCTACACCATTGGGAACTGAAACAATCCTAAACTATGTGTAAAACTTTATATGTAGCTGGTTTCAAGGATTACCATGTCCTGTGTTCTATTACCGTTCAGATTTTTACTTTCCTCTAGATATTTGGACTGTGTGTATTGTGACATATTCAGACACTGAGGGGTCATGAGGTTACATGGAGAGCACACTGTGACATGGAGTGGAAGAGACATATTACTCTCTGTTTCCCCTGGTGATTTTTTTTACTGGCTTAGTGATTGAATATGGGGATGAAGGAAAGGAAGGCAACAAAGAAGAGGCCAGTGCAGAGGTTAAATGCAGGCATTAACAGACATCTGAATAACAAAGAGGAGAAGGTTGGTGAAGGGTAGAGACCAGGGTTTGGTTTTGCTGTGCTTGATGAGTTCATGAGCACATCCAGCTGGAGATGAGGAAGGAGATATTTCAGAGGAGGGGCGTTTAGAGACACCGATTTGAAATCCATCAGTGTATAGGTAGTGTCATGGCATGGGAGTAGATAGTATTATCTACTGGAAGTTTGCAGGGAAAAAAAAGGCTGGGGTGAGGACAGAACAAGGGAAATACCAGCATGGGAGGCATAAAGAGAAGCAAGAGAGACAAAAAAAAGAGAGATCAGAAACAGGAAGAGAAGTGCTTCAGAAGCCAAGGAGGAAAAGTGTCAAGAGAGATAAAAAGTATTTAGCAGTGCAAATGTCACAGGATAGTCCAGAGGAACACCTTAGGCTGGACATTCCCCAGGGACAGGCACCCTGGCTCCACTGTCAACTCTGAAAGAATAGCCAGGGAGCAGGCCCCATGCTGGTGTTTAAAGTCCCTAATCCTCCCTTTCTCCTCCTCTCTCCTTCTCCTTCCTCCTTTCTCCATCTTCTCCTCCTCTTTCCTCCTCCTTCTTCCTCTTCTTCTTTTCCTTCTTCTCCTTCCTCCTCTCATTCACTCTTTCTCTTTCTCTACCTTCTCTCTTTTGCTCCCTCTCCTTCTCTCCCCTCCCCTCCTTCCACCTGGAGAGGGAGGGAGGGGAGGAGGAAGGAAGGAAGGGGAGAGATAGATAGGGAGCATAGAGAGGTTTTTAGCTTTTCCTGAGGCAGGACACTACCCTCACATCCTTCCTCCTTTGTGGCTTATAGAAAAATTATATGTTCAGTTCTCCTAGTTGTGGTTCCTTAAAACCTACAAATGTTTTACCACAGCCCCTGACTCTTCAAATGAAAGCTTGTATTTCCAGACTTTGGTTTGTACTTTGCTCTTTCAAAAGTCAAAGTTGTACCTAGCCTCACCTAAAACAATGATGCTCCAGCTTCAATAGTGAGGAATCACAGGGCAAGAAAACTTCCTAGGGATGAAGAATCCATGAGATAAAATTTCAAATAGTATCTATCTCCCTATACATGTATATATCACTAAGTTCCATGTATGGCCCCAGAGCCATTCTATCTCCATCTATGTTTGTGTATCTATTAACTATTCAAATGACCACTTTACTTCCAAGTATGTGAAGAGCATGGTGCTTCTTCCAAATTCACCTCAAAGGAGAAGGAAGGATGTGGAAACTGTCAACTCTTCTCCCCAGAAGCGTGGCTACAGAAGGGAGGGATAGAAGACACTTTGAAATGAATGGGACGCAGGGAGGGTAAAAATTTGATTTTAGTATGAGAAGGCCTGACCCTGTTTCGGAGGCATAGATAAAGGAGAGCTGAAAAATACAGAAAAGGGATAAGAATCCATAAAGCCAGGTCCTCAAGAGTTTGGAAGTGAGGAGATCTAAATCCCGGAATTAATTCTGTAGAGAAGAAAGTTTACAGAGGAAGCAGATGGAGTGAGGGATGGCTGGGGCACTTCCCACCCAGTGGGCTTTGAGTATCTGCTGGGAATGGGGAGAGGAGGTTAGCTTGGTGAGAAAGAGAATTATAGACTCACATAATTGAAGTCTATACCAAAAGGCTTCAGGTATGGTTAGATCAAGGGTTTCAAATATCAGGATACAATCTCTCCCTTGCTTCCTCCTCATCTTCTAGTTCCACTTTTCTCTATTAGTATCGCTATTCTCAGCAGATTCTCCATGAAGTGATCTTTGGCAGATCTGGGCTTATAGCCAGTAGTTTAGCAACCCCAACAGAGAAAGGTCTCTCTAATATGCTTAACCCCCAAGTCAGGCTTTCATTGGCCAGGCCAAGGTTACATTCCCACCTCAGAGCAAATGCTGTGACCAGGGGATGAGAGGCATGAATCAGTCAGTTCTGGGTCACATTCCTACCTCTAAAACCAGAGATAAAGTCATAACTCAGGATATATGGACTGGGAATAGGGGAAGAGCAAATCCCAGAGGAAAATTGATGTGCTGTCACTGAATGGGGCCATGGATGCTGGGAGCTCAAAAATAAACAGTTGTTCCTAACAGAGAGTAATGAGCTGGCAGCTCTGGCAAAGGACAGGATGGAACCAAGAGTGTGACATGTTTCCTCTCCCCTGGCCGCCACAGTGTGTGGGCTCCCCAAGTTCTCCCGGAAGCTGATAGCCAGGATCTTCAATGGGCGCCCAGCCGACAAGGGAACCACCCCCTGGATTGCCATGCTGTCACACCCGAATGGGCAGCCCTTCTGTGGAGGCTCCCTTCTAGGTAAGGAGAAGGTGGAAGGGGTGGGAAACCTAGGGTTAGGAACCAGTGTGGGAGCAAAGGTAGACTGATCAACATTTCTTCATTGAGAACCACTGTCTACACCAGGGCCAAAAAGTATAGTGTTGTAGAAAGGGCCCTCAGCTGGGACCAGGGGATATGTGTTCCTGTTCTAGCTGGCTCCTTTAGTCAGCAAACACCTACTGAGTCCTGGTCAGTCTCTGGCACTTGGAAGGATCAGAGAGTCAGCCCCTCAAACATGGATTACAGCACATGGCTCAAAGGCAGGGTGTGCCAAGGCTGTGGAAGCAGGGAAAACCACGAAATTCACCCTGGAGAAGTGAGGGAACTTTCTTACAAAGGCCTTGAATGCCCCACTTAGGAATTTATATTTTATCCTAAACACTATTGCAGGCTTATAAGCATATTCTGGAAAGTTCTCTCCAGAGGCTATGTGGATTGAAAAGGAGGGTGACTCAAGAGGCCAGCGTTCAGTGAGGTAGCTATTGCAGTAGTCAGGAGGGAAGTCATTAGCTTCAGAATGAGGACAGAGGCCGAGAGATGACAGTGAGGCAGATTCAATAGCATTGGGAAATAGAATCATCAGGATTTTGTAACGGATTAAATGTGGTGGGAGTGGGAGCAAGGTCAGGAAAGGAAAGGCTGACAGACCTTCCTGCCGCAATTGGGTCCAGATGACCTAAGGTCCATTCCAGCTCTGACATCCTAAGAAAAAGTAATAGCACTCTGGAGTCTGCAGCCAATGCCTGGCTTGATCCCATCACAGAGGAAGAAGGTCTGGATGTGTTCACATCTGCCTACACAGCTCCTGGGGCTGCTGGTCTCGCCTCTCACTAACCCACCTCCTCCAGGGTTCAGTCAGGTGAGGACAGCTCCCCACCAGGCATCCCCAAGGGCAGGTACCAGGCCTGGACACCCTGGGATATGTGAAAGGGCAACCAGGCATTAGCCCTCCTCTTCAAGAAATTGATCCTTACATTCCCACAAACACAAAGGTGAGTATTACCACCCTATTAAGCCTCCCAAAGAGGCACAGAGTGACTACAGGTGACAGGGGCAGCCCTGTGAGGAATGGGCAGGGGAGAGGACCAAGGGATAGAAGGAGGGAGAGGGACAGAAAGACAGGAAGCAGGGAAAACCAGGAAATTCACCCTGGAGAAGTGAGGGAACTTTCTTACAAAGGCCTTGAATGCCCCACTTAGGAATTTATATTTTATCCTGAACACTATTGCAGGCTTATAAGCATGTTCTGGAAAGTTCTCTCCAGAGGCTATGTGGATTGAAAAGGAGGGTGACTCAAGAGGCCAGGGTTCAGTGAGGTAGCTGTTTTTGTTTTTGGGTTTTTTTTAACGGTTTTGTGAGAGCTTTAATGGCACAAATGATTATAGCTACAAGTTATACATGTATTGTAAACGGTATATAATGATACAAAGTGCTAACTAAATAGATGAAGAATGCAGAATCACTTTGGCTCAGTTAATTCCAATAATTTCAACAACTGATTCACTTAAACATTCATCTGCCTGGCCAAGTCTTCAATTTTTAGAACAGTAAATATTTGTACTGCAATCAAAGTAACTTGTTGCACTTTTCAATGTGCAAGTTTGTACAGTTTTACTCTTGACTCTATTTATAAATATTTTAAGCCAGTTTTTATCACACAGTAGAAAAACGAAGACTGCCTTTTCATCTCCAAGTTGTAAACAGGTGTAAAGCTTTTTAAACATTACTCTTAAGATGTCAACTGTTAATTGTTGGATTCTCCTTTCCAATCACATAATCTGTATCTGTTCAACACAAATCTGGGGAGGAGCATAAATATCTGTCCTGTAAGCTAGTGCAACCAATAAACACTTCATGATTCCACCTTATAGAAGTTCTACTATGACCATGTAATAAACAGGACAAAATTTAACTGGTATTTTTAAGAAAAAGGGCAAAACTAAATTTATTTTCAATGTTGAAAAAATATCATTAATATACCCAAGTTCAATCATACTGATAGAACTGTTACTGAATTTCAAAAGAGAGTGATGCAGTGCCTGTACAAAGTTGGTCTTATTTTAAGAATAATTTTGCTTTTCCCTCCCATAATACCAAATTGTATATTATAGCAGTTTAATTATTTAGTTCTCTTAACTTTACCAGCTTTTCTGATTTTATTCAGGCTTTTCAAAATCAGTGGATCATCAAATTTTTGTTCTTCCCAAAGAAATTTAAATATAAACATTGTGTCCAATGCTTATTTGTATCTACTGCATGTTTATTCCCTGTTATGTTTTGAAGATGTTAGAAGTCTGCTTCTCTATCCTCGACCACGCTATGAGTTCTCCCATGCTCCACCCTGCACAGCTCTCCTAATCTAGAATCTTTCTCCTCCTCCTGGTATTCAATTTTTTAGAGGGAGTGCAGGGTGGGAGGGAACGCAGGAAAGGGGCTGAGCGACAGAGGAAGGAGGGAAAGCACCACCATTTCGATGGCTCAGGGACTTCAAGAGTATTTGCAGAGCTGGGAGGCAACGCCACATCTCTGGACTTCCTATTGCACACCCCTGGGTTCATTTAAATGCTCCAGAGCCTTGCTCTGAGATGGCTCTCTCATCCCATTTTATCCACATGGAAAATTTGGTCAACAGTCCCTGGCTGTGGACAGAGCTCAAAAATGCCTCCAGACAAAGAGATTGACCTGCATCGAGCTCTATTTAGAACCCAGCAGCCAGAGCACATAGCTGCTCCTGAGAGGGCCAAGGAGAGCCTAAAACCTGCTCCCAAAAGGTGAAACCCACACCCTAAAACCCTGGTGCCTTTCTTTCTTTTGGCTCATCCTGGTTATGACTATAGTTTTAGTTACTTATGAGTTTATCATATGCTTCACCTAAAGGATGAGCCAAAGCTTGACCCTATATTAAACAATGGGCAGGAACTGTTCCACTGAGGGGAAAAGACAGCTGAGATAGAAGACATGCTCTAAGCTGATGGTCAGGAGACCCAGGGTCTGGCCCTGGCCTGTTACTAAACTTCTGAGTGACCCTACAGATCCCTACATTCCTCCAGGCCTCAGGATCCATATATATAAAACTAGAGGCCCGGTGCACAAAATTTGTGCACTGAGGGGGATGTCCCTCAGCCCAGGCTGCACCCTCTCCAATCTGGGACCCCACAGGGATCAGGCCTAAACCAGCAATCGGACATCCCTCTCACAACCAGGACTGCTGGCTCCTAACCACCCACCTGCCTGCCTGCCTGCCTGCCTGCCTGATTGCTCCTAATCGCTTCTGCCTGACAGCCCGATCACCCCTAACTACTCCCCTGCTGGCCTGATTAATGCCTAACTGCTCCCCTGCTGGTCCTATCACCCCCAATTGCCTTCCCCTGCTGGCCCAGTCATCCCCAACTACCCTCCCCTGCCAGCCCAATTGCCCCCAACTGCCCTCCCCTGCAGGCCTATTCACCCCCAACTGCCCTCCCCTGCCAACTTGATTGCCCACAACTGCCCTCCCCTACTGGCCATCTTGTGGCAGCCATCTTGTGATGACATGGGGTGGCCATCTTGTGATGACACAAGGGCACAGGGCCACCTAGGCTTTTATTAGTATAGATGAGAGGTTAGGATCAGAGCAGTGGTGGCAATAGTATCATCTGGGGAACTTAACATATTTGTGCCTGGGCCACACTCCCATAACTTAGCTGGTCTGGCTTCAGGGCCAGGTACTATTTTTTTTTTAATTAAATCTTTATTGTTCAGATTATTACAGTTGTTCCTCTTTTTCCCTCCCATAGCTCCCCTCCACCCGGTTCCCACCCCACCCTCTGCACTTACCCCCCCCCACTGTCCTCATCCATAGGTGTACGATTTTGTCCAGTCTCTTCCCGCACCCCTTCCCCCCCCCCCCCGAGAATAGTCAGTCCACTCCCTTTCTATGCCCCTGATTCTATTATATTCACCAGTTTATTCTGTTCATCAGATTATTTATTCACTTGATTTTTAGATTCACTTGTTGATAGATGTGTATTTGTTGTTCATAATTTGTATCTTTACCTTTTGCTTCTTCCTCCTCTTCTTAAAGGATACCTTTCAGCATTTCATATAATACTGGTTTGGTGATGATGAACTGCTTTAGCTTTTTCTTATCTGTGAAGCTCTTTATCTGACCTTCAATTCTGAATGATAGCTTTGCTGGGTAAAGTAATCTTGGTTGTAGGTTCTTACTATTCATCACTTTGAATATTTCTTGCCACTCCCTTCTGGCCTGCAAAGTTTCTGTTGAGAAATCAACTGACAGTCGTATGGGTACTCCCTTGTAGGTAACTGACTGTTTTTCTCTTGCTGCTTTTAAGATTCTCTCTTTGTCTTTTGCTCTTGGCATTTTAATTATGATGTGTCTTGGTGTGGTCCTCTTTGAATTCCTTTTGTTTGGGGTTCTCTGCACTTCCTGGACTTGTAAGTCTATTTCTTTCACCAGGAAGGGGAAGTTTTCTGTCATTATTTCTCAAATAGGTTTTCAATATCTTGCTCTCTCTATTCTTCTGGCACCCCCATAATTCAGATATTGCTATGCTTGAAGTTGTACCAGAGGGTCCTTACACTATCTTCATATTTTTGGATTCTTTTTCTTTTTGTTTTTCCGATTGAGTGTTTTTTGCTTCTTTGTAATTCAAATCTTTGACTTGATTCTTGCGATCCTCTAGTCTGCTGTTGGAACTCTGTATAATATTCTTTATTTCAGTCATTGTATGCTTAATTTCTAGTTGGTCCTTTTTCATAACCTTGAGGGTCTCACTAGATTTCTTGAGGGTCTCACTAAATTTATCAGTGGTTTTTAGAAAATTCTTGAAAAACCTTAGAAGTGTGGTTT
Organism: Myotis lucifugus; assembly: GCF_000147115.1. NCBI lineage: Eukaryota > Metazoa > Chordata > Mammalia > Chiroptera > Vespertilionidae > Myotis > Myotis lucifugus. Next base: position 7,646,374 of record NW_005871062.1, read on the forward strand.
TGAACTCTATATCCTGTAGTTTGCTTTCCTCCATTTCTGTCATTTGTGACCTGTTTCTTTGTCTCCACATTTTTTATGCTTTCCTGTGTTGATAGAGTGGCTTTCTGTGCTAAGTGTCCTATAGGGCCCAGTGCCTCAGCCTCCCCAATTACCTGAGGTGGACACTCTTGGTGCACCCCTTTGTGGGCTTTGTGCACAGTCTTTTTGTAGTTAAGCCTTGATTGTTGTTGGTATCACTGGGAGGAATTGACCTCCAGGCCAATTGGCTGTGAGAATCAGCTGTGTCTACAGTGGGAGAACTTCTGTGCTGGAGACACCCTTCTGGGGCAAGACTTACTTCTGTGGGGCTTTAGTGCTCACTGAGTCTGCCCCCTGAGTGTGTCCCCTATGGATCTGAGGAGTTGTAATCTGGATGGTCCCACTCTGACCACTGGGTACACTGGCTCTTGGATCTCGAAGGAGGTGCTAATTTAGCCTCTGCCTAAGGCTACCCAGCAGGAGCTATGGAGAGATTCCTCTTCTTTGTTTGGGGTTTGGAGGTGCCCAAATGAGGCCCAGCTGTGAAGCCATGCAAGCTGCTGTGGGGCCTTGGGCCTTTTTTTGGAAGTTCTGGGTCTCTCTGACCCAGCTGCAGTTTGTTAGGTAATTTTCAGATTGCAAAGGGCCAGGCCATTCATATGCCAAAGCCTCTGTCACAGCTTGGGTGGGGTGAGGTCTCAGGGGATCAACAGCGCAGAGCAAGCAGCTATGGCTGATCCTTAGCCCTGCCCTAAGAGGCCCCACGTCTCAGTGTCCCGGTAATCTCTGCAAGCACCTCTGAGAGAAAGCCGCTCTCAAGTTTCGACCGATGCCAGACAGTCCAGTTTCCCCCTGTATGAGTCTGGGTCCCCAGAGACTCACCCGGAACTGGAGTTCAGAGCAATTGGGAGCTTGAGACTCCCTCCGGATTGAAAAAGACAGCCGTGTCCTCAGTTGCCAGCCCTTTCCATGTGCACCTTCGTACCTCTGCACTTTACTTCCGCACCTCCTCTGAGTCTCACTGTGCTTTTGTCTTTCCTTCTAGTTGTAGAATTTCCACTCAGCCAGCCTTCCTGTGGTTCTGGATGATGTCTGTTTTGTCTTTTAGTTGTATTTTTGAAGTGGTTGTGTGAGGCAGCAATTTCCAGTGTTTACCTATGCCACCATCTTGGTTTCTCCTATTTTTTTTTTAATTCCCCAGGTGGTTCCAATGTGCATGCACAGTTAGGAAGCAGCATGATATGTCAGTGCTTTTACAACCTCAGTGTGCCTAGGAATTACTCAAGGATCTTGTTAACATTCCCAGATTTCCCTACTAAAGGCAGATTCTGCTTCAATAGGTCTGAGATGGTGGTCTGAGAATCTGCATTTATAAGCCATTTCCAGATGGGGCTGTTGATGCTGGGCCAGGGACCACAAGGCCAGAGGAGTAGCCAGTAAGCACAAGGTTTTTTGTGGACCCACTTTGGCCTGTCTGGAGCTCACCAACCTTATGGGTTTAAGGGGGCACTGAAACCCTGTTAAAGATGTTCAGCCTTAGCTTTGGTTGGAATAGGCAAATAAAAGCACAGATTCAACTCCTCATCTTCAGATTAGAATATGAGTGTCTGACTTGAGGCTTTGAAATGCAATGGTGAAGGGTGCCCTAGAGTAATCTGAAGGCCTCAGCTCGAGACAGGTTGGGGCAGTCCAGGGCAGTGTGTGTACACAATTCTGTTGTCAGGCTCCAACTGGATTTTGACGGCGGCTCACTGCCTCCACCATTCGCTCGATCCAGAGGACCCAATCCTCCACGACTTTTACCTGCTCAGCCCTTCTGACTTCAAAATCATCATGGGTGAGTGAGGGGCAAGCTGATTCCTGAAGCCAGTTGTGGTTCTGGGAATGGGGTGTGTCCACTCAATCATTCATCAGGACAGGATCCCTGGGATGAAGAACCAGCTGGGACTGGAGTCCAAGGACCTGAGTCTAAGCCAGGGGTGGGCAAACTTTTTGACTCGAGGGCCACAATGGGTTCTTAAACTGGACCGGAGGGCCGGAACAAAAGCATGGATGGAGTGTTTGTGTGAACTAATATAAATTCAAAGTAAACATCATTACATAAAAGGGTACGGTCTTTTTTTTTTTAGTTTTATTCATTTCAAACGTGCCGGATCCGGCCCGCGGGCCATAGTTTGCCCACGGCTGGAAGCTCAAGGCAATGATTTTCAGGTGCAGGGACCATGAGCAAGTTATTGAAGTCTAGGCCTCAGTTTTACAATGGGGAAATAAAGAGTCAATCTAGATAAATTCCAAAGACACTTCAGGCTTCTATGAATCCATGCTTTCAAGTGAGTGATACGTATACAATTGCATCCCCAATACTACCAGCTGATTCAGTTTAGTTCCCTGCTGACATTATGCCAGGCTCTAAAGACACAGCATAATTAATACCTAGTTCCTGCCCAGAAGGAGCTTACAGTCTAATAAAGGAATAAAATATAAGCAGGGAGATTTCTAGTATAAGAGAAAAAGCAATAGGTTCTATAGGAGAAAAACAGATAAAATGTCATGGGAGTTCATAGGGAAAAGACTTCTAACTAAAAAATCAAACTCAAGAATTGGAGAGCCTTCATGGAGGAGGCAGCACATGATCCAGAAGGGTGCTTATATGATTTGAACATGTGGTGATGAACTTTGAAATGAGTATTATAAAACAATGAGATCAGCTCATGAAGAAAGACAGAAATGGGAGCCCATGAGAATATATGGGGAAGAGCAAGTAGGACAGGATTGCTGGGGAAAGATGAATAAAAGAGTTAAGGCTGGAAACATGGACTGGATGAGACAGAGGGCTGACAGGGAGTAAGTGTGACCTTATCCTCTGTGCTTCCATTACCTCCATGCCTCATGTGCCTTCTTCTTGCCCAGGTAAACATTGGAGACACCGGTCAGACGAGACTGAACAGCATCTCAGGGTCAAACACATCTTCCTTCATCCCCAGTATGACCCCAACACATTTGAGAACGATGTGGCTCTGGTGGAGCTGTCAAAGGGCCCAGTGCTGAATGACTTTGTGATGCCCATCTGTCTCCCAGAGAGTTCCTCGGAGGAAGGTACCTCTCCCCACCCCTGGTCCCACCTCTGCAGAGCATCAGGTGCCTCCAAAGAGACTTCTTCTCCAGCGTTGGTGAGGCTGTGGTGCCAACGAAGCCAGCTGACGATGTCTGCATGATTCCTCAGCTGCCTCCCCTAAAACAACTGTCAGGCTGGTTCCAAGGTGGCACATAGTTAATAGGAAGTACTATATCAGCCAGAGTCCCCATGGGGAAACAGAAACTAGGCTAGTTATTGTCACAGAGAGATTCTAACATAGGGTGCTGGAGGACTGGAGAAGTAAAGAGGGAATGCTGAGATAATAGAGATAGTACTTGTAGGAAGAAACTACTACTCCTGGGGCTGAGGGACAAAGGGAAGAGGTTGGAGTTATAGAACCTAGAAGCCTGGACAGGGACCTGGTGGAGCAATAACTCTGACTCCTGTGGAAGAGGCCCCATGCTGATGGTATTAGAGAAACAGCTGGAACCAAGCACCACTGCTGGGGTAAGAAACCACTGGTAGGGTGATGTCAACAGTAACGGCAAGCCTTCCTGGAAGTGCCCCCCTATTTTCAGGATCCCCCTGAAAAAGCAGAAGTGCCAATTCTTCTGTAGGGTTACAAAACAGAGTATAGAAGGGTAAATTTGGAACTGAAGGACAATAGATTTATCACAGCATAGACTCACTCCCCATGCTTGCATTTCCTGATTGGTTGGCCTTGAGGAAGTTGCTGAACCTCGAGTCCCTTGCCTCTACACTGAGGATAATACCCCATGGGGTGGTCATTATATTTAAATGAAATACTATATTCAAATGTATCCAACACAGAGTGAGAGTCCCACCAGGGCAGTTGGCTTCCCTTTTATTCTGTTAGAAAGTTCAGGGGTGCCATGCTACAGCTAAACTCCTTCAGTTCAAAGAAGTTATAAAAAATGGCTGAATGGAATTTGAGAAGTATTAGGTAGAGTGAGCCAACGGGAAAGGTACGCCTACCATATGTAGTTGCTTTACATTCATTAACTTATTTACCACTTATAAAAGTCTTGTGAGGTGGTATTATAGTCCCATTTTCCAGATGAGAAAACTGAGGGTCAGCCAGGTGACGTGACTTACCCAAGATCCAGCTTGTAAAAAGCAGATCTGGGTCCTCGAATCCAGGTTTTTCAATGTAAATCCCAGTGCTATATTCAGATCCAGGCTTTTCTTCAAATAAGGAAATAAGTGAGTGCTCTATCAGTGTTTAACCCACTTCCACTCACTCTGAGATTTGCCAACTTCATAAACTTCTAGAATATCAGAGTTGGGGTGGGGGGCATGGAGTTAGAGAATATCAAACCCAGCCTCTTCATTTTATGGATAAAGAAATTGAGGCTCATAATGGGAGGGAGGAGTAAGGGCTTGCTAAAGGCAACGTGCATATTGTGGACTAAGCTGGACTTTTTATTTTTTTCCACAATTATTGATTGAGCATCTACTATGTGCCAGTACTGTTGCAGGCATAGGGATACAGCAGTGAACAAGATAGATGAGATGACTGCTGTCATGGAACCTAGGTTCCATGCTAGTTGGGAGTGGGAGAGAATAGACAACTAAACAAATCAGCTAATGATTCATAGAAACAAATGCCTAGACCTCTGTTGCAGACAACCTCCAACCCAGCAGTCTTCCTCCTCACCAAGCTGGCTTTCTCTGAGGGGAAAAATTCAACCCTTCCTCCTCAAGCAGAGGATGATGGGCTGCAAGATGCAACCGTCTGAAAAGCCCACAAACAGCCTCTCTGCTCCCACTGTGTCTTCTCTCCTCCAGGGACCATGGTCATCGTCAGTGGTTGGGGGAAGCAGTTCTTGCAAAGGTTCTCAGAGACCCTGATGGAGGTAAACTTCAACTTATGCCCTACAGAGTGACACCCCTGCCCCGCATGAGCTCTTTCTGCTCCATGTTTCCCCTTAGGGCAGTGATGGCAAACCTTTTGAGCTCAGCGTGTCAGCATTTTGAAAAACCCTAACTTAACTCTGGTGCCGTGTCACATATAGAAATTTTTTGATATTTGCAACCATAGTAAAACAAAGACTTACATTTTTGATATTTATTTTATATATTTAAATGCCATTTAACAAAGAAAAATCAACCAAAAAAATGAATTCAGAGGTGACACGCGTGTCATAGGTTCGCCATCACTGCCTTAGGGACTTGGTGGCTGGAGCTGGGAGTTGTTGAGAAAGACACCAGAGGCTCACACACACCTCAGAGTTCACTGAGACTTTGGATTCCATCAAGCTTGATCTGTTTGTTCTGCATGTCATGGGTCTATAATAATAAAAGCATAATATGCTAATTAGACCAGACAACCTTCCAGACGAAGCTGGGGCTGTGAGGGAAGCCTGGGTTCCGGGTACCTGCCAGTGGCCCGAGGAAAACCTGAATCCTGGGTGCTGGAGGGAAGCCGGTCCTGGTAGCCAGGGGAAGGAAGGCCTAGTCTTGCACGAATTTTGTGCATTAGCCCTCAAATATATATATATATATATATATATATATATATATATATATATATATATATATATTTTTGTATATATATATATATTTTTGGCACACACACACATACATACATATATGGCTACATACATATACATATATACACACACATACACATACTGACTATGCTCCAAGTTACATAAGATAGAAATGGATAAGATACAGACCTAGTGTCTGGAAGTTCATACTATAGTGAGGGAGAACGTAAGTAAATGCTTGCTGCAAGGTGAGCATCAGTAACCCTGCAGTACTAATACTTATACAGCATTCATAGTTTGCAAAGCATCATCTATCTGCTCATTCATCGCCTCTGAACTGAATTCAGTTCTCCACCACAGTCTATGTGATTAGTATGTCAAATATTGTGACTTCCATTGTTCAGATGAGGAAACCGAGTCACAGAGGTCTGAAAAACAGGGATTAAGCCACATGCCCCAGGCCCCACAGCCAGTAATGGTAGGAATGGGGGAAAGAAAAGTGACCATAGATTTGCATACAGTGCCATATTTGAAATAATGCATGTGCTGGGCAAGTATGATCAGTTTACAGATGAGAAAATGAAACTCAAAGAGGGCAAATGACTTTCCCAAGGTCACACAGCAAGTTTATGACTGACACTATACCTGATCATAGATCTGCTGATTTTTCATTCAGTTTTTCTTCACCTGTACCATAGGGCAATTTCTGAGACCAGGTCTAAGGTAGTCCCAAGCTCATCCAGCTGGGGAGCAACCAGCTCTAGGGGGTGTCAGAACAGCAAGGACTCCTCAGCCAGCAGTGGGTACCAACGATGGCCTTGTATTTCAGATCGAAATCCCTATTGTTGATCACCGCACCTGCCAGGAGGCCTATGCCCCACTGAAGAAGAAAGTGACCAGGGACATGATCTGTGCTGGGTTCAAGGAAGGTAAGTCAAGAGACTTGTATATAATAATTTTGTGTCTAGCTCATGCATTGAAGTGGTGCAGGGCCCAGCAATGGAAGGGCTGGACACGTTGGAGTCTGGTAAGCTAAACAGGAAAGAGGGGCGGGGAGGAAGTTCATGAGAGGAAGGGTTCTGCCAGAGAAATGGCATCAGAGAGAAGAATGCTAAGAAATTTCCATTACTCCCTTCTCCACGTTCACCTTTTCACCTATGAAACACAAGAATCCTTCACTGGCACTTTCTAAAAATCACTGAGCTCTGAGGAGGCCTCACCTGGAACTGCTTTGAGTCAGCGGTTCTCAACCTGTGGGTCGAGACCCCTTTGGGGGTGGAACGACCCTTTCACAGGGGTCGCCTAAATACATCCTGCATATCAGATATTTACATTACGATTCATAACAGTAGCAAAATTACAGTTATGAAGTAGCAATGAAAATAATTTTATGGTTGGGGGTCACCACAACATGAGGAACTGTATTAAAGGGTCTTGGCATTAGGAAGGTTGAGAACCTTAGAGCCCATGTTTGAGTCAAATGATCGGCTTGCACCCCCTCGTGCCCAATTCTCTGAACTACAAGTCAGCGGTGGGAAGAAAGAGGCTCCTTTGGATTTGGGGCTAGGGAAGGGGACAGGTTACTTTGACTTGCGTCTCTTTTTTTATATTTAGGGGGAAAGGATGCCTGTGCAGGTGACTCAGGAGGTCCCATGGTGACCCTGGATAACGAGACAGGCCAGTGGTACCTGGTGGGCACAGTGTCCTGGGGCAAGGACTGTGGAAAGAAGGACCTCTACGGAGTATATTCTGACATCTACAGCAACAAGAACTGGATCCAGAGAGTCACCAGTATGAAGAATTGAATTTCGTTTTCCACCACCTGTCCATGGTCAGTCAGCGGAAGAGGATAATTACTTGACACAAGACACCTTCATCCTTCACCTGCCTCATTCACCCATCCATTCCTGGCCAATAATGGGGGCATCTCAGCCCCCTTTTCACTCTCTTTTAAGAAGCAGAGTAGCCGAGTGATCAGAACACAGGGTTGAATCCAGCCTCTATCACAAGTTTTGCAGCAATGGACAGCTGACTTCAACCTCTTTTAACTTCAGTTTCTTTGTCCATATTCTGGAAATGGCATACCTTACCTACCTCATAAAAGTTTGATGAGAATCAATTAATATATACATAGCACTTAGCACAGTGCAGGCATAAAGTAAGTGTTCAGTAAATATGACTTAGCAGAACATGAGTATGTCTACCAGGCAGGCAAAATTCTCTTACAAATCCTGGCTGGGTCTTAAGTCTGCTCAGTGTGTACCCTTTCTCTCAACCTTAACTATCTCTTTCATCTGCCCCCAAATGCCCTATGCTTCTTTGCTACCATGCACCTTTCCAAGCCCCAATCCCTGTCCCCCATAAAAATGTAAAAGAGAGAGGTTCTTAGTCCTATAGCATGTCCTACAGCAATGCTTGAGCTAGACACCAAATTGTGAGAGTGCCTGTGAGAAGCAGGGCAAGGAGGAAGACTGGAAATGGTTGACAGGGAAGCCAGACACCAGGTTCTAGAACCACCTCTGCCCCTAGCTCCCTGTGTGGCTGTAAGCAAGTACCTTCCCCTCATCTCAAAGGACCCTCCCAGCTCTGACAATCCAGGATCCAGTGAAGCCATTTTTTTCTTGATGAGATGAGTTAAAACCAAAGTAACCAAAAGGCCAAAATTACCTTAAGGTTCAATAGAATTTTGACAGAAAACACTGCTGCTGAAGCAACACCAAACCCTGGTTGCCAAAGACATAGCTCAGCCAAAATGTTAGTCAAGGAATCTTACCTTATTACTAAGCAGAGCATCTGCTCTAGGCCCCAACCTCCTTCCCTTCCTGAGAACCTGAGCTGCACAAGGTCAGCCTTGAGAGACTAGACTAGACTCAGGCCCCTGAACCCTCCACAGCTGACCCCACGCAGCCCTTCTTCTGATTTCTCACCCCTGTTCCTTACCCTAGCCCCACATAGTCATAAGTGTTTCCCACACAGAATCCCCTCGGAGAGCCATCTCCTCTCTCAGGAAGCCCCCAGAGACCTCATTCCCTCCGGAGCCTGAAATATAAGCCTCTCAGGGGATCAGAAGCCCCAAGTCCCTGTCTGGTACTATCAATTTTTATCTTCATGGGAGATTTCAGTTCTTGACCTGCTCTGAAGCTGCTGAAGTCATTCAGGGTCTTTTGCTGAAAGAAGATACAAAGAGTAAGACTTATGGACACTATGCCTTAGGCTGAATGCTCAAGGGAAGCAGTTCACAGCCTGCTTCTGGTTCTTTTCTTTTTTAAAAATATATTTTTATTTATTTCAGAGAAGAAGGGAGAGGGAAAGAGAGATAGAAAGATCAGTGATGAGAGAGAATCATTGATCAGCTGCCTCCTGCACACCCCACACTGGGGATCAAGCTCACAACCCGGGCATATACCCTGACCAAGAATCGAACCATGACCTCCTGGTTCATAGGTCAACACTTGACCGCTGAGCCATGCCAGCTGGGCTACTTCTGATTCAGTGTGCTGGTCATCCTACCTCTCTGTGCCCTGCAGTTTATTCTATAAAGGGAAGATCACGGTAGTACCCAATTCCAGCAGACATTTGTCAAGCAAGCTCGAGCTCTATTTCATACACCAAAAAAGAAGTGCGATACAAAGTTCGGAATTGCCCTAAATCATTCCCAAACTCCATACTTCCCTGACTCACAGCACTGCCTGGGAGTCCCCATGTACCTGACTGAGCTGACTGCTCCAGAGACTACTGAGATGAGGGAAATATGCCTCCTACCTCCCAGGAGCTCCAACACAGGGAACTGGCATACACAGGTGACCACCATGATCAGAATGAACCCCGCCCACTGCGATGTGTGGGAGCAGCATGGAGGCATTGGAGGGGGAAGCATCAGGAAGGCATCCCGGAGGATATGGTGCTGGAGCTGAACCTTGAGGAGGGTGGGCACTCTCGCTACTACTATAGCAGTTGCTGCAAAACAAATGCTGGATGCTAATTTTTCTTTTCACCTTTTTTCTTAAAAGTTAAAATCCTCTTCAGATTTATTTTGGTTAGTGAAGCAGGTGCTAATGTATGTCTTTTGTGAAAGCAAAGTGAGGTAAAGCAAACTTTCAAAAAGCATGGATATCTGTGCTGACTTATGGCTGAACATAGTTTATCCCATCTGTTCTCCCAATTGCAACTTCACCCTTAATTGTGAGCAGATGTCTGATTGTGCTGCGTAAGGATGTATCAGCCCCTGCACTACTGCCAAAATCCAAGAACCTGAAATCTCTGAGTCAGAGGCAGAGGATTAGAGTGTCTGTAAGGACCATCTTGTCTAATTTCATGACCTTTTTCTTGAACATTTCTGGAGATGGGAAACTCACTACCTCCAAATGAAACCCATTCCAACTTCAAAATGAGCACAACGATCTCTTCTATGCAAAACCCACCTCCCTAGAAGATAGTTTTTTTATAGCTAAAGCTATGATTTCATACCATGAAGGTTGTTATTTTCAGTAAGCACCATGCCAATTTCATTAGCAACAGAAGCTGTTGTTCTTGTGGGTGACTACACAGTTGTTCCAATAAACATCTGCCTTGAGTCAAAGCATCCTGTTTGGTTTGTGTGTTGTCATGCACTGACATTTCACCTAACATTTCTCTGTGTCTTATTAGGATCACTGTATCATGAAGGGAGAGACTATGATAAGATCATATTATCAATATAGTAGTATGTCTTAAGTTTTGCCGGTCAGTTCTGATTAAATACCTTGTCCTACTGTCTCTGTAAATTATTAGTATACCTCAAGATGCCAATTTTTCAGCATCAAATTACATATCTTGATTTCATCCATACCCAGAATAGAAAAAAAAATTCCAGATCATGCATTCAATTGTTTGGTTCAGAAAATATGGTACTGTGTCTACGAGTGGCCTGTTATGGAGTACAGTACTTCCTTTCTGCCATGAGTTAATATTTTCTGGTGACAGCTATTTAAGAATCAGTACAACCAAGAAGTCCTTCAAGCAAAGGTAGGCAAGAGTCAAGTATGTAAAATTCATACCCCTCAGATGGCAGAGATGTTGGCCCATCTGGGTCTAGAATAGGTATTGAAACTAAGACACTTAGGTTCTAATGCAGCATAAGTTGACTCCCTTATCCACTTAATTTCTCTGTCTATAAACTACTAGCAGAAAAACCTCTCCGAGGGTTGTTACATCAGGAAAATGAGCAGATAGAAAAGAACTTTGGCAACTAAACTTATCTCACATGTAAAAAATTGTATGGGAAATAATCACTAACATTTTTGAGCACTTACTATCTGATAGAGACTACATTAAGCTCTTATACAATTCCCTAATTTAATCCTCACAATAACCTGTGATGAATGTACTGTTATTATCCCCACTTTACAGGTGAGCAAACTGGAGCAGAGCAAGGCTAAAAATATGGCCCAGCCTAGAAAGAGCAACACTCCATAGCAACAAGCACACATAGTGTTCAAATTTTGGTTTCTAATACTCTTCTCCAATAAAAGAAACTCCTTGAAGAAATGGCTGATCCAGGACTAGAGCAGGAAATGTTCCCTGCCCTAGTATGGATATTTTTCTGGTACAAGATGAGCTTAAAGCATCTTGGATTAGAACGTAAGGAAGTGCAATGATAGAGGGATGACAAAGGGACGCAGGAGCCTACTGGAAGAGCTCCAATGGCCAAAGCTGGAATAATCTGAGCAACCAAACAAATAAAGTTATATTGTATTATAACCCACAATATAAAGTAAATATCCATGAGTACATACTTATATGAATAAATTCTGGATAAATAAATAAATGAGGAGAATAGATGACTCTCCCATGGAGAATGCCAAATAATTTATGTAAATATTTTGCTCTAAAGGAGCTGGAATAACTTTCCATCCCTTAAGTGTGGGCTGCACATAGTGACTTCCTTTCAAAGGGTCCAATATGCACATGGGGTGGGGGAAGAATAACTTTATAGTGGAGAAACCTGACTGAACACTACGTTAGTCAGGTGACCACAGTTAATATCAACAGTGATGAATCCTATTGACAGTATGTGGCCTTGAAAGGCTGTGGTGAAAGTGGCACTGCACCTTTGTGCTTTTTCCTTCCTCCCCAAATCTCATAACCCCAGTCTAATCATGAGAAACATACCAGAAAAATCCGAGAGATATTCTAAAAATACTTGACCAATGTTCCTCAAAATTGTTCAGGGAATCAATAATAGTGAAAGTGGAGAAGCTGACACAGCCAAGAGGACCCTGTAATGGGTTGAATTGTATCCACCCAAAAGATATGCTGAAGTCCTAATCTTCAATTCATCCCAATGTGACCTTATTAAGAAATAGCTTCCTTGCAGATATAATTTGTTAAGGCAAGATCATACTGCAGTTAGGTGGGCCCTTAAGCCAATACGACCAGTGTCCCCAAAAGAAGAGGAGACACGAGAAGCAGACACAAGAGGGAACACCATGTGACAACGAGGGCGAGATTGAAGTCCTGTAGCTACAAGCCAAGGACTGCCAAGAAACTGATGACAACCACCAGACACTAGGGTCAGGCAAGGAAGGATTATTTCCTACAGGTTTCAGAGGGAACCTGGCTTTGCCAGCACTTTAATTTCAAACCTCTAGCCTCCAGACTGTGAAATAAGGCAATTCTGTTGTTTTAAGACATTCAGTATGAGGTGCTCTGTTATGGCAGCCTTAGGAAACTGAAGCAAAGGCTAAGGGGGCATAATAACTAAATGTAATGTGGTACCCTAGATGGCCTCCTGGAACAGAAAAAGGACATTAGGTAAAAACAATGGAAATCAGAAGAAAGTATGGACTTCAGTTAAGAATAATATATGAGTATTGGTTTATTAACAGTGACAAATGTACCACACTAATGTAAGATGTTAACAATAGGGGAAACTGGATGCAGGTTATGTGGGAACTTTATGTGCCATCTTTACTTTTTTTTTTCTGTTAATCAAAACAATTCTAAAATTAAAAGTGTATATTTAAAAGGTGTGACCCAAGATCTGGTAGTGAGGAGATGGAGGGACCGGGATTTGCAATCAGTTCTGATGGACTCTGGAACCCAAGCTCTTCCTGCACTGGTTCTGCACCAAGGGTTCTCAAAGTGGGCTGCACAAGGAGTCACCTGGGAAGTTTCAAAAAACACTGATGTCTGGGTCCCGTCCCCAGAGATTTAAATATAATCAGTCAGGAGTAAGGCCTGAGCATTGGGATTGGGGAAACAAAGTTCCCCAGATAATTCCAAGGTGCATTCATTTTGAGAACCACATTTCTAGGTGACCCTGCTGGTGTGTAACCCCTAAAGAATGTTGGCAGCCTCCCTTACCCAAGCTCGGGTCTTTGATTTAAGTCACACAGCTGGTAAGAGGCAGTGATGGTGTGGGCGCCTGCTGCTCTCAGCCATGATCCAGAACTTCCATGTGACTCTCAGCTACACCCACACTCAGAAATGTCTGCATTGGTGTTTTCCTGGAAAGAAGTCTCTTTTACTCTGCAGTGTAACTTGAAAAAGGGGAAGGCATTCCAGGCATGGGGTATCGCACTTATGAAAGAAGGGAGGTGAAAAGTCAGTGGTGTTTGGGGGAAACAGTGACTTGGTGTCCCTGGAGAGCCAGACAAATTCGGGAGAGAAAAAGAACACCCTAGGGAAGATCTGAACTCTCAGCCTGGGATGCGCAGCCTGGTTGGAAAAAGGGAGACATCTGAAGTTTCGGGACCAAAGAGAGACGTGATCTAGTGAAGCATTAGTGCAGAGTACGCTGAAGGAGAAGAGGCACAAGGTAGGGAAATGTAAGATGACCTGTGAACATCAGGCAAGGGACTCCACTGGCCCTGAACTAGGTCAGGCCTGTGGAGAGAGAACAGGAATCTGCTTCCTGTGGCTCTGAGAACCTAGAGCTGGACCTTTAAAAATCCAGTTTTAACAGTTTCCCAACCTCTGCTAACACTTCAGGATGAATTAGTAGTGAAGTAGAGAGGAAACAGGGCAGGGACCCAAACCCAAAGCTGGTTTTCAGGCCCCTGCTCTTTCTGTGGCTGCTGCCATCCGTGCTTGTCTCCAGAAAGGAAGAAACTGGGTTCTCTGAACTTGACAGGAGACAAACAAGGCCTTTGTAACCATCTCCTGTATCTGGTATGTGTTGGCCTTTTTTCCAAGAAGATAAGAAAAATGTCATTTAAATGCAAAAACACAGGCTCAGTTCCCAGCATTGAGCTTCTGATCACAGGAAAAAAGAGCCAAGGCCCTTTCAACACTTAGGCTGATCAAAAAGGCTCCAAGGGAGTTCCCTCTGAGGAATGGGGCGCTAAGACAAGACAGTGTTATGACCAGAAGGTGTGTCAAATCTGGATCGTGCTCAGGGCGAGCATGCTGACTGATGAACAAATTGATGTGGGTGGGAACATATCTCCCCCATCCACATCTGCCAGTCCCAGTGGAGGCCTCTGCAAAGTCACAGGTTGTGATCCCCAGTCCATACCAACAGGCCAGCACTAACGAGAGCAAGCTCCAGAGACCTGAGGAGTATGTGTCGATGCAGTCCAGGCCCAAGTCTCAGAAGATGCTGACCTACTTTGAAAGTGAGGACTCTCATCTCCCCTTGAGCTATTTATCTTGTGACATTATTCCATCTTGCCCATCTCATCCATCTCCTGGGACTGTCTGGCTTATTTAATCCCATTCATTAAACACTTGCACATGCCACAGGCCTGTCACCGGGATCCAAGACAACAGAATCTTTCTTTTAAACAAGACTGACAACATCTTCCTTTGGTCTTAAGTTTGCATGTCCAATGCCTAAATCCATGTTGGAAGTCTAGGCCTCCCACTAAGTCTTTTCATTTTAATGAGTTTAAAAATTATTAAATACTTCAAACACACTGAGAAAAACAGAGACAAAAATCCATGTCCTGCTCGGACTTGATGAAAGCATATGTCCCAGAAAGGGACATGGACAGAATTCTAGTCCAAAGAGTAAGTTGGTTCCATGAGAGAGAAGGTGCTTTGGGCCAATGGAAAGAGCCCAGAACCTCAATTATGAAGACCTGGGCTCCGGTCCAAGCTCAGCTGCCTAATGGCTCTGAAAGCTCAAGTGAATCGTGTTCTCTGTGCCTCAGTTTCCACAGTTTCTCTATGGGTTTCTCCCTCTTTCCAACCTCTCTTCATGGAGAGCCCCAGCGCTCTGTATAAATAACCCTACCTAATCTCATGACATTAAATATTATCTAAATGCTGATAACTCCAATTTTATCTCTAGTTTGAGCTTCTCCTCTGAACTGCAAGTGTGAATAGTCACTGCCACCTTGGTATTTCTCACCTTTAATGTCTAACAGAATGCCTAAAACACATCTCAAACTTCACATGTCCTGCCGGGAGCTCCTCATAGTGCTCCCAAATCTTTTCCTACACAGCCTTCCTCATCGCAGAAAGTGGTAACTATATTTATTCTTCCAGTTGCCCAGGCCAAAAACTTGGGGCCTCTTTGATTTTTCTATCTCTCAGACCCCATGTCTGAGTCATCAGCACATCCTCTCAGCTTATCTTTAAAATAGATCTTTACTCAACCCTAGTTGCTACCACCCTAGTACAGGCCACCACCCTGGAATGCACCTCTTTCATTATTCCATGGTTCAAACCCTTCTGTGGTTTCTTGTCTCATTGAAATTAAAAACCAATGCTCCAGCCCCCATTACCACTCTGACCCCCATTACCACATAGTCATGACTACTAGGATTAAGCCTGAACTGCACTCCAGCAACATTGGCCTCCTCACAGTTGAAAATTCCATCTGCTCCTACTTCAGGGCCTTTGTACATGTCATTCCCCTTACTCAGTTCTTTCATCTTTTTTCAAACGTCACTTTCTTGGTGAGACCTTCCCTACTTACCCAATCTAAAATTGTAATTCTATTCCCTGCTCTTCCTATCCCCTCTGACTACTTTATTTTTCTCCTTACTACTTAACACTAAGACACCACACATCTTACTTATTTTGTTTATTGTCTAGCTAGTTCCTCTACTATCCATAAGATCAGTGAGTTAGTCACTTTGCATTTCACTATATCCCCAGAGTCTAGAACAATGCCTGACACATAATATGTACTCAATGAACATTTATTGAATAAGTTAATTTTGAAAATAGGTAATATATTATGTCCTCATAATTTTACTATGACCCTATTAAGACAGAAGTGAAAATATTGGGCTTATTTTAGAAATGAGGAGATTAAGACTGAAATTCCATCACTATCACCCAAGTCCTTGTATAAGGCAGTACCTCTCAAGGTAACTGCCTTTCAAAATACAAATATCTTTAGAGAAGTCTAGTCAGAGAAAGATTTATAAAAGTTTGCTTCCGGTTTGGCTCAGTGGATAGAGCGTTGGCCTGCGGACTGAAGGGTCCCAGGTTCGATTCCAGTCAAGGGCATGTACCTTGCTTGGTTGCAGGCACATCCCTGGCAGGGGTTGTGCAGGAGACAGCTGATAGATGTTTCTAGCTCTCTATCCCTCTCCCTTCCTCTCTGTAAAAAATAAATAAAATATATATTTTTATAAAAAGTTTGCTTCCAGGGTGGAAAAGAAAGAAAGATGTTGTGGGTTAGATTCCAAACTGACCTAAGCAGACTAAAATCCTGGGGTAACAACTAGATGACCTGCTAGAGGAGTCAGGGTCAGGGCACCAACCCAAATGCTCAGGACAAATAGGACTAAATAGCAATCTGTGACAAGGTCAGAGCTAGCAGGGATCCTTCAGATCACCTTCCCTCTTTGCTTTACAAATGAGGAAACTGAGACTCAGGGGAGGGAAGGAACTAAGTCAACCAAGGTCAACAGCCTAGATATCTATACAATGACTAAACCAGGGCTGAAAGCCAAGTTGCCCAGCTCTTATACTAGCCTCACTCACCCTCCCAAGGAGGTCCAGTGACCAAATAGCCATACAACAGGAGGATTTCATTTCCCTCCTGCATGTGGCAGTACCCACACAACGCCAAAAATGACTCCAAAGGAAATTCCTTAGCTGGGAGTCCTACTGAGAACCAGAATGGAACTTGGAAAAGAACTAAATTCCTTCTGGTGTATTCAGCCAATGGAGTGAAGCCCAGAAATCACTGCTGTTTTCTGTTTGTGGAGATTTTTAAAATATCTATCTTTAAAGAACGAAGAGGGACTACAATGCTGCTAGAAAATAAAGTCTTTGCTTTGAAATATATTGAGGAAAAGAAAAGAAGGGACTCTACATATATTAAAATAGACCAGGTCTCAGCCTTGTGCTGGGTAATTAACCCTTGCCTTTTGGTTTTTCCTAAAGCATTTACCAACAGAGCTTAAAATCACAAAGAGAAAGAGCCTTTGGGGACTCAAAATGGGGAGGGGCTATCAATTGAAAAAGAAAGGGGAAGAAGAGGAGGAGCATGTGCTCTTTATCAGGTAATACCACAGACAATGCATTATTTATTTCTTACCATTTACCATTGCCCTCCAAGGTAGATAGTATTGTTCCCATTTTGATGAGGGAAAAGATTAGGCTCAAAGAGCTTAAGTAACTTGCTTAAGGCCATATGACTGGTAAGCAGGAGAGCCAGGAATCAAGTGTTTCTTAACCCCGAATTTCATGATCTTCCCTTACTTCATGCTGTACCATGACATTCAAGTTCCTTACTTTCTCTAGGCTTCAGTTCCCTATCCATGACATTGGGGCCCAATATCAAGCATCTCTAATATGTCTTGCAGCTCTGATGGTCTATGGATTGACCTTAGTTAGTGATTTTTTTTATTTTTTGGTTCTCAATGTTCCTGACCCCCAGGAAGAGTTCCTCCACTGGGGTGGTCCCCAGTCCCAATGAGTTTGAAGGAAGTAGATCAGGGCAGCACTTCTTGCTGACCCCACACTGAGTATTTCAGCCTCCAGAACCACAATTCAGTGCCTCTAGGTTTCCTCCCAACTGGAACACCAAGGCCAGTGCACAGAAACTCCACTGGGAGAGGTTTGGGATCCTGGAAAGTCCCTGAGGAGTTCATTTGTAACACTGGGGTACATTCTAACAAGTTCATTATGCGGCATGTGGCAATGTGTCCAAAGAAAGAACTGTCCCAGAGAAGTCTTTGCCAAGGCAGGGCTAAGCTGGTGAGCAAGCCTAGAAAGTATAAGGAAGACAGAGGGGCCTCCATAGGTTGTAGACATCTTTCTACAGATCTTTCTACAGAGCAGGAAGACTTAATGCTTTAGGAAAGAGTTCTGGACTAAAAGTAAAACTACATCAGGGTTGGAATCCTTGCTGGCAGTGGGATCTAAGGACATCACTTCCACATTGGAGTCACATTCTAGCAGGGAGTATAGTAATAGACAAGTAATTATAACAAAGTTTGATAAGCATCTGGCAAGGGTGGTAGATCAAATAATGTAGACTTTCAGCGCAAGATAAAGCCAAGGTTGAAGGCAGGAGCTGGAAGGATCAAGTCCCCACGGTAGGGAGTGGGAGTAAGAAGCTGAGCCCTAGTCCTAGATAATTGAAGGCAGGTCATCAAGGAAATCTCAGGGCTCATTATTACAAGACCAGGTGCCAACAGAAGCCTGTTCCTCAGAAAGCATTGTACCAGACAGCACAGGTGAGTTACCTGGAAGTCTTATTCTAATCCAGGTGTTCAAGACTCATGCCCAGAAATTCTGATTCTAATGGTCTGAGGTGGAGGCTGGGCACTGTTATGTCTTGAAAAGCTCCCCAGGAGTTCTCAAGTGTAGCCAAGGCTGAGAACTTTTGTAGTAAGCAAATATCTCTGAGAGACAGGGCCTGCCCCTTAGTTCCCATTGGATCCCAGCGCCCAACTCAGGGCTTGCCAGATAGAAGATGCTCAGGATATGTAGCCTGAACAAAGGGATGAATGCTGTGTGACTGAAGCAAAATCACCAGCCAGTTACTAGAACTAGAGCAAGGACAAGAATAAGACTGACCTTATACTGGTTCCCTGACCAAGGATTCCCTGCATCCCTCTTGACTATGGACACAAGTGGCCCAAACCTTGAAGCTGGAGGAAGATAAAGCCTTATGTGGAGACCCCAGAAAAGAGAGAGAGTGGATGGAAGGTATACAACAGCCCATTACAGATCAGGGACTGAACAGTGAATCTGAAGCACACATTAATGACTACTAAGCCTAATTGAAGATATCCCACCTTTATTAATGTATCCCATCTTTATATAAGCGGACCTCTTCCCTCCACCACTATAGATGGTGATTATTTTCCATTAAAAAGGGGAGCAGTGGAGGAGGGGATAATGGAATCAAGTTATTAAGAGAGGTGAGCTGAACAAGGAACCTCAAAAGTGCAAGGTGGCATCTCACCTCTCCTTTCTGCCTCTCCTGCCCACCCCACTCCATAGCCTTATTATCAGAAGTCTCCTCTCCTCTCACTCCAAACTACAGTGTATCCCATTTTAAAGAGATGTAAGATCCACATATCTATGCACTTGTGTATGGGCACATTTTTGATGCTTTCTCTCTTACTAATGACCCCCATCCCTGCGGTTCTAGGTAGGTAGTTGATTTGGGGGGAGAGAGGCCCATGCTTGGTCAATGTGAAACCTCTCAATGAGGATTTCAGCAAAGAGCCCAGGAGACCAGGCTCCTGCTCCTATGTTCCAACCATCAGAACTTCTGAGAATCAGTCAGACTTTGTACCCTCTGAAGACCCTTTGTTATAATGAAAATTCATTATATTTGTTTCTTAGGGATTTTGTGCTTTGCTTCTAACACTCTACTTTCTAAACCTCCCCTAAACTCTCTGCCAGTTCAAATATACTGGGTCAGATGCCCAGCTCTAGGGGACTCCACCCCAAGCAACATCTCTGAGCCAGGTAGACCCCAGAATTCGCCCTGAGTAGAGAGAAGCTAGGAACCTGGAGAAGAGAAACAAGGGACCCTGTAGACCCAGCAGCAAAAGAATAGCCTAGTGCCCAACTCTCTCTTCTAAAGGAACCTCTGCTGTGTGTATGGAGGCAGAGCTGTGGATGAGGCTCAGACACTAGGCAGAGGCTAATTTAAGGCTGTAGCTCTAGATGTGGGAGATATGAGGGGTAGGGTGGGGGGTAATAAGAAAACAGGGATGCACTCATCACTGAGGAAAGGCCTTTGGAGATCACCTAGTCCTGTAATTTTCAAACTTTTTTTAAACGCAGTTGGCCTTTTTTTATATACAAACTAGTGGCCCAGTGCACAAAATTCATGTGGGGGAGAGGGGCTGTTCCTCAGCCCGGCCTGCACCCTCTTCAATCTGGGACCCCACAGGGACGGGGACTAAATTGGCAGTCGGACATCCCTCTCGAAATCTGGGACCACTAGCTCCTAACCACTCACCTGCTGGCTTGATCACTCCCAACTGCCCCCCCTGCCAGCCTGATCGCCCCCAACTGTTCCCCACTGCCGGCCTGCTTGCCCCCAACTGCCCCCCTGCCAGCCTACTCACCCCAAATGTGCCCCCCTGCCAGCCTGATTGCCCCCAACTGCCTCGGCCTTGCCCCCGCCACCATGGCTTTGTCCAGAAGGACATCTGGAAGGTCTCCTGGAAGGTCTCCCAGTCTAATTAGCATATTACCCTTTTATTTGTATAGATAGAGGCCTGGTGCACGGGTGGGGGCTGGCTGGTGTGCCCTGAAGGGAGTCCCGGATCAGGGTGGGGGTCGCCTTGGGGGGCGGGGCTGGTCTGGGCAAGGGGCTGGGGCAGTTTGCAGGCTAGCCCTGCCCCCGTCAGGGTGGGGGTCCCTACTGGGGGGCGTGGCCAGCCTGGGCAAGAGGCTGAGGGTCGTTTGGGGGCGGTTTGCAGGCTGACCAAGCCCCCAGCTTTGTCCAGAAAGATGTCCAGAAGGTCTCCAGGAAGATTTCCCGGTCTGATTAGCATATTACTCTTTTATTAGTATAGATTTTTTAATGGAACTCCAAGATGAAGCTGTTCTGATTAAAGCAACAGGAGGAGGAGGAGGATGCAAGGTTTGACCAGGATGACCCAGACATAAATCTACCTTCCAAATCCAAAAGTCCCTGAGGCACCTATGCAGAAATTTGGGGCCCTGGGTTTCATTTTGAAAAACCAATGATCTAGCCCAAACCCATGATATTATACATGGCAAAGCTGTGTGAGCTGTCCAGGGAACCCTCTGAGTCAGTGGCAGCACCAGTGCTAGATCTTAACTCCACTCCCAACCCAGGTCTCTCTGCACCCCTCCCACTAGCCAGCTGGCCCCCTGGCCTTGGGTCCCTAGAGTTCCCTGGCGCCCACCAAGGGAATCTTAGACTGAGCTGCGGAAGGAGAACTGCAGGTAAATGATCAGCAGCAGGACCGTGGCCCAAAACAAGCACCAGGGGATAGAGCAGAAATTGGAGCCAGAACCCATCTCAGCTTGCGGTTTCGAGGGGCTGGGTGCCGGCTTGAAAGTGTAGATGGTCGCCTCCTCCTCCAGCAGCTTCTGGCTGGGCTTCCAGTGCACGATGCCCTCCTGGCAGGCCTCGCAGAACTCACTGCGGTGTCTCCTGTTGTCTTGGCGGCTGGCCACGTGGATGCGGTAGTGGCCACCGCGCTCCCCGTAGCACTGCTCACGCAGGCTGGTGATGAGGTTGTCCACCAGGCTCTCGATGTTCTCCTCCAGCATGCTGGACTCGTCCAGATGTGCCGTGCCGCACTCGTAGCACAGCTGCTTGAAGACGCGCATGCGCACCGAGCCCGCTCGCTGGGCCCGGTCCAGGTACATGTGGAAAAGGATGACCACGTGGGGCGACTGCCAGGTATGCCAGCACCAGGAGCAGTGGAACCTGCGGGGATGGGGGAGAGGTAGGAAGAGAAAAGAATGGAAACAGTGGAAACAGCCGCAGGAAGCCGGTGAGGGTCAGTAGGCAGAGCATGGAGGCAGTGTGTTTGTGGTCCCTTGGGTTCATTAGCTTTCCCCAGTGGCTGCCCAGCTTGCCCCTTTGTGTGCGCTGCTAGGCCCAGAGCACGCTCCTTGGATTCACCTGGCATCCAGCCACGCTCTGCCAGTCACCCAGGCCCATCTCTGCGGTGCTTTGTGGAGGCCTCAGCTCCCTCCATCTCAATGCACTCAGGCCTTGCCCTTGGGCCTTTGGCTCTGGGCATCTTTTCTCCTCTGTAAAACATGCAAGGGCACTAGATGATCAGAGATACACTGCATCGTATAGGAATCACTTGATCTACCTGCACATTCTTACCTGTCAACATTGACTGTGAAAAGGCTAGACCTAAGTCAGGAGAAAATGATACTATTATCACCTCTCAGCACCCAGCCAAAGACAGGATTAATGCATCCCAAGGCCTGGAAGTGCAGGCAATCCAGGCCCACAATGTGCACACTGGGGCCAGCTGGGGTCACAGGTCACCAGACTGTCTGGAAGAGTCACAACCCTCTCCACTTAGCCCCACAAGCCTTCCCAGTCTTGGAGAAGCTCCTGGGCCCTGCTAGGAAGTGTCCAGCCTCTTGTGCCCCCAGCAAATATCCAGCTGTTTGCACCCCTTCTGTCAGCCAATTGAGGAGCTTCACATTTTCAGTCTCATCTCTTATCTTTTACTCATATCTTTGAGGACTCTTTCCCCTCTCTCAGACTAGACTACTAAACTTGGATTAGAAAATGTCAAGACCTTAGAAATCACCCAATTAACCCTTTGTTTTGTTCTGAGGCAGAGAGAATAAGAAAGCAATCCACATACATGTAGCTAGTTAGACACAGAGCCAGTACCCAGCACATGGCAGGTGCCCAGTGGAAGTTTCTTGAATTGAGTTAAATAGACTGAACCAGGCCAGGAAGGAAGGCCTTGCTTCTGACCCTCAGACTGCCCACTTAGCCTCCCTGTCTTATGTCCCAAAGATAAGTTTTTATATAATAGACCCACGGACAAGAGTGATGGAAAGTGATCTCAGATATTATTGCACATACCTAGGGGCCTTTACTGAAATGAAGATTCTGATTCAGTAGATCTAGAATGGGGTGCAAGTTCTTCATCTTTAACAGGTTCCATGTGACTTTGATGCTGCTGGTCCAGGAAGCACAAGACAAGAATCTAGGCTAACCCCTCCTTTTGCAAATGGGAAAGTGAGGTCCAAGATGGAAATTGAGTTGCTCAAGGGCCACGGAGCTAAGAGTAGACCCAGTTTCTACACACTTCTTGTGTTCAGTATTTTATATTAAGTCAAGCTGAATTAAAGAGATTGAAATGGAACTGTCCCAGTACCCCCAATAGACCTCAGCCCTCCTCCTCTTAACCATTTCAGATTATATCCAAAAGTATGTAAAATGTCAGAGTTTAGAACTAATGAATATATTCCACCTCTTTTCAAGAAGGGGAAACTTGGGCTTGGAGGAGAATGGTTACACAAGTGCTCAGTGAAAGAGTGGGAAACAAATTCAGGTATCTCAACTCCCAGTTAGGGACTCTTTTTCTGCCTCCAGTCTACATGGACCCAAGAGTGAGACTGACTCTTACTTAGCGCCTGGCTTCTCCATATCTCTGTCTCTATTGGAAGGTGCCCCAGCTGCCTGCAGGGCCCTTACTTACTAAACTACTCACCTGCCAGAGGCATGCAATTCCAGGTACTGCTTCCAGCCAGGGGCCAGCACATTGTGCTTGAGGTTGGGGTCTATAATGAGGTCCCAGCTGTCAGCCGGCTTTGCCACCTCCATCTTCTCATAGAAGGCTTTCTTCCATTCACCTGTGGTCACGCTTTTACACATGGTCTCGTCAGTGGTGAGGGAGGGCAAGCTGCACCTGAGTGAGAACACGGAGAGTGAGGGCAGGTGCAGGGTAGGGCAGCGCAGTCTCCACGGTCTAAAAATCCTCATCTACAGGACCAGAGGAAGCAGGACCTGGCTCCCTCCTTTGTCCGCAATGGAACCTGTTTCCAAGGCAACCCAGCAGGGCCCCAGAGATAGAGCTTGGGGAGAAGGAAGTCTCTGGATGGATGTTTCAGAGCCCTGAGGCTGTGAATGCAGGGTTTGTGTGTCAAAGCCACCCAAGATAGAATAGGGGTCCTGAAAGGAGGCTGAGCTTCAGAGCATCTCACTCTGGCCTGCGAAGGGCATGCGGAGATGAGGACCTGGAAGCTAGCTCAGCTTCACCTTGCTGTCCCTGGAGACATCATCAGCATCTGGCTGCTATGGTAACCATGATGCCTTAGGGAGCCTAAGAGAAATAAGGGGTGAGAAGATTAAACCTGTTAATAGATGCAGCAATAATAATAAACTCTCTCTGTACCTCCACCCATCTTGTGACCAAGACTTTGCCATTTACAAAAACTAGTGGAGGTTTCTTGACACACAGTTTTTATTGCTGCTGTACAGATCGGGAGCGTGGGACTCACCTAGCTTATACATGGTAGAGCTCCTATCCAAATCCAAGTAATTAAGCCCCTACAAATTTACTAATTTATTAATTTCAAACATACCCAGGTGCCAGGCTCTCTGCCAGGTGGTTGTAACTGAATATGTACCCACTAACCAGAATGCAACAGGATCTGTGCTATGACAACATTTACAAGAGCAGCCCTGTGCACAAAGGTGGGAGCCATTGCATCAGCGGGGTGGAGCGGAAAAGAGGATTTTCAACTTCACTATAGAAGAGGAACAAAATATCCAAGGAAAAAGCAGCCTTTACTATAGGTGCCTCTCCTGCTAGTTTCCAATAAATTATTTTTTCCTTTATAAAAGTCATACAGGTTTATTCTAGAAAAATTGGAAAATAAAGATAAAATAAGGCAAAAGTTAGACTCTTCCTAATACCCATACTCAAGATTATCACCATTAACATTATGATATACACTCAGTGGCCAGATTATTATGACTGGCCAGATTATTATAACCACCCCATCAGTACTTCATTGACACTTCCAAAAATAAAAACGTCTTAAGCAAATACTCTCAAGGTTTTATTATTATTATTATTTGCATAACTAATTCACTTCATTGTACTGATGGGGTGGTCATAATAATCTGGCCGGTCATAATAATCTGGCCACTCAGTGTATACACCTTGCCTTCCATTTTCTGTACATGTATGTGTGTATGCATGTATGTGTATATAATACATATACACACATTCTACATACCACATACCACACTGTGATCTATTTTTTTAAATAACAATATATCATGAGTATTTTTCTAGGTCCTTAATAATATTCTATCTTGTAGGCTACCTATGTTCTGTTATGTGATTGAGCATAATTTGTCTAGCCAGTCCTCTATTTGGGGGCATACATTTTATTAATCTCTCACAATTACACTCTTGCTACCTATTTGTATAAAACTTACTGATGAAGCTCATGGACCTGCATTCCAGGCATCAGAAACAATGCTTCCTGCAGCTGAAAAACACATCCCTTTACTCTCTGCAAAAGCTTTGTGTGGCTAGACTAGAAGAATCTGAGCAGGCTCTTCAAACAGTATGACTATGGACAGCCCTTAGGTCCTGAAGTTTAGTGATAAAAAAAGGGTTTAATCTCCCATCTGGTACTGAAGATCATCTTCCAAGTGCTCGCCCTATCTTTGTATGAATGCTTGACTCCTTGATGTCCTTTATTTTAGCCTCAGCTTATTCATTTTAGCAATGGGTAATTAGGAAGTGGTAACTGTAGTGATTAAAAGTAGGAGCTCTGGAATCACTTGCCTGGGGGATATTTTGGGGAGGGGGGAGTTTTTTGGGGTTTATTATAATTCCCTTATATCTTGATACGCTAATATATGTAATGTGTATTATTTCATTCTGGCAAACCATTTGTTGGTGTTTTAGATGAATATATTTTAAATCTGTATAGTAACAGCAACATACAGTCCTTACTAGGTATCAATCATTCTCCTGAGTGCATAATACATATTAATTTATTTTATCCCAGTAACCTCTATAATTAGGTAATAATAGTTGCAGCTCCATTTTGCACATATGTAAGTTAAGCAGAGAGGTTAGATAACTTGCCCAAAATTCCACAGCTAATAGTTAATGGAACTGGGATTTGAACCTACATGACTGTCTCCAAAGCCCCAGCTTAATCACTGCACTGCCCGCATGGAATCTAAAAACATCTACACTGCCCTGACTGGTTTGGCTCAGTGGATAGAGTGTAGGCCTGCGGACTGAAGGGTCCCAGGTTCAATTCCTGTCGAGGGCATGTACCTTGGTTGCGGGCACATTCCCAGTAGGAGGTGTGCAGGAGGCAGCTGATTGATGTTTCTCTCTCATCGATGTTTCTAACTCTCTATCCCTCTCCCTTCCTCTTTGTAAAAAAATCAATAAAATATACAGTGGGGCCTTGACTTACGAGTTTAATTTGTTCCGTGATGGAGCTCGTAACTCAAATTACTCGTATGTCAAATCAAAAAGTGAACAAGTGAGACATGTGATGCTGGGCTGATGTTGTGGAGTTCACTGTGACGTTCGCTGCGCCAACTAGCGGTGGGGTATCTGAAGCTGGCTCATAACCCGAATTTTAGCTCGCAACTCAAAGCAAAAAATCAGCTGAGAGACAGCTCATATCTTGAAAAACTCGTTAGTCGGGACACTCATAAGTCAAGGCCCCACAGTATTTAAAAAAATAAATAAACAAAGCATAAAAAAATAAAAACATCTACACTAATAAAAGAGAAACATGCAAATTGGTGTTACTCTGCTACGCCCACCAGCCAATCGAATGAGTATGCAAATTAACCCAACAAAGATAGTAGTTAATTTGCATATGCAGGCACGGAGTGAAAACTGAAGGCTCCGGCTGGACTGAAGACTGAAGTCTGAAGAGGCTTGGCTTCTCCGCTTCAGCTGGACCAAAGGCCTGGGTCCCGAGTGCTGGAGGAAAACCGGTGCCGGCAGCCAGGGGAAGGAAGGTCTATTGCGCAAATCTTTGTGCAACAGGCTTCTAGTTTTCTAAATAAATGTCTTTCTACTTTCTCATCAGCTAGATATTGTCATTTCATACTCTGAGAATTGAAATTGATATTCGTTCAGCAAATGGTTCGCTAGGCCACACTGAGGCCACAGCCCCCAGGAAGAGGATGAAGTATATTTGACCAGCCAGGCTCCCTGTTCCTACTATAGAGACCACCTCTGCTGCTGAACCTATGGAGCAACAGGTCCACAGATTCCTGATGTCCAGAGTAAATATTTCAGAACTGAAAAAAAAATTCAACATGAAATCTTACCAAAGAAAATATAGTGCATAAAGCCATCTCTAGGTACACAATTCCTGTGAAGCTGTAATCATTTGATGGCAGGTGCCCTGGTTCAGAAGAAAGAGCACTGAACTGGAAGTCAGGAGACATCCTATATAATAAAAGGCTAATATGCAAATCGACCAAACAGCGGGATGACCAGTCGCTCTGACTCGCACTGACCACCAGGGGGCAGATGCTCAATGCAGGAGCTGTCCCCTGGTGGTCAGTGCGCTCCCACAGGGGGAGCACCACTCAGGCAGAAGCCAGGCTCACTGCTGGCGAACGCAGCGGTGGTGGTGGGAGTCTCTCCCACCTCCGTGGCAGTCAGACATCCCTCAAGGGCTCCCAGAGGGCACAGGCCGGGCTGAGGGACCCCCCCCCCCCAAGTGCACAAATTTCATGCCCCGGGCCTCTAATAAAAATATATTTCAGCTCTGCTACTGACTGGCTCAATGACCTTCAGCAAGTCATTTCTCTTGGCCTCAGTTTGTCCAACTATTCAATGAAAAATTAGAATGGATGGTAACGCTGAGGTCCCCTCTGACTGTGGCCATATGTGGATTGAAAGAGCTTTATACTTAAAAACTGGAATCCTTGGAGGGCAGGAGGTAAGATGGAAGCCACTGGATGGAGGGCAGCTTCTAATGCAGCATTGTAGGCAGTGCCTGGAGTCAAGGTCTATCTCCTTGGGGGCTGCTACATAGTTAAAAAGTGGAGAAGTGTCACTTTACTAGCTTTATACTGGACACAGTAAGTCAGACAGAAATTAAATCAGAACCACTGGCTGATGTGGCTCAGTTGGTTGGGTGTTATCCCATGCACCAGGATGTCTCCAGTTCTATTCCTGGTCAGGACACATGTCCAGGTTTTGGGCTCAATCCCCAGTAGGGGGTGTGTAGGAGACAGCCAATCAATGATTCTTTCTCTTCCATGTTTCTATCTCTCTCTCATTTCCCTTCCTCTCTCTGAAATCAATAAAAACATATTTTTTTAAAAAAAATCAGAGCCACTGAACACTAACACTGGAAAGGATTTAAATTCATTAAATTTTTTATCCTTCATGTCAGTATTCTTGCCTCTGAATTAAGGCAGTCAAAGCCCAGAGAAGTAAAGTGACTTAACCAGCCTCAGAAGTATGATGGGAGAGTCTCAGGTTGCAGCCATGGGCCATGGTGAGAATAGAGGCTGAGGACATTCCCAGAAAGTATGTGAAGCTGAGAGAAGCTTATAGAACTTGTCCTGGAGACAGAGTGTATTACCCAGCACCAGGAACAAATTCTCTAGAAGTATTTTGCATCTGTTGCTACAATAAACATTATGATGAAAAATAAGAACACAGAAAGTAAGAATCGCCAGAGTTGTGTGTGTGCATGTGTGTGTGCAACCAGCTGATGCAATCCCCATTGGCACAAATTAAGTTTAATTTAGAACCTGAGCTTGCTATGCAGAGGCCAATGTAATGCATCCTTCTATATAGCAGAATGTTTTATCTAATAAAATAATATTTCTATCAAGACAAATAATCCTATGATATTGCAACTTGCTCTCTATCAAATGAACCCTAATGCCCTGAAATGTACAATTTTGAGATTGCCAGTCTAGATAGATATCAATGGCCTCACCTTTACCAATTTAAAGCTCATGCTATTAAATTCACAAAATGGTTTAAAACTAAATTCCAACTAGAAAATAAAGTGGTAAAAAAAAAAAAAACTAAAGAAAGGAAACCATGCCTCTAATTTGTTGTTTGGCTCAATAAGAAATATTTTATAAAGCTTATTATTTTACTAGAGGCCTGTTGCATGAAGAGATTCATGCAATAGGCCTTTCCTTCCCCTGGCTGCCAGCACCGGTTTTCCTCCAGCACCCAGGACCCAGGCCTTCACTCCAGCCGGAGCCTTCAGTCTTTGAGGCTCCAGATGGAGTCTTCAGTCTTCGCTCCACTGCTTTGCCCCTACGTATGCAAATTAACCGCCATCTTTGTTGGGTTAATTTGCATACTGTCCTGATTGGCTGGTGAGCGTACTGGAGGGACGGTTCATTTACATGTTTGTCTATTATTAGTAAGATTACTGTTTGTCAAAATGTTTTAAACATTTTAACATTGCCACTCTTGATATA
This sequence comes from Myotis lucifugus, assembly GCF_000147115.1. NCBI lineage: Eukaryota > Metazoa > Chordata > Mammalia > Chiroptera > Vespertilionidae > Myotis > Myotis lucifugus. The sequence goes on from NW_005871062.1 coordinate 7,675,316, forward strand.
ATGCACTAATGAAAAGTGATTCTCAATAGGTGCGATTCTAAAACCATAAGGGACGTTTTGGAAGGGAGAGGAGTATGTTTGGGAGTTGGGTCAATGACTAGAAGTTTCTACTGGCACTCAGAGCCCAGAGAACCAAAAACCTAAATTTACCTAACAATTCTACAACAGAGGATTTTCCTTCTCAACATGTCCCACCCTTGCTGAGCCTGAGTAGTCAGCTCTCCATAATCGACTAGTTTAGGGGTCAAAGAGCCCAGGTAGTAGTTTCAACTTCCACTTTAATGGAACCATTGTTTTCTTCCCTGGTGGAAACATTCCTCCCTTGGGAACCAAGACCTCTAAACCATCAGAGTTCAAATTTGTGGGGATAGGAAGCAAAGAATAAAACATTTTTTTTTAATTACTAATTTATTTTAGCGGTAATTTTGAGAGAGTTTTTCTACCTCTTCATTCCTGGAGTTGGGAAAAGCAGCACCAAATCTTGGTTGCTAATTCATAGCCTATGCTTATCCTGGAGAACATTAACCCAACCCTGCATAGTGCCATCACCTAGATGGCTCTATACCACAGTCTTCCAAAGGCCATCTTGTTGTTCAACCAGGCCAGATGCTTCAGGGTAACAGGAGATACGGTGAGACAAATCAGTTCCATGAGCATGAGCTCATTGCCAGATTTAATTTGCTTTAAAATGAGCTCCTGGCCTTAGCTGGTTTGGCTCAGTGGATAGAGTGTCAGCCTATGGACTGAAGGGTCCCAGGTTCGATTCCAGTCAAGGGCATTTGCCTGGGTTGCAGGCTCGATCCCCATTAGGGAACATGCAGGAGGCAGATCAAGGATTCTCTCTCATCATTGATGTTTCTACCTCTCTCTCCCTCTCCCTTTCTCTTTGAAATCAATAAAAATATATTAAAACTAGAGGCCTGGTGCACGAATTCATGCATGGGTGGAGTCCCTTGGCCTGGCTGGCGATCGGGACCCACTGGGGAGGCTAGCCGGCCAGGAGAGGGACTTCAGGAGGTTGGCCAGCCACAGGAAGTTGGCTGTGGGATCACACTGACCACCAGGGTGCAGCTCCTGCATTGAGTGTCTTCCCCCTGGTGGTCAGTGCTCGTAGTTCAGTCATTCAGTCATTTGGTCACTTAGTCTTTTATATATATGTACTAGAGTCCCGGTGCACAAAAATTTGTGCACTTGGCGGCGGAGGGGGGGGGGGCGGGGGGGAAGGTCCCTCAGCCCGGCCTGTGCCCTCTCACAGTCTGGGACCTCGCGGGGGATGACCATCTGCTGGCTGAGCCCTGCTCTCCAGGGGATTGGGCCTAAGCTGGCAATCAGACATCCCTCTGGCAGCCTGGCAGCCATCGGGGGATGTCCACTTGCCAGCAGGGAGCAGACCTAAGCTGCAGTTGGACATCCTTAGCGCTGCTGAGGAGGCAGGAGAGGCTCCCACCACCACCGCTGTACTGGTAGCCATCAGCCACATGGGGGAGCTCACTGACCACCAGAGGGCAGCTCCTGCATTGAGCGTCTACCCCCTCGTGGTCAGTGTGTGTCATAGTGACCAGTCATTCCCAGTCTTTCTGCTGTTAGGGTCAGTTTGCATATTACCCTTTTACTATATAGGATAGAGGCCTGGTGCACAGGTGGGGGCCAGCTGGTTTGCCCTGAATGGTGCCCTGGATCAGGGTGGGGGTACCACTTGGGTGCCTGGCCAGCCTGGGTGAAGGGCTGATGGCTGTTTTCAGGCTGCCCGCACCCCCTTCAGGGTGGGGGTCCCCACTGGGGTGCCTGGCCAGCCTGGATGAGGGGCTGAGGGCTGTTTATAGGTGGGCAAAGCCTGCAACTGAAGCTCCCAGTCTCTCCTTTTTTCTTTTTCTTTTTTATTCTGGGATTTATTTACCTTCTGTAATTGAAACTTTGTTGCAGCTCCAGCTCTGAGGCCGGCTGGCTGAAAGCAGGTATCTGGGGTTTGTTTAGCTTCTGTAATTGCAACATTGTTGCTTAGAGTGCAGCTCAGAGCCCAGCCACAGCATGCAGGGAACCTTGGCTTCCTCCATCACTGGAGCAAGCAAGCCTCATGTTCGCTTCAGCTGTGTGGCTGCCGGCCGCCATCTTGGTTGGCAGTTAATTTGCATATCACCCTGATTAGCCAATGGGAAGTGTAGCAGAGGTATGGTTAATTACCATGTTTGTCTATTATTAGATAGGATAGGTGAGCTCCTGGTCAGAAGCAATGCTCCACAGAATATGACAATGGTAAATAGGGTATTTTCTAAATCCACTGCTGAGTGTTCATCCAAATGTCTTTAGCAGAAATCAACACTAAACCCTTGATAGGGATGCAGTTCAGTGGGGAGCAGAGCTTTGTTCTCACTGAAGTAGACAATTACTCTGGATATAGGTTTGCCTTCCTCGCCACTATACTTCTGCCATTCATGGAATTTCAGAATGCCTTATTCACTATTATGGTATAGCTCCACTTGGGCCTCTCAACTTACCTGCTTAGGCTTCCTCGCTGCATGGTGCTTGGTTTCAGTGTAACTTGCCAAGCATAGCTCTTACCCTTTCTTAACCCACCTAGCCAATGACTCTCTCTTCCCAGAACAGGACCTGGCATCCTACCTTTCTTTCTTCTTGCTGCTTCTTCCACTTGAAATGCCTTGTTTCCATCTTCACAGAGCACCATTTTACCCAACCTGACATGCTCACGCCCCTATTCTGGGATGGGGCAGGGAGTTCCTATGTTCTCTGTAGCAGCTCACATTTTCCATCTCATACTTATAAGAATTGCTAGCATTTAGTGAGCACTTACTATATGCCAAGCAGGCACCTTGTTAAAGGTTCACATTTTATCTTCACACCAACCCTATAAGGCAGATCTTGTTTTTCTGCCTTTCATTGGTAATTCAAATAAGCCTTAAAATGATTCAACAACTTGGCAGGTGGTAAAGGAGGGATTTGAACCTGTACAGTATGATGACAGTGCCCACTGTCTTAACCACTGTGCCAGGTAATGGCAGGATTATCTGTCTTCCCCCAAGAAAAGGTGAACTCTCAGAGGTGAGGTTCCTCCTCTGGTTTACTCACTGACACACTGAGTACAGTATCAAAGAAAGTTGGCATTGAATGAATGAGGTACAATCCTGCCTACATTGAGAAGAGTCCCTCACTCTTCCTTGTGAGAATGTTCCCTCTCTCTGCTTGGCCACTACAAATGCTTTCTGGTACCTCTAGTACACTTGCCACGTTATTTTGAGTATGAGTGACCTGTGATATGATAACAATTCTAATAGTTCACAAGCCTCTTAAGGGCAGGGCTGTGTCTTCCAGAACCACAAGGGCTCAGTGCTCTTGTCTGGGAACCCAGGCTGATTTATAGGAGGAGAGGAGGGATCTCTGAGCCCAAGAAACAGGGCTGAACTTCCTTCTTTCAGGAACCTCCACTCAGATAGGAAAACTACATAACATATTCTTGGTCCCCCTTAACCACACAACAGAAGCAAAGAAATACATCTTCAAACTTACTCTCCACATGCTAAGTGACCTACCACTTAGAGATTGTCAAGGGCTTGATTATCTCACTCCCGCTCTGAAGTATGAGGCAGTAATGTATCCCTTGGGTAATAGTATCTGTAGACATTTTATACATTACTAACTAAGTAACTCATCAAGTGGAGGGGACATTTGCTAACACGTTAGAGTCCATCACTGTTACTCCTGGGCTCTTCCTACTGACTGTCTCAGTGTCATGCCTGCTGTGCACAGGTTCAGACACCCCAGTCCTATGAGAGATGAAGATTGGATTCTGGAATCAGTCTGTCTGCATTCAAATCTTGGGTTCACCTCTTCCTGGCTGTGTGACAATGGACTTGATGATGTAATCTCCCTAAGTCTCAATTTCCTATCTATAAAGTGAACAAAATAAATGAGATAATGTATGTAGAGTACTTAAAATAGTATTTGGTACATAGTAAATGTTGAGTATATCTAGTCATTATTATATCATCTCTGGGCTGGAATGGACTTTAAAGTTCATCTAGAATCTAGATTATAGATCAACTGCCAATCCCAAAGAAAGAACATTCTCTCTACCCTTGTCCGCATTTCCAACTTTTTCTTGAAAATCTCCTCCTACAGTCAACTCACTACTTCATAACCTGCCTGATTTTGACAAACACTGTCTTTCATCAAACTGTTTCAATGAGTTGAGTCATCTATTTTCCTGTTTCATTCCTACAGTGATCCTGGGTTTGTCTTCTGGACCCATGTTAACTTAGTGTTATACCACCCACAACCCTACCCCATTTTATAACACCCTTCAGATACTAAAGGCAGCAGCTATTACAGTCTTCGGAGCTTTCCCAGCCCTCATCTCAAGGCACAAGCCTCCGAAATGGCCTGTGACTAAACTTTAATTAAATACAGAATGGTGAAGTCATGAGGTCTCCAGGGAACACCTGCACACCTGCAGCTCCCTACCATCTTCGAGGTATTAACACATGAAAACATCTCCAGGATAAGATCCCTCGGACTTCTGTCCCACTCCATTCGATTCACTCTATACTTTATCCCGAGTCTTTAAAAGACATTTACTTTGGGAAATCAGGGCTTCTTTAATCACAATGCTCTGGGACTTGAAGACCTGAACAGACTTTAAAGTACTTCCAAATGTCTCCCTCTGTCTATATTCTTGTTGCCCTGTCCCTCATCTCTACATATCAAAACTGGCCTTCATCTTATGCCTCCCCAAGGAGCCTTCTTAGGTTCTCTGCTGAGGATCTCTCCCCTGCTTGATATTTTACTTGTTCCTTTATTATTTGGGTCATTATCTCTTCATACTTTGTGTGAAGGCCAAACCCATGTCTGATTTCCCTTTATCTCATTCATCACTATGGCTGCAGGATAGAGATGATTGTGTGGGAGAAGATAGAACACCCATATTGTGTACATCTCCTGATATTATGCCAGATCTCCACCCTGATTTCCTCCTGTCTGCAGATGGGTTCATTCCTTAGCTGGGAATACTAGGAGTGCTGATGGCTCACTGGGAATTTCCCTTCACAACCAAATTGGGACAACTCTGACAGGCTATCTCTATGAAGAACTCCCCATAGTATCAGCTGAGTCTTAGTTGCAACTACATTGCATGACAGTTTCTTGTCTGGCCAATTCTGCTGTCTTCACCTCCCTGCAGGTGCAACCCTTGAGAGTGCTTTTCAGTAAATTCTGCATGCAACTCTCCAGCTCAGAACCTGTTTCCAGGAAACTCACTCTAAAGGGCCTCTTTAAACTACACAGGACATCACTGCTGCCACACACCTGGTGCATCTTGCCTTCCTTAACAATCTTCAACAAGTGAACATGGAACCAAGGGAATGGGATGTAATACATGAAGTCAAAGGGAGGGAGCTACAAGGAAGAGAAACTTCCCCAGAAGTCCCAGGGCCTGAGGGGACCTGGAACTTTCAACCCTAACACACCCTCCATGACACAGGATAGAGAATGAGGGGAAGATTTAAAGATGTCAACCATGTCATCCTTAGTAGAGACTATAAACTGAAAGGGACAAAGGGAAAATAGAAAAAGTGAGATGAAGAGGAAGGAAAAAAGGGGAGGGCGGGCACCTAGAGGGGATGAAAGAGGAGAGAAAGTGTGTGAAACAGTGAAAGACTCAGAGAGACAAGGGAGCCACAGAAAGAAAGAAACAGCTGGAGTCAAAAGAAGGGAAGAAGGTTCTTAAAGCATGATTTTCATTCCTATAGTGCCCTCTTTAAGTTTGTACTTCCTTTACACCTTTAGAGTAGTCCTGTGCTTTTCTGTGGCTTGTTTTTATAGAATGCATTTGGATTGGGTTTTTATTTTAACTTGGCTTGATTTGGTGTGGTTTGTGTTTGTTTTCCTATTTGCTCAAATTTGAAAGAAGATGCTCAATATTTTCCAACAGATGGTGGCATGGGTTCCTCTCATTCAGATCACCCCAGAGCCAGGTGGTTGTCCTGTGGACACATAGCAGGAATAGCTCACCCAGACTGGGAAGCAACCCTTCACTTCTCCCACTGCCCATTTGTGTAACTATGAAGAAGAGATAAGATTGGACCACCTTATGGCCATTCATTACACAGAGCCACAACAAAAAGAAGCAAAATCCAAAAAGGCATTGAAAAATAATTTATATTTTATTGGGATCTTTCAGAGAAGTGCTAGATGGGGAATTACATTATATAACACAAAACAAAGTGTCCAAAATTTAACTTTTCATCAATCCATTTCTCACCTACCAAAGCAACTATCCCTCTAAAATATTTTTCTTTCTCCCAAACCACATAGAAATCCATTCCTTGCTGGTTCTCCTGAGTTCCTGAGTACCCCTGTCAGACACACACACACACACACATACACACACACACACACACACACACACACAACTGTTGACTTCCTAGTTCTCCATTACCTCTGTGAATACAACAAGGCTTATGCAGGGAAGGAGGAGCAGGACAGCGTTGTTTCAGAAACACAAGTCCCTGAGTGCTCCTCCCCAGGCTCCTTCCCTGCCTGGCTATTTTTACATCTTGTGCCAGGAAGAAACTAACACAGACTCTTTCTCCCACCCAGGGAATTGCTGTGTCCAGTGGATATGGTGACTTAGAGATGGGGGAGGGGGTTGGCATGGGCTGGAGAGGGAGAAAGGAGGGAGGGGAATGTCAAATCTGCTTTCCAACACATCATGACTAGCTTTGTCATTCTGTTTCAAAGTAAAAAGTTTATTTTAAGCCTCCCCACATCTCACTTGGTAGGACATTTCCCAGATGCTGACAAATGGTTCATCACCATCTTTATTTCCCCAGTGCTATGGTAATTGTGCCCTTGGTGTGGTTTTGCACATTTTGGTGGGAAGTAGGTCTGTAAGTTCCCAAGCTACTGCAAATAGAACCTCTCTGGAGAAAAAAATCCTGAATTCAGGCCCAGGATTTGGAGATCAACTAAACAGAGATTACAAAACATCACCCCTAGGGAATGGGTTTCCAGTCAGCCCTCAAGCCACCAGGGACCAAACCGAGAAGACGCCTTTCCTAGGAGAGAATCCTGTGCAGGGTAACTGCGGATACTCCTTGGGCTTTGACCAGGGTCAGCCCGACCTCAGTTTCTTTTCAGATGACAGCCACACTTGAAAAATTTCTGTTTAGCCAATATCTTGGCTATTCATAGAGTCAGGCTTTATTTTCTGTTGCTATGTTGTTGTTGTTTTTCTTTTTTAGAAATTTTGCCAGTGATTCATATAGTTTCATTCCAGAAGACCTGGATTTGAACATTAGGATATAGTGGACATCTGGTATGACTCAGCCTTGTCTTATAATTAGAAAGAGACATACTACATTGTAGGTATGTGGATGGGCTTCAGCTAGTACCTAGGCTGGCACATATATATTTATTCATACATAACTGACTTCACACTGACAGCCGAGTTAAATCTTAAACTAGTACTAACTGTAACGCATTAGGTGTCCACAATGTGAAGGCTTGACGCTGTAGGCCACACAGGTCCAACTCTACATGTGTTATGTTCCAGATGAATCTTACAGGAGCCAAACAAGTAATTAGAGGAAATTTATTCACTTGCTTTTCCAAGAGAAGGAAAAAGTTTCAAAGTCTCAAGCTGCAGCAACGTTTCTCATATTCCAGTGTCTCCCCTCTGCTTTCTACTCTGTGCCCTCTGGCTCCTCCCATTTGCTACCTCCATCTCTCCATCAGGTTGCCTACCTCCAGCCTCCGTGGCCTTGGTTTCCTCACTTCTCACCCTTCTACCTTCTCCTTAGGTCATTTTTCTCTGTTTTATAGTGCGAGGGATGGGGAAGCATGGGGGAGAGTCAGGGAAGGGTGACCTGGCATTACTGTGTTCACTTTGGCGGGCTGGGGTGAGAAGAAAGTATGTGGATAATTCCTGATTAATAAATTTTTACAACAGAGTCTTATGCATATAAATGATAAAGGTACAGTCATACATTTATTTTATTTGATGTCTCATAAGGGATTATCATAATAATAAAATAAAATAAATGTATGCCCAAACCTTCTTAAAAAATAGTGTAAAGTAGCTTTCAAAGATGTGTAAAATATAACAATATGTGCTATACTTTAAAACAGCCAAAAACATGTAATGAAATCATATAGCATTTCCATTCAATACAGCAAATCTCATGCTTAAAAATATATTGCCTAACATACACTGGCAACAATATAAATGGTGTACACAAAAAGCTGTTGGTTGCAATGCCATTTGTAGTAATCAAAGACTGAAAACAATCTAAATGCTGATCAGTAGGGTGCTAGAGGAATAAAATATGGAACATCCTCCCAGGGGAGAACTGTGTTGCTGAACAAAGGTATGGGATCATCTCTGTAAGCTGTTATAGAGTAATTGCCAGAGTATACTCTTAACTTAAAAAAGGGAAAAAAAACTGAAGAGCAGACATGTATATACAGCTTGCTACCTTTTATCTAAGCATGGGAGATAAATATTTACATATCTATAGTAATAAAAGCCTAGGTGGCATCTCACCCTCACATCATCACAAGATGGCCACCCCATGTTGTCACAAGATGGCCACCGCAAGATGGCCAGCAGGGGAGGGCAGTTGAAGGTGAGACTAGGCAGGCAGGGTAGGGCAGTTGGGGGCAATCGGGCCAGCAGGGGAGCAGTTATGTGTCAATAGGGCCAGCAGGGGAGTGGTTAGGGGGTAATCAGGGGGTTTTCAAATTGACTATGAACGCATATTTGAGATAACATGTCTTTGATTTGACTATGGAATGAGTTAGATGAGTCTTGAGGAATTAAGAATTTTGTTAGGTGTAATAATGTCATTGTGGATTTTTAAGTACTTGTCCAAAATTTTCAGAGATGCACACTAAAGTATATAAGGGTAAAATGGCATGGTATTTAGGACTTGCTTCAAAATTCTCCAGCCATTAACAACAACATAAAAGGAATGAATGATGCAAATATAGCAAAATCTTGATAATTTAAGTCTGGGGGATAGATATACTAGTACAGAAACTTGCTGTATTATTTTCTTTACTTTTAAGTAGGTTTGGAAATTTCATGCAAAAAAAAATTTTTTTTTAAGCAGTAAAAATAAACAAAGGGTAAAAAAAAAAAAAAGAGTAGAACTGTAAATAATGAATCCAGGACTAAAGTTTGGGCACAAATGAATTTCATGTATTTTTATACAGGTGTTATAGGGCTGGCCACAAAACTGGCTCCATGTTTGTAGCCATCAATGTGAAAAAGTAGATGGGAATATTGAGAAGGTTCTCGAGGACTGTACAGCAAAAACAAGCAAGACATTCAGGTAGAGCACCCTTTCTGATGCTGAGTCCTAAGCAAAACCTCTCCTATGGGTCTTCATTAGAGAGCCACTGAGTGGTGCCTCGAAAAGCATCATCCTCAACAACACGTTCACAACAAACCCAGGAAGGCTTCCCTGGGGCTGTGACTGACCTCCTGGGCCCACACTTCACCATCTAGCTTTTTTAGTTCTGTGAGTCTGTGACCCTCAGAAATGCCCAGAGCTCAGCCAAGGGAAGTAGCATAGGCATATCACCCACTCATTTCCCTCTGTGGTTTTTTTTTTTTTAATGTATTTTTATTTATTTCAGAGAGAAATGGAGAGGGAGAGAAAGATGGAAACATTAATGATGAGAGAGAATCATTGATTGGCTGCCTCCGGCATGCCCCCTACTGGGGATTGAGCCCGCAACCCTAGCATGTGCCCTGACCTGGAATCAAACCTGTGACTTCCTGGTTCATAGGTTAATGCTCAACCACTGAGCCACCTCAGCCATGCACATATTCCTCCCTTTTATCTGAAGTGTTTGGGACTAAGGATGGCTCTCTGTTCTTCCCCACTGGGAATCGAGCCCACAACCCAGGCATGTGCCCTTGACCGGAATCGAACCTGAGACCCTTCAGTCAGCAGGCCAATACTCTATCCACTGAGCCAAATCAGTTAGGGCAAGGACTGGATTATTAAGGGACCTCCTCAAGGACTCAAATGCTCTGTGCTCTCAATTTTACAATGGTTTCCAGACTGAACTCTTTTTGAAACACATTGAACATGTTCTTTACCTAAAGTAATTTGTCCAGCTATATTTTCTATTGTTAAAAATAAAATGAAGACTTTATCTGTTACTATGGAATTCAAATCTAGGTGGACAAATTTTTACCCAACTTGGATGATCTGTTTGGAACAGTCTGATCTGAATTAGAGGCTAGTGGTATATATAAAAAAGAAGGTCCCTAAGTGACAAAGGGAAGGAATACTCATCTTTCAGGGTGGCTGAAACTGAAGTACAATGAACGGTCATGATGAATACTAATCTGGAGAAATATGCCATGTATATAAAGACTGCACAGAGAAAACAGTGAGCTGGAAGCAAGGATATATTTATTTCAGTATGATTGATGATGTTTCCAAGAAATGCTAGAGAGGTAAGCCAGATCTAAACTCTTCACTTCCTCAACATAACCTCTAAGCCCACAGCATGTCTTTTATCATGCTCTTTCCTTCTCAGATATTTCCTTAGGTGAAGAAACTGTCATCCTGACAGGTAAAGTGACTCCCAAAATCACAGAGCTACCACAAAGCAGAACTACTCTAAGCATAATGTTCTTTGCATGAAACCAAAACAGTTCAGCAAAGAGGGGGCTTGAGGGGAAATGAAGGACAGGAAGATGAGAAATGTTGTACAAGGTAGAAGAGGTTGAAGGGAGTTGAAGGAAATTCAGTGTTTTACCAAGTCCCAAGTTATTTTAAAGCCTCAGCAGTGCTTTCCTACAAGAGAAGGAAGAGGGTTGAAGAGAAGAGCAGCAGCATAAGGCTACTCTAACTCCTTAAGTTATCCCAGTAATGTTACCTACCTTGTCCACATTTTCCCATGTCAATTCCTGGGTCCACCTGTCATTGGCATTGTGAACAAGCTGATTCAGTTGAGGGCTTGGAGTTTCGATATATCTGCCTCCATGAAATCCACCCAGAGCTTTCCTATCCTTAATAGTAGGCTGAGGGCTATGGAGGGTGGAAAGGGGAGAAAGAGACCTAGGTAGACTCTATATCCCTGTATGCTTTCCAAAGAGTACAGTCAGCCCCTTTCTGATGTTAGTCAGGCTTTCTAAGAACTCCTTCCCAGTCCCTCCAAACCCTGGGAACCTCATCTTTCGTGGTTCCCAGACATGACTCCTCTGCTATTGAGCATCTTGCTCAGCAAACTACAATCTGTATGTGTCCTATAGCCAGTGATCTAAGTTCCATGAGTGTGAATTTCTTGTATAGCATTCAATTAGCTATCTATTGCTGCATAACAAATTATTCTAAAAGTTCTTGGCTTAACAACAATAGATATCATCTCACACAGTTTATGTGAGATAATATAATTAGCAAAGAGCTTAGCTGAGTCCTTCTGGCTCATGACCTCCCAGAGGTTGCCATCAAGATATTGAAAAAAAAAAAAAAAGATATTGACCAGGGCTGTAGTCATCTGAAAGTTTGAGTGGGGTTGAAGGATTCACTTCCAAGATGGCTTGTTCATGTTGCTGGCTCTTAGCAGGAGGCCTTAGTTTTTTTTGTCCAGAAGGTTACTGAGCCTCCTTTTGATGTGGTGACTGGCTCCCCTCCAAAAGAGTAATCCAAGTGAGAATGAGGTATAAGCCACAGTGTTTTTTATGGCCTAGGGTCAGAAACCACACTGTCATTTCCACAATATTGTATTGTTTGCATAGATCAGTACTATTCATGTCTGAGGTCATTATGCAGGCCATGAATATCAGGAGGCAGGAATCATTGGGTGCCATCTCAGAGTCTGAAATATCCACCAAGAGGCCTCCCATCTCTGCCAGGTTGCTTCTAATAATGGGGGCACATTCCACAAGGCAACCTCCTCTACTCTTAGGACTGACAAAAACTCTCTTGCTTTGAATTGTTAGTACTACCCCTGTCTTTTTAATTTTTGTCTGGATGTGGAGGCTCATAAAAGAATTTTAATCCTTTTTTTTTTTTAGAAAAACAGTCCTTCAGATATTTGAAGACAGTATTTCTATTCCTCTGAGTCATCCTAAACTACATTTCATTCGCATCCCTTAATTCCTTCAGCCGTGTGTGTGTGTGTGTGTGTGTGTGTGTGTGTGTGTGTGTGACTTTAGGACAAGATTAATTGCTTATCTTAAAATATTTCTTTAAAAAGAGGTGAGGGCAATTATCCCCTTCACCTACTGTCCCAGCCCTTGTCTCAAAGTCTACTCCTTTCCTTACCCAGATCATCTGCCTTGTGGGTGATGCCCAGGTGCCATCTCACCAGCTAACAAAGCCAGGTTTTTCTTAAAAACTTTTCTTGGAATCTCTACATCTCTTCTTCCTGGTCTTAACTCAATCCTTCCCAACCAAGCTTCTATTTCATCAACCCCTCCTAAGATCATTCTTGCCAAAGTCATCAATGATTTCCATCTTGGGAAAATTCATTGGTCAGTTCTCAAATATCATCTTACTTGACCTCTCAATAGCATTTTGGGGGGGCAGTTTATTACTTTTCTTTGTTAACTACTATTAAAAATTGGCTTCTGGAACACTAAGCTCTCTTTGTTTCCTTTCCACCTCACAGGCCATACCTGCTCAGTCTCCTTTGCTGGACCCACCCCCTCTTCCAGCTGTCTAAATGATGAGTGCCCCAGAGTTCAATCCTCAGCCTTCTTTTCTTCTACACCCACTGCTACATAATCTCACTGAGTTCCATTTATTCCATGGTGACTCCCACATGTATGTTTCTAGTTCTAATCTCTCTCCCAGACTTATGTAGCACCTGTTCACTGGACATGTCCACTCAGATGAGTAATAAGCATCTCAAAGTTAATGTACCTCAATAGAACTTGAAAGATGTACCCCTCCCTCTGACTACTCTGACCTCCACTCCTCCACTACCAACTAAGCCCAAATCAGGAGTCATCCTGGACTCCTAGTTCCCTCATTCCACACATCCAATACATCAGCATGTCCTATGGGCTTCATTTTCAAAATAAACCCTGAATCTAACCACTTCTCACAATCTCCACCATTTCATACAGTCCAACACTATCCCATTTCTTGCTGGGGTTTTGTAGTAGTTTTCTATTTTACCACCCTGCTTCCACTACCCAGCAGCCAGAGTGATCATTTCTAATTTAAATTAGGCCATATCACTCCTCTGCTCAAACTCTGTAATGGATTCCCATCACTCTCAGAGTCAAATCCAATTTTCCTACCATACTTACAATGTCCTACCTATCCATTCATCTCATCTCTTGCTACTCTCAGGCCTTCCTCCTATGCTGTTATCATACTGCACTTCTTGTTGTTCTTCAAGCATACCAAAGTCTTTCCCACCTTAACCCGTTTACCCTTCACCTACATTCTTCCCCTTAACTTTCACATGGCTTGCTCCTTTATTTCATTCACATGTCTGTATGTCATCTTCTTTGGGTGGCTTTTGAGTAACCAGTCCATTACCCTCTATTTCCTTACTATTAATTTGTCTTCTTTTTAGTACTTATCACTAACTAGCAGCATACAACAACAATGATTTGCCTATTTGTCTACTGTATTTGTTTAGTTTTATATTCTAGTGCCCAGAACAATGTCTGGCACTCAAACGTCAGTTGGATAAAAGGATGGAATATGCATTGAAATAAATTTCCCCAGCCTACTTTCAGTGTGGGGCTTGGTATCTGAATTAATAATATTGTAAAAGCTATGTTTTTTTAAAAAAAACAACAAAACATTCTTTTAGGTTCCTGAGCATCTCCCAACTGTATCTTGGCAATTCTATTTATGCCAAATTCCTTTGTCCTGATGACTCAAACCTCAACAGAGCTGATCTTGGAGCTAGTAATTAAAGTCTCTCCTTCAGTTGAGTCCTTTACAACTGATAGGTGTGGTCTTCTCAGCCCCTACTCATAATTTGAGAAAGCTGTTTTGGTGAAACTCTAGCTGGTTTTTGGAACCTTTTGTTCACTTGTAAGGAGTAAGAAAAAATACATAAATCATGTTGCTATAGTTGTTTTAAAACACAAGGGGGCAGCAAATCCAACTCTTACTTTTTTAAAGTGAAACAGGTACTCTGATCACTACAATCTGACATTCAATAGATTGGGTAACTTTCAATATGTCCATACAATGACAAGTAGGCAGCAATGAAAATGAATGCACTATAGCTACAAGCAGCAACATGGATTAATCTTACAAACATAATGTTTAGTGAAAGAAGCAAGATACAAAAGAATATTGGTATAATTGCATGTACATAACATTCAAATATAGAGAAAACTATATTGTTTAGGATGCATACATGGGTAATCAAACAATAAAGAAAAGCAAGGAAATAAAAGTCACAAAAGAGAGGTGTATGAGGACTGAAGGGCTCATATGGCGGCACATGCTAAAAGCTACAGACCCTAGCAATAACCTATTTTTCACCTTGGCAGAAGTCATATAGGTTCCCAATTTATAACAATTTGCTAAAGTTTACATTAATGGTTTGTGCTCTTCTTTGTACACATGTTTCTATTTCACATTACAATGCTTTTTAAGGAAAAGAAAAGAGAAAGAAAAAGGTTAAGTAAGTGAGCAAGAAGAGAGGAGCACACAGAGACTGGTAGAGAGAAATAGATTAAGAAATAAAGTAGCAAAGAGAATCTTGGAGTTAGATAAGAAAAAAATAGAGGTACTAAGAGAGGGGATAAAAGGGAGAATATGGGGAAGAGTTGGGAAGAAAGAGGGGGGAAAAAAAAACAGGAGAAGTCCATAAAAAAAATTTTGAAAGGAAGATAGTGTGAGGGAGAATACATAAGTAACAAAGGTCATTAGGAAAGACGAAAATAAAGAGATCAAAGATGACAGGAGAAACAGACGGTGAAGAGGGTTGAAGACAGAAGAAATCTAAATGATGAAGACACAGAGTTCCTGGGTGGGAATATCAATCAGAAAATGCAGAAGGGCAAGGGGTCAGGGCAGTCAACCCTGAGCCCTCAGGGCAGCTATGTTTTGCAGTGGGCCACAACTAGAATATGACGATGGCAAAGAAAGATGCCAAAGACATTCAGTGTCAACAAAGAGTTCTTTTTCTGCAGATCTGTACAAGACAGACAGGGCTGAGAAAGGCAGGGGCGGGGCCCAAGCAGGTATGATGATCCCCAACACACATCAAAGCATGAACACAAGGCCTCACAACTCCTGTCCTATTGGAGACTTTTATGTAAACTCTACCAGAACTATCTTTCTCTTTCTCTCTCTCTCTCTCTCTCTCTCTCTGCCTGACTACCTTCAGGTTTATAACTTCTCCTCCTCCTACCCACTCCCATCCCCACATTTCTGGTTACTTGGCAGGAGTCCTAGACCTCGGGGGACATGCTGGACACACTGCTGATGCCCTGGAGATACCCACAGTGTCTATGTGGGGGGAAAGGTGGCACAGGCTAGGGCACGTTCCACCCCATTGCTCAGAGAAAGATGTTCACTCAAAATGATACCATGAGCTGGTAAATTAACCAGTTAAACAGGGATTTTACTTACCCTCCTCAGCACCTTATCACTACTCACTTTTCTCTGTAACAAAGTTTTCTATGGCTTGGGAAAATTCCAGTATTATTAAGAGTTGGAATCTAAAAATTGTTATTTTTGCTTCTTATCAGAGTGAGATAAACTCTGTCTCTTCCTCCTGTCCAAGCTGTGCCCTTCCCACACGGGAACTTTATTTAAAAATACAACTCTGGGAACCTGAATCCCGATCTGATTTCTTGTGTGAAACCTTTCTCCTAGAGGAATCTCTATATATAAAAGCCTAAGTGACTGTTATGACCAGAGGGTAGTTATGATGCACACTGACCACCAGGGGAAAGACGCTCAATGCAGGAGCTGCCCCCTGGTGGTCAGTGCACTCCCACAGCCAACCTCCCACAGCCAGCCAACCTCCCACAGCCGGCCAACCTCCCGAGGTCCCTCCCTGCCACTTGCTGGTCAATCCCGATTGGCTCCCATTACTGGCCAGGCCAAGGGGCCCCACCTGTGCACAAATTCATGCACCGGGCCTCTAGTCTAATAATAATTCTAGTTAAAACTCAAACCTTGGCCCGGGCCATCAGAGGTCACATTGACCAAGGAGTGAGGGTGTAGGTGCTACCAGGGAGATAACCCATGTCCTCTCTCAGGCCATTAGGAGCTTTGTGAGGGCCCAGCCGAAGGGGGATGTGCTTCCCTGAGCTGGGAGTGGAGCTTCTGTTGGAATCAGAACTATGAGAAGCTTAAACCAACTGCCACCCCGTTGGGCCTATGGAGCTGGGGTTCCACACTCTTATCACCCCTTCCACCCAAACATCATGGAAACACAGAAAAGTATATAATATGCAGTGATCATCTGCAGTAGCCCTGGACAACAAGGAATAATATCATCAATGGACCAGAAATTTGGAATGTGTAGATGAAATGAGATTGAGAAACATCTTGACCAACCAGTCACATGTAAAGAGAGGGCCTGAGAGAAGAGTAAGAGCCCTGTCAGAACCTGAGAAAATTACCCAATGGAGCAGGAGGGCTAAGGGTAAGGGCAGGCCCAGGGTCACTGGGGAGTCGGGAAAAGGAAAGACGGGATAGCAAAGAAGTTGTGGTATGAAACAAAGTATTAACTGTAAACAAAGATACATAACAATGTAAGGTAACAAAATAGTTCTTGAGAGATGAAGAGCACAATGCAAAAAATATTAATAACCTGTATAAATTAATAATACTAGGTAAACTTTATTTTTTTAATATATTTTTATTGATTTCAGAGAGGAAGGAAGAGGGAAAGAGATAGAAACATGAATGATGAGAGAGAACCATTGCTCGACTGCTTCCTGCACATTCCCCACTAGGGATAGAGCCTGCAAACCAGGCATGTGCCTTTGATTGAAATCGAACCTGGGACCCTTCAGTCTACAGGCTGATGCTCTATCCACTGAGCCAAACCAGCTAAGGTGTAGGTAAGCTCTATTGAGTCACTATATAAAGATACTACAAGAATAATGCTTACTATGCATTATCTCATTTAATCTTAATACTGCCTATATCAGTGATGGCAAACCTTTTGAGCTCGGCGTGTCAGCATTTTGAAAACCCTAACTTAACTCTGGTGCCATGTCACATATAAAAATTTTTTTATATTTGCAATCATAGTAAAACAAAGATTTATATTTTTTATATTTATTTTATATATTTAAATGCCATTTAACAAAGAAAAATCAACCAAAAAAAATGAGTTCGCGTGTCACCTCTGACACACGTGTCATAGGTTCGCCATCACTGGCCTATATAGTAGACCCCATCATTACATTCATTTAAAGGATGAGGAAACCAAGGCTCAAAGAGAACTTGACCAGCCCCAGACATTTTAGTTCAGTGGTTAGAGCGTTGGCCTGCAGACTGAAATGTTGCGGGTTTAATTCCAGTCAAAGGGCACATACCTCAGTTGCATACTCCATCCCCAACGCATGCAGGAGGCAACCAATCGATGTGTCTCTCTCACATCGATGTTTCTCTCTGTCTCTACCCCTCCCATTCTCTCTAAAAAAAACAATTGAAAAAATATCCTCAGGTGAGGATAGAGAGAGAGAGAGAGAGAGAGAGAGAGAGAGAGAGATCTTGACTGAAACCACACAGCATCAAAATGTTACCCAGGTTGGTACTCTGCAGCCCATGCTTTTAGTAACTATGGAATGTTTCCTCTCATGCGATTCCAACAAAACTTAGAGTCCATGAGACAGGCAGAGAGTTACGTGTTAGGAAACCTGTGCTTTAGAAACTCATAACACCATGTAACATTGTTCTCAGTTTTCCCAGATGAAAGTGAAAACCTGGTGTAATTAGAGCTCAGCTCAAACAATTGGTGAAGCTGAGCCCCTGGAGACGCTTACAGGAGTGGCATTTCTGCTCCTTGGTTTGGTTTGGTTTTGTCTTTTTAAAAATTTATACTTGATGGATTATGTTGAACTTGTAAGTCCTAACAGCTCCTGACCTTAGGTAATTCGTCATTTGGTATTTTCCATTCTGGGCCTTTCAGGGCCAGGATGCGAGTACAATAGAAAATTGTCCTTAGAAAGGGTCACCCCTGATAAGGCTCCATCCCCTCCCATGGCACTTCCCTGGTGTCTTAAAGGGAAAATTCAAGGATGTGATGCCTGTCCCTGCAAGCTGGGACCTCTCCACATTGCCCAAAGGGAGGAAGAGCCTCCAGGGCAGAAAAAAAAAAAAAAAGGCCCAGCAGTACAAACCCATAGCCTGAGAGAGGGAGGGGCCAGCATCTCCTCCTGGACTAGGGCAACTGGGGCAGAAACAGGGCCACAGCTGGGAAGAGAGTAAGAAAAAAAAATGGAGAGCAGAGAGTGGGCAGAGAGGAAGAAAAAAATGTAATAAATGTGATGAATGACAAAAGGGTGGAAGGAGGAAGGGAAGAAGGGACAGAGGATGGATGGCAAAGAAAGGGGGGAAAAACAAGGAATCTTTAGAAAGAGTGAAGCAGACTTGAAGAGAGAAATAGAAGGAGAGTTATCTACAGATAAAAAGATAAGAAAGAGAAGCAAAGGGACAGAGTCAAGAGAAAAGAATAATAGGAAAAACAGAGGATAGAAAGAACAAAAAGAAAAGGTATTGGGCTGTCGAGTAACACTCCCTCCACGTTCTGCGTGGAGTAGGGTTCGGTATCTGAAAGTGGAGCCGCACAACAAATGAGAGAAAAAGACACGAGATTTAATTTTGCAATATTGGGGGACCAGGCGGGCAAGTCCCGAAGGACTTCCACCCATGCTCAGGCTGCTCCAATCTTTTATTGATCTGGAGTAGCCCTTAGGGTAAGGAAGTTTCAATGACACACAGATCAGCAGACAATTTCCAGGAGTAGACAAAAGTATCTGATTAGCTCATCAATAGATTTCCGAGTGTAGGCAGAGTATCTGATTAACAATAATCAACAAGGATCTACATAAGTATCTAAGGAATTAAGGGAACAAAGGTGGGGATGCTTCAACTATTATTACCTAAATTAACTGAGTGGTTCCTAGATTAACTGGGTGGTGCACAGCCCTGACCTTTGCTAGGACTTTCAAGCCCTGACCTTTACTAGGAATTTCAATGGCTACTAGCTTTTGGGGGGGGGTCTCTGTCTAAACTCAGCTAGTGAAGACAATGAATGGACTCCAGCATTGGGCAAGAAAGATTAAAGAATAGAACAGTAAAGAGAGAGGGAGAAAAAAACTAGGGAAAGCCAAGGTAGGAAGGGCAGAAAGGAGAAGAAAGAAGGAGACTAACAGAGAGACCAAGAGAGAGAAATAAGAGGAAGGGAAGGGAGAATCCTGGAGACTGGAGAGATAGAATGGAATGAAGAAAGGAGAGAAAGATGGAAGACAACATCAGAATGTCAGAAAGAACTGAAGGGATGCCAAACCGGTTTGGCTCAGTGGATAGAGCGTCGGCCTGCGGACTGAAGGGTCCCGGGTTCGATTCCGGTCAAGGGCGTGTACCTTGGTTGCAGGCACATCCCCAATGGGAGGTGTGCAGGAGGCAGCTGGTCGATGTTTCTCTCTCATCGATGTTTCTAACTCTCTATCCCTCTCCCTTCCTCTCTGTAAAAAAAAAATCAATAAAAAAAAAAAAAAAAAAGAACTGAAGGGAGACAGAGAGAGGAGGTCGTGGAATGAGAGGGGGAAATGAGAATGGGAGGCAAGAAGCCAAGAGAAACAACAAGCGCAGAGAGAAAGAATTTGAGAGGGCGGGAAAGTATAGATAACAGAGGTTGGTGCTAAGGAGAAGAAGGAAGTAGAAAAGGGTCACATTAATAGAAAAAAGAGGAGAGCAAAAGAGAAAGGGTTGTGTCAGAAACAGGATACAGGAGCTTTGTCCACTAGTCATCTAATTCTGATCACGTCTGGGTCTTAGTTTCCTCAAATGCAAAACAAAAATGCGTACTAGTACTTCAGTGATTTTTGTGACTATTAAATACAATAACGTATGTAAAGAACTTGAAACACTGTAGTCCCCTAATGATTTTTTTATTATTTTGCATATTTATAGGTCTGATGCCAACAATGAGTTTGATGTAGGGAAATCCATTGTCCTAAAAAGCAGCCAAAGGATTCTGTGGCACAGTAATCTCTTCAGGACCAGCCGGTGGCAAGACTTTTCCTTCAAGTGTATTTGTATGGTTTCATTTCAGGTGTTTCCCGGAGGTAGGAAATGTTGAAGTCCATTATTGGGAGAAGGCCTGGGGTGTATCAAGTTCATTTCTGATGGCAGGGAATTTTCAGGTGGCTCACAAATGAGCTGGGAACTAAGGAGACAACAAAGACTGAGATAACATGAATGATGCAGGGGACCTGGAAAAATTATCCTTTATCTAGTTAGGCTATGAAGCAGGCTATGGCTGAAAGGGCTCATCTCTAGGCCCAAGGTCAGGGAAAAGTCACCATATCATATAGGCAAAAGGAAATATTCAGTAAGATAAATATCCACCTTTGGAAATTCCTCATTGGCTACATTACCCCACCTACTCTTCTCTTCCTGTGTTGTAATGTACCCCGCGAATCACAGAAGGACGCCTCAAGAAGTCGAATTAAAGAGTCACATTTATTGCAATCCGGGACTATGAGGGGCCATTCCCAAATCTCATAGTAATAAGATGGTGGCAAAACCAGACTTATATATGCAAAAATCACAAAGGTATTGATTACATCCCAGGGTTTGGAATGAGGCACCTGGCTCGCAAAAAAGCAGATTACAGAAGCAGAATTAAGCATGTTAATTACAGTTTCGGGTCTCGGGGTCACTGAATTGACAGAAATACATTATCTAGAGCCCTTGGGTAACCTGGGTTAAACTTAGGCATGTTATCTAAATTATAGTTCTGGGTCTCCGGATCACTGAGTTGATAGAAACACATTATCTAGAGCCATCGAGGCAATTTAGAGTAATTGCACTGTCCTGGTCTTAGGACCACTGAGTCAACTGGAACGCACCACCTGTGGCCACTAAAACAATTTAGGGTAATTGTGCTGTCCTGTTTCCCAGGTACAGAAGAATGTGCTTCGATAACCAGTAAGATCACAATCAATGGGATAGTCATTCAATCAATAAGTCATTCAATCGAATGGGATGACTTATACAATTTAGAAAATCAAAGTAACCTGTCCATTGTTAAACAAAGCAAATAGGTACCATACTTCACCTGCATCAACAAAAATCCCCAGCAAGTTCTCATGGCTGGAAGAGGAAAACTGCAATAGACTAAACCTCAGCAAGAGAAGAGTTTAGAGGACCTCTGGTTGGAAGATGGGCATAAGGTGTCCATGTCTTCCTTTTCTTGGAGATCAACTAAAGCAACCAGCAAAATCAGAAGCGGAAATGGTATTCTGGGTTAACAGCATTTTTTAAAAAATATGTTTTTGTTGATTTCCGAGAGAGGAAGGGAGAGGGAGAGGAAGAGAGAGATAAAAATATCAATGATGAGAGAGAATCATTGATCAGCTGCCTCCTGCACACCCCTTACTGGGAATGGAGCTCACAACTGAGGAATGTGCCCTTACCCAGAATTGAACCATGACCTCAACAGTATTTTTTTCCAATGTTGTAAAGATGACACTCCACTGTATTCTGGGGTTGTGTAGTTTTTAAGTCTGCTGTAATTCTTAACTTTGTTTCTCTGTAATATTTTTTTTCTGTGGCTACCTTTAAGATTTTATCTTTGATTTTCAGTTAGAATATGATGTATCAATGTGTGTCTTTGATATGTATCCTGCTTAGGAATCTATAACTTTTGGATTTTTTAAATTTTTTTTCAATTATAGTTGACATTTAATATTATATTCGTTTTAGGAATACAGCATAGTGGTTAGAGTTTTATATAACTTGCAAAGCAACCCCCCAATCAGTCACTTGCCACCATACATAGTTATTACAATACTAGAGGCCCAGTGCACGACATTCGTACATTGGAGAGGGGGTTCCCTCAGCCTGGCCTGCATCTGCTCACAGTCCAGGACTCCTCAGAGGATGTCTGCCTGCCATCTTAGGCCTGCTCCCTGCAGTAGGACATCCCCCAAGGGGTCCTTTGTGCTGCCGTGGAGGCGGGAGAGTCTCCCGCCACCACCACTGCTCTCACCAGCCATGAGCCCAGCTTCTAGCTAAGCGGCACTCCCCCTGTGGTAGTGCACTGACCACCAGGGGGAAGCTCCTGCGTTGAGCATCTGCCCCCTGGTGGTCAGTGCACATCATAGCGACCGGTTCTGCCATTCAGTCAATTTGCATATTAGCCTTTTATTATATAGGATTATTAACTATGTTTTCTATGCTGTACTTTACATCCCTATGACTATTTTGTAACTGACAATCTGCTTCTTAATCCCTTCACCTTTTGAAGCCCTCAACCCCTTCCCATCTGGCAATCATCAGTTTGTTCTCTGTATCTATCAGTCTGTTTCTGTTTTGTTTATTTCATTTTTAAGATTTCATATGTAAGTAAAATCATATGGTGTTTATCTTCCTCTGACTTATTTCACTTGCCATAATACTAGTACCCTCTAAGTTCATTCATGTTGTCTATGAGCTTTTTGGATCATGGTGTAGTATATTTCATTGTTTTGGACTATTCAGCCATTCTTTCTTCAAATATTTCTTTTACTATCTCTCTCTTCTGAAATTTCAAATATACTTTTGTTATATTATTCAATATTATTTTACAACCTTTTAATTACTCTTTTCTGTTTTTTTTACACTTTTTTCTCTTTGTATTTTACTTTGGGTAATGTCTGTTAACATGTCTTCTAGTTCATTGACTCTTCTTAGCTGTATCGAGTGTACTGATTAGCTTTTGAAGGCATTCTTCATCTATTACCATGTTTTCTATTTCTAGCATTTCCATTGGACATATATCATTTTTATCTCTGCCAAAATTTGTCTATTTATGTCATCCACTCTTCCCACTAGAACCATTACTATATATGATTAATATTAATCAAAATTATTTTAACTTCCCTCTCTCCTAGTACGAACACTTAGGTTACTTCTGAGATTGCTTTTTATTTTGACAGTGGGTTGGTTTTTCTTCCTTTTTTATGGTTCTCAATTTTTTTATTAAATGCTAGGAATCTTGTGTACAACAGTAGAAATTAAGATAAAAAGAATGGCCCTGGCCAAGTGGCTCAGTCGGTCGGAGCTTCATCCCATACACCAAAAGGTTGTGGATTTGATTCCCAGTCAAGGCACATACCTAGGTTGCAGGTTCCATCCCCCGGTGGGAGAACATATGGGAAGCAACTGATTGATGTTTCTCACATCAATGTTTCTCTCTCTCCCCCTTCTTCTCTCTCTAAAATCAATAAAGACATATTCTTGGGCGAGGATTTTAAAATAAAGATAGAGAGACTGTATGCCTCAAAGTAAGCATATTTCTTCTTCTTCTAGGTCAGTAATATGGGGTAGTGAGTCAGTCTAATCAGTAGTTAAGTCATGTCTGGGTTTTTGTTCTACCTCCAGTACACCACTACTTTCACTTTCCACTAGTGTTACCTTGTGCTTAAGGTGTGGGCTGGAGGGATTTTCTCAATGTTCTTGTTCCACTGTCATCTTCTAGCCTGCCCTTGAACCTGCACCTCTCTCCATGCTTTTGCTCTTCCCCCTACTTGTTGTTACCTGGTGCTTGCTAGTGTGGTGTCTTAACTTTCAAAGCTATTTTATTTTGCAAGCTAATTACACTAGGAACTAAAGTGAAGAAAGTTATGTTTTGTAACTTTGCAAGCTTTTACACTTTTTACTTTGAAGTTGATTATAAATGAAGGATGATGGTGGATAGGATTAGTACAATGGCATCTGACTTACATGATTGAACGGGAAAAGGACAACCAGTGATCTCATTATGCCTTAAAATACAACCATATAATTTAATGATTACACTTGTGTAATCACCACCAAGATTAAGTAATTGAAAATTGCCAGCCTTACAGAAAATGTCTGCATGTTGCTTCCAAATTGTAGCCCTTCTCCTCCCCACAGGTGACCACAGGTCTGACCTGCATAGTCATTCCTTTTTTATACCAGTGTCTCTCTAAGTATGGTCTGGCATGAGCATCATCTGGAAACTTGTCAGAAATGCAAATTCTTGGGCCCTTCCCCAACCCAGTACTGCCGGGAGCCACAGTACACCTTCACATTTTTCTGTGGGATGCATACTTATGTGATTAAAGTACGAGGCAGTGATTCTCAAACTTTACCTCCTACCAGCATGGCCCAGGTGACCTGTTAAAACAAAGATGCTGGGCTCTACACTAGAATTTCTGATGACTTCCTGCTCTTGTCTGTTTTAGTCACTGAATCTACATCTCCAGGTATACTTGACTGTGTGCTAGTCATTCCACTGGTATGTGAAATGTTATAGGAACAATTGTGAGGCCTGGAATGAAAACACTTTGTTCCAAAGAGTATTTGCATTTGCTTCTGCCAGGCACCTAGGGACACACCCAGTCTGTACCACCTGCTCAAAGTTTGGCATTTCCTGGACAACTCCAGGGATCCTTTATTTTTTAATTCTCTTTAGATCATTCCAGTTCTTGTTCACCTTCACTCTGGGATCCTGGAGCCCAGATTGTTGTAGTGGAAGATTTCCTCTCAGATTCCGCAACTCTGCGGACCCAGGGCTCTGTTTTCTATGCCCTCCTGTGTCCTGAAAGGCCATGAGAATGGAGGTTCTAACTTTCTGAGATGAGCTAGAGCTATCAGGGAAAAGGGGGCTTCAGACCTGTTTACTTCTCTAGATTGACTTTACTTTTGGCTTGATCATCCTTACTATTTTATAATCTCTTTGATGCTTTTAAAATAGTTTTTAAAAATATTTTTTAGCCCTAACCGGTTTGGCTCAGTGGATAGAGCGTCAGCCTGCAGACTGAAAGGTCCCAGGTTAATTCCGGCCAAGGGCATGTACCTTGGTTGCGGGCACATCCCCAGTAGGAGGTGTGCAAGAGGCAGCTGATCGATGTTTCTCTCCCATCGATGTTTCTAACTCTCTATCCCTCTCCCTTCCTCTCTGTAAAAACTCAATAAAATATATTTTTTAAAAAATATTTTTTATTCAATCTTTTAGTTGTTTTTGGCGATAGGACTGATGCAAACAACCTGAGCCATCATTACCAGAAATGGGAAATCTAAAAAAAATAAATTATTAATGCATAGCATTTTTCCAACATAGTGTGGTTTTTCCCAAAACATTAAAAATCCATGGATGTCTATTATATCCTTGAAAAAAACTTCTGTTTGTACAGGAGGGTTTTGGTACAAAACCTCTCCTTGTGAAAAGATTCCCAGGGCTGCATATTTATGACCTTTAACCACTCCAGAGAGCTCTGCTATTTACTAGTGGGCTCCCAGGAATGCCTCCCACAACATCAGAAAGCCTCACAGAAGGCAGAGATGTGCCCGGTACAGACTCTGTTCCGCAGCCTGTGGCACTTTCTATGAAATGTAAATTTCCCAAGACTTTAACGAGGGCGCACCACATTTAGAAAGCATGGGTGGCTTGTGCTCGTATCCTTAGGAAGGCTTCTGTCTGGGATAGCATATGGAATGCCCCCAACTTTATTTACTGTCAATTCTAAACATTTGATGGATAATATTGTTATTGGAAAACTCAAGTTCAGCTGCTTGCTGCTCCAAAACTAATGCTTGAGAAATAGGTGTTGGGTCGAAAGGAAAGGTTGCTATGTTCAGGAAGCCAGCAGCCTGGGAGGATGGCGGACTAATGTCTGAAGACCACCTCTGAAGTTCCAGAGCAAGCAGAAGGGTTTTAAGGTGAAAATCGCAGGAGCTGCACACTGGTCAGTGCTCAGCCAGCATGCAGTTCATCATTTTCTTTTTCTTTTTAAAATATAGTTTTATTGATTTCAGAAAGGAAGAGAGAGGGAGAGAGATAGAAACATCGATGATGAGAGAGAATCATTGATTGGCTGCCTTCTGCACACCCCACACTGGTGATCAAGTCCGCAACCCGGGCATGTGCCCTGACTGGGAATTGAACCGTGACCACGCTGGCTGGGCCACTTCATTGTTTTCTTGATCATGAGAGTCACCAGGCTGCTGGCTTCCTGCTGTAATATTTGCTCACTATTGCCACCTTAGGGTTGGAAAAAAACAATCCCTTTGTCACCACACATCCATATAGCTTGCATATCTAACATTGTCTGTAGTAGGACTATGCTGCCATAATTTAATTTTAATTACTCTCAGCATCTCAAACTTAGACCTCTTTTTGCACCCAAATCCTCTTATTTTTTATTTTATTTTATTTTTTTGGAATCTCAAATTTATTTATTTATGTTTTTAATTTTATTGTTTAAGGTATTATAAATAGTAGTACATATGTCTCTCCCTCCACCCCCTCCCCCACTGACCTCATCCAAATCCTTTAAAAAAAAACAATTATGCCTCTTTGCCCAAAGTTTAGGGCTTGACATTTCTCATTAATGGAAGGTCTGAGATCCTCTGGTGGAGTGGTGCCATCCAATTTGAAAGCAATTCAGTAGACAGCAAGTTGGCCACTTTTGACAATTAGGTTAAAAAAATAATATCCACAGCTACTAGCTTTTAAAATAAGAGTAATTAATGTACCATTAGATGGTTTTTACAACATATGGCCTGTTTTAAATGTGTATTTTTATATTTTAAGTTTTATGGAGATGAATTACTGTCTTTTTAGATTCCTATTTATTGTTGACCAGTTATTCTAGCTTTGCTTTATTTGTAATAGTGGAACATTGGAGGATTTAAGATCGCAAATATAAAGGTTATTGCAACAACTTACAAAGTTCCAAAGTCGTCACGTATTGCTTAGATGAATTGTGGTTACAAAATAGTATCTACAAATGATTCATGTTATAGAAAGATCATTTCTGTTTGTACCTATATATTATCTGGAAGGCTGTTACATCAAGCTGTCATTTTTTCCCTACATAACTGGGATGATATATTTTTTTAGTGTTCTATGCTTTTATTTAATCTTTCTGCAGTGAGCTATTAACTCTTTATAAGAACATTTTTTTAAAAGATGAAAAAGTTCTTCTTGATGGACATTTAATAAGAGAAGCAGGAGAGTGTTTCTAAAAAATGAACAGCAGGAACTAAGGGACACTTGCTTTTGTCCCTGAGACACCAGTATAGCCAGAGGACTCAGACTGCTAGGCTCTGTTCCTGAGCTGCCTGTGGAGCCTGAATGACCAGCCCTAGCTGTGATGCTGGGGGTGCTTTCTTGCCTGCTTGTACTTCCTCATGTTATCTTACCCCGTCTCATGTTAACATGTCTCTCTGGTCCTTAAAAACTGTACTTTCACCCTGGCTGGCATGGCTCAGTGGTCAGAGCATTGGCCTGTGCACCAAAAGGTCATGGGTTTGATTCCTGTCAAGGGCACTTACCTGGGTTGCAGGTTCCATCCTGGACCACATGGGGGAGACAACTAATCTATGTGTATCTCCCATTCATCTTTCTCTCCTCTTTCTTTCCCTCTTCTCCTCCCCCTTCCTTTCCATTCTCTCTGAAAATCAATGGAAAAAATATCCTCAGGTGAGGATTAAAAAACAAAACAAAACAAAAAACCCCCACTGTACTTTCCTTTATTCAATAAACACTACAATCTGAGTTATATGTTAAACCCCTGAGTAATAGCTGAGACTATACCAATAAGCCAGACAGATCTTCATAGAATTACAGTCTGTGGTGAGAGGGAGAGAGGCTAATCAGATCATAGAGATGTATAGAATGGGACACAATGGGACAAGGACTAGGAAGGAATACGCTGCTGAGAGGTGGAGTTACTGGGCAAGTGGGGACATCCACGTTACATTATGCAGTCAATATGCATTCAGAACTCAATTTAACTGAGAACTACAAGAGGGGCAATAGTCAGATATGTGATGATTGTGGTTGGGGGAGCAAGTAGTTAAGAGGAAACAGCATGTGTGAAGGCCCTGAGCAGCAAAGAGCCTTGTAGACTTAAGGACATGAAAGGGTGATGGCGAGAGAACAAAAAGCAAAAATAAATAAATAAAAGGTAATAAATAAATAAATAAATAAAAGCAAAGAGAATGGCTCTAGATGAGCTTGCAGAGTTAGCTGAGGCCAAGTTGCACAGGACTGTAATTTATGATAGGATTTTGTCTTCTTTCCTAAGCAATCAAACTGTTGAAAGGTTTTGAGCTGAAAATGCCTTCATTAGGTTTATTTGCATCCTGGCTGTTGTATGGGAAATGGATTAGAGGAAGAGACAAGAATGGGATTGGAAAGAACAGGGATTAGTAGAGAGTCAGCCACAGTGTTAGTCACTCATGTTGCTAATCTATCTAAAGGAGACTGTATCCAGAAGCAAGTATAGATCTGGCCCAGAATTTGTAACCTTGCCTAGGAGAGTTAGCAGTCTCTGCTCTTGAAATGGCCAGTCATCTTCACTCTTCTCTTTAGGAGTTCCCATGTTTTTCATAGATAAACTTTTGGACAGTAGTCACATCAGAGAGATATGAGGTAAACCTTTCACTCTTTCCCAAAGTATTGAAGCCACAGCCATAAAAAGACTTGAACAAATAATGAGAGCTTACTTACTATGTGCCAGGCACTGTAGTAGGCACTAGCAATTTACTCAGTGAATGAGTAAAACCAGAGTCCCTATCTTCACGGGACTTACTGGACTGGAAGCAAATACGAAAATCTTGCAAATGTAATTACAAACTGTGAGATAAGCACGTTTACTTGTCAGCCACTTAAAAAAAATCTTAAGGTAATACTCTTCATGATCCCAGACCCAGGGCTACCTTGTGAGATTGTGCTTTTTGAGTGTCGCACAAAGACGCCTGGCCCGGAGTGTTAACGGGGACTGAAACTCTACTAGAAATCCCCTTGCCAAGCCACACCGTTGTGCAAGGCTACATCTGTGCAGAGCAAGAGTATGTTTTTCTTTGTACCAAGGTGTCAAATAGGTCAGCTCATCTCTTCCTCTGGTATTAGGAGGGGATTCCCTAGACTTCAAATAGAGTGGGAGGCTCTACCTTATAAACGTATCCCTGCCCTGTGCACAGAAATGTATCTGAGGTGAATGTCAGAGGCATGAGCAAGTGTAATTGTAGGTTCAAAAAAAATGCTGCCTCTCAATAAATCTACCTGAAATCTGACCTCATCCACCGCATCAGTGCTGTGTGGCACCCTGAAAAGCTGAAGTTGGTCACTCACCCTGCTTTTTTTTTTCCTGTGAGGAGAGCTCTTTCTAACTAGGAATCACCCTCTTGGCACTGAGCAATGCCAGCTTGTGGGATGGGAAGATGCAGGCAAAATGAAGCTATCTTCCTTCTCTTCTTGTGCAGTTATGCTCAGGCTCTCTGTTCCACAGGGTTTCTTAAGTAGACTCCAGAGCTCTCTCGGAGCTGTTTGTATTCGTGGCTAGCTGTCTAATTATTGACCTTTGTGTCGGTACAGAGGCAGGGTCTCCTATGGTGCATCTTGGTGATGTCACTCTAGTTGTCATTATTACTGTTATTTTTGTAACTCTATCAAGTGACACCAGGATGGGGCACAGTATATGTACACCAATATTTATTAGTTGGATGAACAAGTGACTGGGTGGATGGATAGATGAAGAACACATTTAATATACTTTTTTAAAGTTCTAAAAGAAGAGGATGCAAAGGCATAGCTGGCAGGATTAGTGGACATTAGATTCCAAGAGTATAAAATGAACTTCAGGTATGGCCTACAGAGTCTGTGCTAAGTAAAGGTTGCTTAGTTAGGCAAGAGCAGAAACTTCAATGTAAGGATCATTTAAAAAAGTGTTACCACTCTTGAATTGTGGGCTGGCCGCGCTGGTATCCTTCCAGCTGGTAAACATGAAATACTGCTGTGTGGCTTCTGATGGAATTTACCATGGTCTGATGAGAAATAACTCACATGCATGAAGCTGAAGGGGGAAAAAGCTGAGATTACGCACTGCTGGCCAAGTATAACAGACAGTGAGATCAGCATGGTCACCGCAGGCCAAACCACCAACTCCCTGCTCTTGGTAAGCACTGCCTGGGGCATTATAATCTTCTATGGGTGGATTGCTTTATTGTGAAAGAGGCTGCTCAGGGCTTCTCTGTGTTTTTACTTCCACCTAGAACTCTCCATTGAATACTTTATTACTCAGTGCTGCCCAGGGCTACACTTTGCCTGTGAGATATGTTCCAAGAATGGGATGCTTCTCCTTTGGGAAAGCGGTATTCATGTAGGAACACAGCAGGTATTTCCCTTTTGATCTCCTTCCATGGAGATTTGTGAAGGCTCACGGCCTTTGTCTCAACCTGAGCTGCTGAGTGGAGCAGACTCTCAGCCATTTTTGTGCCTGTGCCTATGACTGTTTCTTTTCCAGTCACCTAATCGTGCCTTCAGACAGACCTTTGGCAAGTGGACTTTGGAGTGCGATGAACTTTATGTAGCTTTTTCTCACCTGCTCCAAGGCTTCTTCGATGTTTCTTTGGCAAGAGGTGAAGACAAACATCTGAAGAAGCACAGAAAGCGCTTCGGGTGATGCCAGGACCTGAGCCTTCCGTGCTGGCGCTGTTTGTTCAGCTGGGCCGGCCCACCTGTAGGCTGCCCCACAGCAGAGATGTTGTCATTAGAGACAAGCACAGACTCCATCGCCACAGGAAGATTTAGAGCCACTGTAATTTAGAACGCACAGATCTCAGTTCCCAAACACACTGAAATCTGTTTTTCTGTCGTTTCTATTTTGAGCTCCCATTCTACTGGGATCCTGGCAGAAAACCAATCTCAGTCAATATGGCATTACATCTGAGTTCCGGGGAACACACAGCACTAAGGAATTGGGTGCAGGGGTCGGGGGTACAGTCTTTGGTGTTACCTGGCTACTCAGGTGCCCTTCACTCATGATCTTCATCAGGAAGGGAATCTCCTCAAGGCTGCCTCAGGTCTCATCTGCCTGGACTCCCATCCCTGCCTGGAAGCCACATCCTCCAAGGAAATCATTCCCAGGGCTTTTGGCTGGGGAGCTGGACACAGGACCCTCTCTCTAGGCCCTCAGACAGCCACAACCCTTTCACTATCCTTTCCAGACCCAGGGGACTCTATTGTAGGTGGGGAGTTATAAGCTGGAGTACTTGCTAGAGCTGCTGTAACAAACTACCACAAACTGGGTGGCTTCAACCACAGCAATTTATTTTCTTACAGTTCTGGAGGCTAGAAGTCTGAGATGGAGGTGTCATCAGGGTTGGTTCCTGCTGACAGCTCTGAGGGCTCTGAGGGAGAATCTTCCACGTCTCTCTTCCCTAGTTTCTGGTGATTTGCTGGCAATCTTTGGCTTGTAGGAGAGGTATTGTCAAACCAGTCTTAAAAATTCCCTTTGAAAGGTCTATGTAATTCCAGCCCCTGTGTGGGTTGGAATGTGTGGGTTTTATCATCATTTCCTTCTTGATCTTTGAGATCAATCTCTGATTCGATCTCTGCCTGTGTCTCCACATGGCAATCTCTCTACACGCATGTCTATCCCCCAAATTTCTATAAGGACACCAGTCACATTGGATTAGGGGCTCACTCTACACCAGCATGACTTCATTTTAACTAGTTACCTCTGCAATAATTCTACTTCCAAGTAAGTTCACATTCTGAGGCATAAGAGATTAGGACTTCAACATATGAATTGAAAGGTATATATGCAACCCATAGCAAAAGGTATGGAATTCCTTCTCCCCTTATTCCTGCTTCTCCTCAGGATCTTTATCCAAACATTTTGGTTATTCCCTTAGGATATCATTCCTTTAAGGGTTTTAGGTTCTTGGAAACCAAGGTAAGTACCATCCTTTTATTTTGCTTTCACCCAAGGTGCTGCACAAACAACAGCTTTGTCATGTGAATCCAAGCAAAAGCAAAAGAAAGGCGAATCAATAAACCAGTCAGTATCTCACAGATGCTATCCTGACACGTAAGTGACCATTCCTTTTCCTGGAGCACTGCAGAAGGGCTAGTGGGGGCAGATTTGGGGATTCGGGATTCCAGCCGTGTCCTCTTTGGAGATAAGAGGTGACAATCAGTTGTTCCCTTATCAAGTAAGAAGAGAGGGACAAACTTTTTAAAAAAAAACATTTATTTAAAATTTTACATAAGCTTTGAATAATTCAAAATTAGCTTAGGCATTTTTCAGAAGATGCCTCAACTCCAAATCATGTCAACAGCTATTTGATTGGTGAAAGGATTAGAGGACCTCATGATTACTGTGGGAGACAGAACCCCTTAGAGACAGGGGAGTTCCAATTTTTAAATTATCTGTAGCACATATTAAACATCTCACCAAATTAACAGTGTGTGCATTTTACCAGAGTTTCTATGTAGAGCACAGAATCACACTTAAATTAATTTGATCCCTTATATTAATAATAACTAAAAGCTAGCATCTACCCAGTGTAGTCTCAGTGTCCACGCCAACATCTATCTCCTGAGGATGGAATGACACGTTCCTCTGCACTCAGTGTTCATGATTCAAAGGTTGCAATGAGTGAGTCAAATAAGAAAAGCAGGCCAGGAATTTATGGGTCCCGGGAGGCAGGTAAAACTAGTTCCACAGAAATTAGTGGCCCAAGTGCTCCTCCCGCCCATTCCCAAGCAGAATCAGGCCTGGGCTGGGCTGCAGGCAGGGAAGAGTAGGGGCGTGTTCTGCCCCCTCCACTGCCTCGGATAGTCTCCTGATTGTTCGTTCCAAACAGGGTAGTTGTTGTTCCCCAATAGGTCAGTTAATTCCCTAAGGACAGGACCCGATCTCTGGCCTCCTTCAAAGCAGGGTGCTGCCCAGGTGTGAGCACAGAGCAGGTCCTTAGTAAGGGAAGGAAGGAAACTGTCATGTACTGAGCACCTATTAGGTGCCAGGAACAGAGTCAGGGCAGGCGTTTCATGTGACCCTCACAACAGCACTGTGAAATAGGTTCATCACGCCCATTTTACAGATGTGGAAACAGAGGCTCAGACAGGAAAACTTGCCCAGGGTGGCATGGCTAGTAAATAGAAGACTGCCCCTGACCACTTGCTAGAGAGGCAGCAGGGGAGGCCATTTGATCACCTTGTGAAAATCAGTTATGGTCTCTAAGGTTCTGACCTCAGAGAGCAACTTTAAGTTCTCGGGAACCATATCCCCACTCCCTGAGAGACCTTTCACAGAAAGCCCATGAAGGTCAAAGACATCGAGGTCAGGATACTTTTAAAGGAGAAAATGCTTAGAAGTATTCTGGGAGGGGGAGGGCCACTTTAAAGGGAAAAAACAAGATGATAGAGGGAGGTTTGGGGTGAGCATTAAAAAGGAAGAGGTGGATACAGTGTACAATACAAACCCAGCTAGTAGGATAGGCTCAGGGCAGGCCAAGCTGAGCCTAGAGAAATAAGGGTTTTGGCAATGTTCTTGTATCTTCCATGGGGCTGCACTTGTTGCCTCACACATGGATTGGGATTTCCCTCAAAAAAAATTTGAGCCTGAAAGTTCAGGCAGACCCTAGAGAATAAATATGGGTAATAAAGGCTGAAAGGAAAACATAACTTGACATGTTCCCCTTCTTTCTCTAAAACCCATTCCTTGGCCCCCGCTCTGTGAAGCCCTCTATGACCCACAGACACAGTGTGTGCTCCTCCTCCTCAGGGTACACAGACAGACAGACAAACAGCAAGCCCACCTCTCTACAGGCCCCCAGGGCACTGAGCTCACTGCATCCTACTCGTCTGTCTTTCCTACTGAACTGTGAGCAACTTGAGGATGGAGACCATACATTTCTGTAGCTACATCTCCATATGGAAAGAGATGTGGGTTCATCAAGACCCTTTGCACATAGGCACCCAGGCCGAGGGACCAGCCAAACAGCCTGAATGATAGGACACTGCCTCTCCCAAGGGCATGGACCTTGGGAGCAACTTCCTTCTGGAGGAATTGAGCATATTTCCTACACCCTGTAGCACTTACTTGCCCCCCCCCCCCCAACTCCCTTCCCCAGAGCCACCCTATAGACATCATCATAATTAGTGAGAATTTCTTTCAAACATGAAATCAATGTCTAAGTGCAGATTTCAAGCAACATAGAGTGCTGGTTTGTGAGAATAGCATTATTCAGGTGGAGAAAATAGCCCCCAGTTTGGGCAACCCTGGTAGGAAAGGTAGGTCTTACATTTACCCTTGTGGAAGGAGGGGAGGACTCTGTCTGGAAAGAGTGCTAGGTGTGTGTGCAGGGGGTTTTGGGCTCACACACTTCTATGGCTATAGGGCAGGCTGGGCCTAGTTCCTCGCCCTTGGTTTCCTGAAGCCCCAGGGCCCTTGCTGATGGAAGGCCTAGAGTGCAAGGAGCAGGCAGGGGCTGTTCGGGAACATGGTCTTCCCAGGCCCAGGGTGGCCAAGAGACGGGCTATAAAATGCCCAATGGAGAAGGGTGAGGGCACCTGGCCAAGGAGCCCATGCTCAGCAGTGAATGCTCCGGAAGCCAGGCAGTGTGGCTTTTCCAAGCAGGTAAATGTCCTCGTCCACGCCCTGGTTGAGGTACTTCACCATATTCTTCTCAAAGAGGAGCGGGTGGTAGGCACCCATCGTGCAGGCGCTGTCGAAGAACTTCTGGTAGTAGTGGCACACGTCAGTCTTGCGCTTGGATGGCAGGAACTCGTAAATATCCACCTGGTCACACAGCGTCATCATGATGATGATGCCTGCAGAGGGGAGTAAGAGGTTAAGTCCTGCCCGACAACCCACCCTGCTCCTCGGAGCTCTGCCCAGTGAGTCCACAGCTCATGACCCCAAATTTGGGGAGACATCTATCTGGATTTCTTAGTTATTCTTATGATTCTCAACATGAGTACTTCTGGTAAGCCAATCTGGCAGGCTGTTCCTTGCAGGTCACTGAGCCTGATTCACGTTTGTATCCCTAGCACGTAGGCCAGAACCCGGTGCATGGCAGGTCCTCCCTAAACACCAGCGGATTGATGGACTGCATCCATCATCAATGCATTTATCTATGTAAATGAGCTATGTGAAGAGAGAGGACAAGGTGACTGAGAAGACAGTACCACCACAGGGACATAATACTTTCTAGCATTTTTATATCCCGAAGGAACCTCTTAGATGGTGTTATTTGGGACAAGGTGTTTCTTATGGTACTTGCAGGAAACAGTGTGAAGAGGGAAGACTTTTCTCCCTCAGCTGGGAGGAGGGACATATGGAAGTTGGAGCACCCCATGGTCTGTGTTGATGGGCTCTGCTCATTCATGTAAAGATTGGAGCCGAGGAGGTGGGACCACGTTGGTGCTCTCAGGGAAGCGGTGCAGACACTGAGATGCTACCACCCACACCTGTCCCCACCTGGGTCAGTCATCTCGTGCAGGACATGTCCTTCAGGTTCTTCATCTGCCTCAACAGGGTTATCTACCTACCTCCTACCACACAGGTCATTATTGTTAGGATGCAATAAGATCATGGCTCTGAGACCCCTTTTGTCAACATAAATATAGGGAAACTTTATGATGGAACAGTTCCCACTAACAGCAAAACTATAAAAACTGCTGCAGCAACTTTGTTCCAAAAGAATCAGATATGGGGAAAGCCCTCTCTCTCTGCCCTCTGGCTGCCCCTGGTCCAATGGGGGAGAAAAGATACATTTGCAACTAAGGAATGTAGGCACAGCAGGGGTGCTAGAAATTATGAGATAGAGCACCTCCTATGAGAGAGGGCTCAAGTAAACCTTCCAGAGCACGGTGTGGGGGATGGCAGGGGCTATGGCCATGAGGGATGGGCAAGAGGGGAGGATTGGTGGTGGAGGGAACAGCATGGAAAAAGGCAGGGCAGTAGAGAAATATGTTCCCCATAATGCTTCCCCAACTATTCCTGCTCAAAGGGCTCCAAGATGAGCCCCAAATGCACCCATTCAAAAGTTGAAGAGAAAGATATGAAGATGTGAAACCGGAAGAGCCCCCATCTATTTCTATAAGGAGTACCTCTCATATTAAACACTTATTTGTTCATTTACTCAGGGAACATTTTCCACAGGGCTGTCCTGTGCCAGACTCACAAAAGATGAGTCAACCATAGTCCCCACCCTGAGGGAGTTTGCAATCTAACAGGGGAGGTCACAGTCCCCGCCCTTGAGGGAGTTTGCAGTTTTATAGGGGAAGTGGAAAGGCAAATGAAACAATGGTGAATGGTTGGGGCCGTTGGTGGAAAGTAGTCCGCTCAAGGGCCCAGAGGAGGGAGCTTCCCTTCCTGTGCAAATACCAAGCCTAGAACCTTGTGGAAATTGCCCATGGTCCAGCTAAACTAAAAGTGAAAGGGAGGTAAGGCAGACATTCCCTGAAGGCCAAGAGAACTGAAGAAAGTCCCAGAAGAAAGTCTATAGCCAGCATTCAGAACCCCTCTCTACTCTGACCCCCAAGCCCACTCCACATCAGCTCCCACAGCTCCATTCATGGCTCCCAAACGCAGTCAAACTTCACTGCTCATTCTCTCAGGGCCACAACTAGGGTGTTCACTAGCATGAACAATTTTTTTAATTCTAAATAAAGTATTATTGATTCTTCCTTTATCCCCAGATTTCAATATGGCTCAGCATATTATTATTCATCTTGTCTTTATTTAAAATTTTGATGTTTCATTCATCATACAATTTTGCATTGTGATTTTTTAAAAATATTGTGTAAAGATAGTATCTTGTTCCTGAATTTTTGGGCACCTGTGTAAGTGGTATGGCTGATGTCAGTGTATCGCTCTCCTCAACAGAGCCCTGCCCTGTTCTCTCTGTGTTACCACCTCCCCTCTTGTCTGTGCTTCACTCCACCTCCACCTGACAAATCTGCCCCTCTCACAGGCCTGATGCAAAGCTACTCCTCCACAAAGCTCTTGGACTGTCCACTCTTTCCTGTGGCACCAGGGTGGTCGCTCCCTCCTCGCACAAATTGAATGCTACCTCAAGCACCTGACTGAACTCTCCCACTGCACATCCTAAAGAAAAGGGAGTCTATCTTATTAATCTCTGTAACTTAGCTGGAAACTGGCATAGTGTACAAATCCAGCAAAAACACAGCAATTGTTTGGTGAACGAATGAATGAACGAACGAGACCCCAGGAGAAAGCTAATCTCCTCTATAAACAAACACGAGAGGTCTTTCCCAGACATGGACTCACCGAGCATCCCAGAGGACGGGGGATTTGGCTGAATCTCCTCTGGGGAGATTTCTTGAATGATGTCCCACAGCTCCCAGGGCATCTGGGGTCTGAGGATGTAAAAGGGCTGATCAGGATGCAGTTTACGATAGCTCTTGTAGTTATCAAAGAATCTGTAGTCGGGATTCTTGTACCACTGAAAAAGAAGGAAATGATTTGTCTCAAGGGGAGAAGTATGCCAGTGTTACTGCTGCCTCAGGCAGTCGTCCTCATCTGGGGACACGGGCGCGGGGGGGGGGGAGGAGCAAGGCAGAATCCTGAGGCATGGCCCCTCCGATAGAGAAAATTTCAGACTTCCCTCCACATCACAGCTCTCAATGATAGCAGGGAGAGCCAGCATGTAGCTCACAGGGGATTTTGAGCATGGTGATCCTGGAACAGCTTCAGATGTAAAGATCATATTATCTGGGAATGATATCAGTGCCGAAAGGGGCCCTGGCACCATCGAATCCCACCCTCATTTTTATTTTTATGGGGGCAAAGATCAGTGCAAGACCGTGGAAACTGAGGAGTGAGGGTACAAAAGATCACCAGAGCTTGTCAGCTACTGCTATGTCCAAATTGCAAATTCAGTGTCCCAAGAGCCGTGTTCTCTGTCCTTCCTGAAGCCATTCTCCTGTGGCCACTGCAGCCCACACCAGAGAGAGGCCAACTGCCACGCATGACAGTGAGAGGGCCATTCTGGACAGGCCGAGTCCAGCAGGCCTGACACTCTCGTCTTCTTCCCTTGAATGAGCTGATGTTACAGATCTGGCCCTTTGCCTAGGAAATCAAGTCCTGAAAGACGTGACTTTCCCTCTCCACATTCAGTTTCCTCATCTGTAAATGGAAAAAAGCCACACTTCTGTCTACTTCCTCATGTTGTTATGAGAGTGAAATGAGGAGAATTCTGGAAATTGAAAGTGTGGGACAAGGGTGGTGACACGATTTATAGGACTAACTAGAACCCCAGTGCACGAAATTTGTGCACAGGTAGGGCTCCTAGGCCTGGCCGGTGATTAGGACTGATCTGTGGGGTGACTGGGGGGGGGGCGACTGAGGGGGCCCCGCTGGCACCCGCCTTGGCTGGCCTGGGGCCTGCAGGCTGGGGGCAGCTCCTGCATTGAGTTTCTTCCCCCTGATGGTCAGTGTGCATCATAGCGACTGGTCGTTCCACCGGTCATTCTGCTGTTCAGTTGATTTGCATATTAGGCTTTTATTATATAGGATAGTAACCACTGTCTATTCCTGCTGATGCTCTTCAAGAATATTCTCACCACACAGATAGCAAAAGAGCCACTGTTCCTCCTGCGACAAACCATCGTTAGGAGACCAATAGAAGGCAATGCGGACCAGAGCACAGGGAGCACTGGTGCAGGACAGTAATACGTCTGAACTGCTGTCCAGATGAAGTAGGGTAGCACAGCCAGTCCTCCCGGATGGCCCAGGTCAGCCAGGAGCTTGGGAAAAGCTATTGGCAAACAAGAGACTCAATCCCTGTTTCCGAGGGACACCCACTTACCTTGGGGATATCTGAATGGTAAACAGACGGGTCCCACACAATCAGGATTCCCTCATTGTACAAACTGTCTGTGAGGAAGTTCTGTTCTGTGGTGACCAACTGCAGGAAGAAACAGACAAGCTGTCACCTGGACATGGACATGTAAATGTTTGATTTGTCCCACATCACAAGGACCACCTGAGACCTCCGAGCCCCACGAGGCTTCTAGGTTTTCGTGCAGCACTTAACTTCAGTGAGAAGAAGGCAAAGATTCCGAACTGTGTGGCCCTCAAAGGGCATTTTGTCATAATGAATCAGCCATAAAGCAGAGAGGGTTGTACTCAGACTTGGAGATTACTGGGTGAGGGTATGGTGAAAAAGGCTTATGGATAGTTCCCTGCAGTTATACTTCATAGGAGGGGCAAGGGGATGAGCTTTAAAGTCAGGATCTCATTTAATCAACATAGTCCCTAGAAATCCTTTTAATCACCTATAAAGTCCAGTACAGTGTCTACAGATTGTGAGGAAACAGACATAGCATCTCTCATGAGTCCCACACGGCCACTGATTTCTGCATCGTTGGAACGGAGGGCTGTGTCTGTGGCTGAGCACCAAATGAAGTCATCAGTCTGTGTGTAGGGGCCATGGTATATACAAAAACATGCACCTCTAAACACGAGAATCTCACCAGGCTGGTGAGATGCTCATACATAACCTGCTGGAGACCAGTCACAGCTCCTCTCCTCCCTCATATTCCCAGGCTTCCATACTGGCCTGCAAGCGATAGTTAAAGCCCATTGGGCAAAATGTGACTATCATAAGACTCCCGACAACTGTGCTAGATAAATTTTAGAAAATGTATTTAGTTCCTTAAAAAAATAGTATGTATGCCCTTTGATTCAGTCATTTCACTTTTTTGGCATTTATCCTAAAAGAATCTAAATTCAGGGAGAAAATTACGCACAGAAATGTTAATTAAATTACATACCAACATAATAAAAGTGTGGTGGCAAGTGAAAGATACCAGAGTTGGATATGAAAAGACCTGAGCTCGATTCTTGGCTCTGCCCTAACTTATCTGGTGACCAGGAGCAAGTGGTGTGATCTCCCTAGGCCTTCATACTCATCAGATGGGGTACAGAAGTAAATGAGAAAGAGCAATGGGGCCCCAAAGGTTTATAGTGAAATAAGTCAGGTCACTCCAAAACTGAGATATGAGATCAACTATCAGACATTCCTCTTAAAATGCAAGTGGAAGATGATGTTGCTCAGGTAGAAACTGAGAGGAACACATCACAGAAATCAAGTAAAGAACTGACTGAAAATAAAAGCAAGAATCACAACAATAATCCCACCTGCCCTGGACCACTCACCATCACAAAGGCAGAGACCTAATCAACGTCACTGCAGTGACATTGATGAACAGCTATGGGAGGGCAGACGATCTGTGTACAACCCAAATAACAGCAACTTGCCACAAGCCCCTTAGGTCATGTGGCTACATCACCTCCATACCTTCCCCCGGATGTAGGGAAGCCCTGGAAGCCTGAAGAATATAATCCTGTCCTTAGTATATCTTTCAGGCAAGAAATACGGGTGGTGGGTCCACCTTGGCGAGGGATTGTGCAGTTGTACAGGGTGTCGGGGTGAGGGTGGCCACGAGGTGAATGAGTGTTAAGGAATAAATAAGAACAGGCCAAGCCAGGGGAATGTGACAATGAGAGGGAGGTTGTCCCATACAGAAGAAGAAACGCGTACAAATCTCCAGATGTAAGAGTGCATGGCAGAGACTGCTAGGTGTCACCCAGTACCCATTCTCTCTTCCTTCCTTGGTAACAAACACTTCTGATAGTTACCTCAAAACATGGCTAACTAAAATAAAGATTAGAAAATACTGAATGTAAACTGTAATGGGGGGGGGATTTAAATTTAAAATAAATAAAAAGAATAGAAAAAATAAAAATAAAGGCTATCTGAAATAAAAATTCCCCAGCTTCCCTTAAAGCAACGGTTCTCAACCTATGGGTCGCGACCCCTTTGACGGTCGAATGACCCTTTCACAGGGGTCGCCTGAGAACATCATGCATATCAGATATTTACATTATGATTCATAACAGTAGCAACATTACAATTATGAAGTAGCAACAAAAATAATTTTATGGTTGGGGTCACAACATGAGGAACTGTATTTAAAGGGTCAGAAGGTTGAGAACCACTGCCTTAAAGCAAAAATTCTGGCCAGTGGTGTGTAAGCAAGTGTGACTTCCAGGAAGTGTCCTCAGAGGCAGGGTTATGTGCTTCCTTGTTCCTTCCTCCCCCTTGCTGGCTGAAAGTGGGTGTGATGGCTGGAGCTGGAGCAGTCATGTTGGCCCATGAAGTAGAAGTCGCACAAGGGAGTAGGAGCCTGGGTTCCTGACACTCAGGACACCACACCAGCTCTAGAATGTCTGCCTCTGGACTTCTTTTTTTCTTACATGAGAAATACATTTTTCTCTTATTAAGCTAGTGTTAAGTGGTAGGCAGAGTGTTCTTGTCACTTGTAGCCCAATCTAATTCTCAGCGAGGAGCTTGTTAGGGAGTTTCAGGCTACCCAGTTATAGTTAGGATACATTGGGAGAGCTGGAAGGGACCAGAGACATTTAATTAAGCAGGGGTCATGCAAGGGAACTCAGAATTTCTTCTGTAGATTATGGCAACAATAAAGGCTTTCAAGTAGGACAGATCTAAATAGTCTAGTTTTCTGGAGTAGAGCTTTCAGAGGAAAGGAGACCAGACAGAAGCTGCTGCTGTAGCCTAAGTAGAGAATAATGAAGAATAGTTACAACTGTCAGTTGTAAGCTTGCAGACTAACTGGATACTAAAAGTGAAGGAAAAGGGGGGGGGGTCAAAGGTGACTCCTGAACCTCGAGTCATTTCCTAAAATGAGAACATAGAAAGAAAAGCAATTGCTATGTTGCCTGTAGGGAGTTTGAAGTTCACAGATGAGACAACTGGCCTAGAGTCCCACAGCTGAGGCCATAGAAAACAGGAATGAAATTCACATCTTCCAATTTTAAGTGCTGTCCTCTTTCCATGGGGACATTGTACTCACAGCACAGGCATTCGGTGCTGCAGTCCAGAGGCAGAGCAGGTTTCCTGGCACATGGGGCTTAGCAAGACTGAGCTGGTAATAGCGAGTCCATGGGACAGCAGGCCTCCCTCCCATACATGTTTTCCAAGACAAAATTCTACAACTTCACTCCCTCCCACCAAACCTCCCCACCCCACCCCAAACAGCTGGCATGTTGAAAGCACAAGTTTTTTCTTGAGTTCTTCTTAGAGCACTGACACCAGGTGCTTTGTGGTACTCATGAGGATTAGAGATATCTGGGATTCTTTAAAATGTCCCCTCCTACTGCAGCCCCTCTCCAACAATTTTCTTAGTATATAAAGCAGGAGGCCAGTGGCAGCAACTTCTAGCACCCTGAGACTTTCCCAGGATCTGACGCTCCTCTGTCCTCAGAAATCTTAAAAGAAAAGCACAAAGTTTCCTCTTTTACAATAAAGGATAATAGCAATGCTATGTGCCTGTAGGGGGTTTGAAGTTCAGACGAGACAACTGGCCTAGAGTCCAACAGCTGACAGGCCATCGGAAACAGGAATGGAACCCACATCTTCCAACTTTAAGCGCCATCCTCTTTCCATGGGGACACTGTATTCACAGCACATATAACAAGAGACACCATTCAGTGATGCTTATTCCAAGCCAGATATTTTCATATATTATCTCAGTTCATTGTCATGATAGTTCTAAAGTCAATTATTAATATGCCCATTTTTAAAATATATTTTTATGGATTTCAGAGAGAGAGAGAAAGAGATAGAAACATCAATGATGAGAGAGAATCATTGATTAGCTGCCTCCTGCATGTCCCCCACTGGGGATCGAGCCTGCAACCCGGGCATGTGCCCTGTCCTGGAATCAATCCGTGACCTCCTGGTTTATGGGTCAATGCTTAAGCACTAAGCAACACCAGCTGGGCAGTATACCCATTTTTATAAACAAGGAAATACAGATATTAAGTAACTTGCCCAAGCCAGTTAGCAAGTTACTTAGCGGAGTCTGAATTAGAGCCCTTTTGACTGGCACCAGAATCCACACTTCTAATCTACACAGTGCACTGCCTCATACAAGGAGGGTAGCATGCGACACCCATGGCTCTTGCAAGGAAATTGCAGAGAAAGCACATGACGAGGATTATGGAAGTATTATAAGAATTTTGCCTTTTGTTTGAGTTGTTGTTTGTCACAGCAGGAAGATCCTTGAGGGACTAGATCTAAATCCATTCTTTTCAGATGGCTAAACTGAGGTCCAGAGAGAAGAGAGACTGTCCGAGGCTTCAAGGTGAGTCTGAGGCAGAGCCAGGACCAGAGGTCAGCTCCTTCCAAAGTATTCTTTCTATTCCCATAAGGCTACCTTCACAAACCACAAGATACTCAAACAAGCCAGTGCACTATTAGGAACTGGGCCACCTTCAGTTCTCACGGCACCCAAAGGGGAAATGAGCTACTTGAGCTACTTGAAGCTAATGAAAAAGTAATTCATGAAACTAAGATGAGGTGGAGATAAATGCTAGTTTTATCCAGGAGAAACAGAAAGTGGCAGGGGCTGGTATCTAGTGGACAGAAAAGGGAGAAGCCACAAGCCCCCCCACCTCAATCTTAAATAGACATGGCTCTGAACTTACCACATTAATTCTGTCAGCCCTATGAGTGAGATTCAAAGAGTTGCATACAAAAAAAATAATCCTCAGAAGTGCTCAGGGAATTGGGGGACTGCTTTGAGTCTAACCCACTCTGTGGTCTTCAGTCACTTCCCCTCTCCAGACCTCAGCTGCCTCATTTATAGGACACTACCATCCTCTAGGGCAGCTATCGCCAACCTTTCAGACCTCACGGACCACCAGTGGTCCGCAGATCAACGGTTGGGGACCGCTGCTCTAGGGTCCTTCCC
Organism: Myotis lucifugus; assembly: GCF_000147115.1. NCBI lineage: Eukaryota > Metazoa > Chordata > Mammalia > Chiroptera > Vespertilionidae > Myotis > Myotis lucifugus. The sequence goes on from NW_005871062.1 coordinate 7,719,074, forward strand.
AGGTGACCAGCAGTGCCCAGAGCACATCTCAGTCTGTCACTTTTTCAAGTGCAGCAGAAGGGACTTGGGAGAGAATAAAGCTCCTCTCAAATGCGCCTGTACTCACCCACATGCAGAGTCTGGCCTGAGTTCAGGGATCCTTGGGGACCTCTGGATGAGGAGAGAAAGTCATTGCCAGAGAAACAGGTCTCCAAGGAACACCTGCCAGGAAAAGGCTACCACAGGGAGATGGAGTGTTGTTGTTTTGGAAACCTGTTTAAAGTGACTTTTCCAGTCATAAAGTAATAAATACTGCCTGCAGAAAGTTAGAAAATACAATATACACACGTATCTATGTACATATAAAAGAAAATGATAATCACCCATAATTGCATTCTTCAGATCTTACCACTGCGACTATGTTGGTTTTTTCTGTTTTTCACTGATTTGTGTCCCCTGCCCCTCAAATTCTTATGCTGCAGCCCTAATCCCCATGTGACTATATTGAAGATAGGGTCCTCAGTGAGGTAATTAGGGTTGAATGAGCTCATAAGGATGAGGCCCAAACTGATAAAACTGATGTCCTTTTAAGAAAAGGAAGAGACACCCATGCACACAGAGGAAAGGCCATGGAAGACACTGAGAAAAGGCAGTCATCTACAAGGCAGAAACAGATCTCGACTTTGACAGCACCTCAATCTTGTACCTCTGGTCCCCAGAACTGTGAAAAAATAAATCTCTGTTGTTTATAGTAGTATTTTGCTACAGCAGCCTTAAGAAACTAATATGCTCTCTGGGCATGCATGCATGCATAGACATTGATATATCCTAACTATAGAATCTAGACTTAGTGGTTATATTACTCAGACAACAGTCCAGATCAATGTCTCTTCATTGATTCTTCACATTTCCTAGCCCCAAGTAGGCATGAAAAGAAAGCTCTAAGAGGTTATATAACTACCCAAGATCACAAAGCTAGGTAGGGATGGAGCTAGGATGTCCACCAAGGTCTGTCTGATCTTTTCTGACCATGAGAGGCAGCTTTGATTACAAAATGGTAAGTGGGGAGGAACCAAGATGGCAGCATAGGTAAACGCCTGTACTTGCTGCCTCCCACAACCACATCAAAAATTACGACTAAAATACAGAACAACTATCATCCAGAACTGCAGGAAAGCTAGCTGAGTGGAAGTACTACTACTAGAGAGGTAAAGAAGAAAGCACATTGGGACTGGTAGGAGGTGCGGAGGCGTGGAACAAGCTGGTCAGGCACGCGGGTGTGCGGCTTTTATAATCGGGAGGGAGATCACCTCTTTGAAGGCCACCTGGAGGAACAAGGAGTCCCAGCCACACCAGGGTTCCAGAGCTGGGGAAAGAAGTCCCTATGGGCAGTAAGAACTACAGGCTCTAGAAACGAGTGCGGATTGGGGCTGAGTGACACACAGGCTGCTATGAGACCCAACTGCTCCTCTGAAAAGAACTCAATTTACAAACTCCTGCTTGCTCTGAGCTCCAGTGCCGGGCTCTGGGGGACCCAGACAGATACGGGGAGAAACTGGACTATCTGGCATCAGGGTAGGAATGCAGGGGTGGCTTTCTTCCAGATGGAAGTGCTCGCAGCAGTCATTGTTCCCATGCTGGGAACTCCCTGGTGCAGGGCTGACTGGTAGACATTTCTGTTCACTCTGCCCTGGAGATTCCCTGAGACACTGCCCCACCCAATTTACAACCCCACCCAAGCTGTGCACAGTGGCTTTTGCATATGAATGGCCTGTTCTTTCTCAGCCTACAACATGTCAAACAAGCTGCAGCTGGGTCAGGGAGCCCCAAAGCTATCAATAAAAGGCCCAAGGCTGGCACCAGCACCAGCTTGCCTTGCTTCACAGCTAGGCCTCATCTGGGCACTTCCAAACCCAATGCAAAGAGGAGGAATCTGAAGATATCTCTGTAGCTCCTGCTGGGTGGCCCAAGGAAGTGGCTGACTTTCCACCTCCTGGGAGATTCAAGAGCCAGTGTACCCAGTGGTCAGTGTGAAACCATACCAGATTACAACTCCTCAGATCCATAAGTGACACACTCAAGGGGCAGACTCAATGAGCACCAAAGCCCCACTGCAGCAAGTCCTACCCCATAAGGGTGTCTTCTGCACAGCAGCTCTCCCACTGAAGTCGCAGCTGGTCCCTATAGCCAATTGGCCTGGAGGTCAATTCCTCCCAGTGATACCAACAGCAATCAAGGCTCAACTACAACAAGACTGTGCACACAGCCCACAAAGGGGTGCACCAAGAGGGTCCACCTCAGGTGATTGGGGAGGCTGAGCCACTGGCCCTATAGGACACCTAATACACAAGGCCACTCTATCAACTCAAGCTACCCAATACACAGAAACCAAAAAAAAGGGAAACAAACACAGGGAAGCAGCCAGAATGTGAAGACAAAGAAACATGTCACAAATGGAAGAAATAGAAGAAAGCAAACTACTAGATATAGAGTTCAAAACCACAGTTATAAGGTTACTCAAGAATCTTCTAGAAACCTCCGAGGAACTTAGTGAGACCTTCAAGGATCTTAGTGAGAATGCCAAAAAAATGGAAAAGGGTCAGTCAGAAATTAAGCATACACTGACTGAAATAAAGAATAATATACAGGGATTCAACAGTAGACTAGAGGATCCCAAGAATCAAGTCAATGATTTGAAATATGAGGAAGCAAAAAACACCCACCCAGAAGAGCAAAAAGAAAAAAGAATCCAAAATTATGAAGATAGTGTAAGGAGCTTCTGGGACAACTTCAAGCATACCACCATCTGAATTATGGGGGTGCCAGAAGAAGAGAGAGAGCAAGATATTGAAAACCTATTTGAAGAAATAATGACAGAAAACTTCCCCTACCTGGTGAAAGAAATAGACTTACAAGTCCAGGAAGCACAGAGAACCCCAAATAAGAGGAATTCAAAGAGGACCACACCAAGACACATCATAATTAAAATGCCAAGGGCAAAAGACAAAGAGAGAATCTTAAAAGCAGCAAGAGAAAAACAGTTACCTACAAGGGAGTACCCATACGACTGTCAGCTGATTTCTCAACAGAAACTATGCAGGCCAGAAGGGAGTGGCAAGAAATATTTAAAGTGATGAATAGCAAGAACCTGTAACCAAGAATACTCTACCCAGCAAAGCTATCATGTAGAATTGAAGGTCAGATAAAGAGCTTCAGAGACAAGAAAAAGCTAAAGGAGTTCATCATCACCAAACCAGTATATATGAAATGCTGAAGGATATTCTTTAAGAAGAGGAAGAAGAAAAAGATAAAAAAATTATGAACAACAAAGTGACAACAAATACAGATCTATCAACAAGTGAATCTAAAAATCAAATGAATAAAAAAATCTGATGAACAGAATAAACTGGTGAATGGAATAGAATCAGGGGCATGGAAATGGAACAGAATGACAATTCTCAGAGGGAAAGGGTATGGCGGGTGTGCAGGAAGAGATTAGACGAAAATCTGATATGCATGTATGCAGTACCTATGGACACAGACAATAGGGCGGCAAGGCCTGGGGTGGTAACTGGGTGGTGGGGAGCTATGGGGGGAAAAAAAGAGGGACATCTGTAATAATCTCAACAATAAAGATTTAAATACGTCAAAAAAAATGATAAGTGATGAGAAAACAAAGTGTGTGTTCTGGCTGCCAGATTTGCAAATTTGCCAGAGTTGCAAAGCGAGTCATTGCTATAGAAGACGAACAAAAAGGTGGTCAGGCTTTGAGCCTTAAAGGAATGCCTGACGTGGTAAACTGGACCTGGATAAGAGGTGCTCTAACAGGGAGAAGGGCACCACAAATTGAAAGCCCCCACAAACTTCAAAGCAGAGGGGCCTGTAATTCTACCCTGCATCACAGGAAGTCATCAAAAGCAACTATAAAGTATTAGAGGAAGTAAATGTTGGAAAGTACTTAATGGCCAAGCAAAAGAAATTGATAGAATAAACTATGAAACTTATCCACAAAGAAGTACTATTCAGCTATATTTAAGAATGAGAAAGATTTCTATGAACTGATGGGATTTCCAGAATATATTGGGAAAAAGCAGAATGTAAAGAATAGAATCCACTATATTTTGTGTAAGAAACAAGAAGAATTTTAAAAATGTGTGTATATATATATATGTATATATATATATATACACATCTCAAGTTGTCTTTACAAATAGAAACACAAAAGAATAAATCAGAAAACAATAAAGTTGTTTTCTACCTACAAAGTGGTGGTGGTACAGGGTGGAAGGAATTTGGGAGGGGGTGACCCTTCTCTGAGTATACCTTTTAGAATAGTTTTGAATTTTGGAAGCATGTTATATTCTGCATATATTAAGACAAATGAAAAGAAAAATCTAAAACTGAAACAAAATGAATACAATTGGATTTCAAATGAATTCAATAATTTTGTGAAGAGAAACAGAAGGACTAATCCAGGTAACTTAGGTGCATATAATTTGACCATGTTACCTCAGTCTTGGGCGAGATGTGAGAACTCCAAACAAATCCTGAACTCTCTTTAGCAGGTATGTTTTATGTAGAGATGTGTGAAGCAATTTGCAAAACATTTTAGATGTATTATAGATACGAGCAAATAAATAAATGTGCTGAGGTGGTTAGAAGCACGATTCTCACTGTGAAAGGAGGGGCTCTTAGACAGTGACAGTATTTAATAAGTAGCAACAGCTATTATCTCAAGAAAAGCCCCCATTAAGTGACCTGTGAATGTCTGTTTAAAGTCCAGTCAGCACACACTATGGCCACACAGAGGACCTAGGTTTTCTCTCTCCAACCTAAGGAAGCCACTGGGCCTTCTTGTCCCATGGAGCTGCTGGGCACAACAAGGGCTAAACTGAGTCTCAAGAAACATTCTTACACTTAAAGTCAGAATCTGATTTATTTAAAGATGCATGTTGAGCTATATATGGTTTTCCTGTTGACTCTCCTAATGATGCCTGGCACATGCACGCCTGAATAGATCTGCTGAAACTTCACAGCATGAGCCCCTTCTCTATAAAAAGCTATCTTCTCAATAAGAAAACCACCTTCTGTTTTCCGTTGCCCAGACTCAGCCCAGGTGCACAAAAGGCTGCCCTGTGCCACGAGGGAGGTGGGAGCTGCTGTCAGGAGGAACTCCCGAGCGTAGGGAGAGAATGAGCTTCTCCCAGGCAGCATTTATGAAAGCAACAGCTATTCCCCCAGTGACTTCTGGGTGCCAGCTGCCCTCTGTGTGGGACTCACTTTGCTCAGTCATAGAAACAGAATAGCAGGGGGTAACCAACTAGGACAAAGGGTAGAGAAGGTAGACAATGAGGAAGGACAATGAAAGAAAGATGTCAGCCACAGATCAGTATCACAGGAAGCACTATCATGGAGCTGCCTGGGACAAAAGTGTTAAAGGAACAGCCAGAGGTGTAGGCCACCTATGGAAGGAGAGGAAGGAGGGTGGGTGTGCCTGAGGAGGACTGGGAAAGGCTTTCTTGAGTGTGGTCACCTCCTCTCAGCCCTGGCAGAGGGGACACAGCGATCTGGAGGTGTAGGGAAAGAATGCCGTGCTCAGTGAAAGACGATGCATTGTCTACAGAACACCCTTCTCTTCATCAGAGTCTGACTCTCCGGAAGCTGTTTTACAACTCTGTAAACTGCAGTTAACCAGAGACGTGCTCACTCAATCTTGCCCAGTAGTTTTGACTGACTGCCCCCGCCTCCTTCCCATCTCACAGAAAAAAGTTTCATTCCTTTGTTCTATTTTTACTTTTCCTCTGAATTGGTTAGAACATCTGCCTGGTTTTCTCATATGAATAAAATAGACTGCTTAACCTATGTTCATTTTTATATCTATACTAGTGGCCTGGTGCACGAAGTGGGGGTTCCCTCAGCCCAGTCTGCACCCTCTCCAATTGGGTACTCCTTGGGGGATATCCGACTGCCGGTTTAAGCCCGATCCCAAGGATCGGGCTTAAACCGGCAGTAGGACATCCCTCTCACAATCTGGGACCACTGACTCCCAACCGCTGTCAGTGGTCCCAAACTATGGGACCTGATTGTGGGACCTGCCTGATCACCCCTAACTGCCTCTGCCTGCCTTATCACCCCTAACTGCCTCTGCCTGCCTGATCGCCCCTAACTGCCCTCGCTGCTGGCCTGAACTCACCCTAACTGCTCTCACCTGCTGGCCTGATCACTCCTAACTGCCTCTGCCTGACAGCCTGATCTCACCCACAACTGCTCCCCCTCCCGGCCTGGTCTCATCCCCAACTGCCTCTGTCTGCCTGATCACCCCCAACTGCCCTCCCCTGCCGGCCTAATCTCACCCCCAATAGCCCTCCCCTGCCAGCCTGGTCACCCCTAACTGCCTCTACCTGCCTGATCACCCCTAATTGCCCTCCCCTGCCATCCTGATCTCGCCCCAATGGCCCTCCCCTTCTGCCTGATTGCCCCTAACTGCCTCTGCCTCAGCCCCACTACTATGGCTTTGTCTGGAAGGAAGTCAGACATCTGGAAGATGGCCGATCGACCCACTCTAATTAACATATTACCCTTTTATTAGTATAGATGAGAATCATGATCTTACTTTTTTCTTAAAAATTATTATTTTAGTAGAAGTCTTATCTCCCTTCTTCTGGGTGCCTCCCAAATGGTTCTAAGCCTGGAGAGATCATCTCTGCCAGGAGACAAGAGGCCCATTTGCCTGGGAGGTGGGAAGGCATAGTGATTTCCCACCAGACACAGGCGAGCTTCACACCATTTTCAGAGCACTTGCTGCTGCGCACCAGCCTCTGAGTGAAATGCTCCATGTTTATTAACTTCATTTGCTCCTACAAAGACCCTGCATGGTAACATCTCTTTTTCTCCTTTTCAAATAGGGGAACTGAGGCTCAGAAAGATAAGGCAATTTGCTGCAGTCTCTCATCTAGAAAGTGCTAAAGGAGGAATTTGATCAAAGTCTGTCTCTTACTTCCCAGGAAGCCTTACCTTGGCTTTAAATAAAGTTTCAGAATCTTTTTAGGATGGAGATTTAGTTCCTCACTGAACACCATGGAGAGATGCACAAGAAGCAGGCCACATCCCCAATCCAAGAGAATTTTCAGAGCTCCTCCACGCTCCCTCTCTTTATTGCTGCTGCCTACTAATCACACTACCCCTAATCAAACAGAGCTTGATTTCTCTCTGAATTCATGCTCTCTATCTTCAGTGTAGCCAGCACGGCTTGGAAATTCTACTCCATTCTACCGGTTTACTCCTTCTTTCACTCTCCCCAAAGACAATTTCAAAACCTTCTAGGCTTATGCCTCCTCTACTGAAACCTCTGTCCCCCTCAGCCTCCCTCCTACATGGCCTTGCATCTTAGTTTGCAGAGAAAACAGAAGCCCTTTCATGCTTCCATTACAAGCTGCCCGCCCATTCTTCTTCTTTCTGACTCCCTCCTGATGGGGTTAATCCTGGGCTGGGCTTTGGATCAACCCCCTCTACCCCTTCACTTTCTTCTCTCCTCTTTTTCATATAATCAGTTTCTCACTCTACTGAGTAGTTTCTCCTTATTGAGTTAATTTTTTTTATTGTGGTAAAATATACATAAAATGCAGTCACACTGTTGTACAACCAGCACCACCAGCCATCTCCAGAACATTTTCATCTTTCCATATTGAAACTTTGTGCCCATTAAACAATAATTCCTCCCTCCTCCCCAAGCCCTGGAAACCACCATCCTACTTTCTGTCTCTATGAATAGACTACTCTAGGTACTTCTTATAAGTGGAATCATACAATATTTGTCCTTTTGTGACTATCTTCCCATTGACTGTTAAACATATTCAATTCTCTCCAATCTAAAAAATTAAAATAACAAAATCTGGTTCTGGGTCCATCAACTCTCCACAGTGATTGCCCTATTTCTCTGCCTCTCAGAGACAAATGGCCTTCCCTACGCTGTTGCCTCTCCTTGAAAAGTTCTTGAACCATCCTTCTTGTCTTCTTCTCTCCCTCCTCACTTTTCCTGACTTCCTTGACTAGGGAAAATTTACCTCTTATGGACTCTGCTAGCATCTTGACCCTCTCCTTTATGGTTCTCAATTACAAATTTCTTTGTATGACTATTTGATTGTATCAGTTAGTACATGAAAACAAGTCCAAGTCTGTTTTGCTCACCATTCTATCCTCCATACCCATTTCACACATAAATATTAGAGTTCCTAACATTTACTGACATATGTGCCAGATACTTCTTGCTTGGCATGGATTGTCTCACTTATTCTTCAAAACAACCCTACCTGCATGAAGAAATTTTACCTGAGAGTTCATCAGGCGAATGGTGGTTTTCATGCCCACATCCTGTTGAAAGTTGGCTGTAGGTGCCCCATTAAACCTCAGGACTGCATCATGATCATCTATAAACCAAGGAAACAAGAAGTGATGAGTACCAGCAATATGCAGAAAGAGAAAAGTTGTGGGGGAGCGAGAATAATACTTCCCAATCTTTATCCCATTGTGGTACACAGGAAGAAGTTATCATTTTCGTATGGTGCAATTGGGTAAAGTTCATAGATAGAGATGACTACCTGTCTGCCTGGTCACTACAAGAGCTAAAGAAGTCCACATCATGGCATTCCTGAAAAATATTTAATAATACCAGTATGTTTGGGCACAGTGGAAAAGTGAACAGGTCCAGTGGAATCACTATTCTAGTTACCAAAGGAGCAAAACCAAATACTCTTTTGGCATTGCCACTTCTATCACTGTCAGACAAATGAAGACACACCATAAGCTCAGTCTAACCTACAAGTGCAAAGCACCCCATAGCACTCTTAAAAGCTTGCAGTGCCCAGCAAATGGGAGGGATTCCCTGTGGCATCCAAGACTACATCTAAGTGTTCCATTTAGGAATCAAATCTGAAAAGTCACAAACAACCTAGGAAAAGTCACAAACAACCTGGTGGTGGCAGAGAAGGGACAGAAGAGCTAAATTATACCCCATTTTTTCTTTTTTTCTTAAAAAAAAAGCTCTTTTTAAGAAACAATGTCCTAAATCTAGCCAAGATCAAACAGACCATCTTAAAAAAATCTACTCATTCCCTGGCTCTCATCTATGCAGCTGTTAAAGCAGAGTTTGCAAGACTTGGAGAAGTTGACTGGCATTGACCAATTCCATGGGAGAGAGAACTAATGACTTTTAAGATTCATCCCAACCCTAAGCCTCTGTGATCCTATGAGAGTTCATCCCAACTGTACTTGATTAAGCAAGTTTGGGTTCACCACTAAAATCTGCACAGATTTGGAGGTCAACCCAATCCTCCATGGTTCTATTTCTCTGCATGTGGGTTTATTTTGGGTGTTTATCTACAAAGGTGACATCAGGAGGAAGGGAGTAGATGTGGGCATGTAACTCAAAACAAGATGATCTGAAATGAGACTACCCACAGAATTAAGGGGTGAAAGCTTCTTCCTTTATTTCAATTCTAACATTCTTGCAAAAACCTCAGGAATCTAGACCTCTCTTTCACAACAACCCTATTATCCATCCTTGGACAAAATCTTACCAGAAGCACTTGAAAGTTGCATGACAAGTGCATAGTCCAAACTTTCTTTATCAGCTTACAGAGCAGGCACACTGAACTACAAACAGAACAGGAGGTACATCTTTACAAAACTGTCAGCAGTTTTGTCAAAATCAATCCCTGGTTTCACAGGTGACTAGTAGTAATCACACTAGAAATGCAGATCCAACAGAAACTTCACTTAGTGAACTTTCCTGTTTCACAGGTGGTAGTAAGTTGAGGGTCCCATTAGGAAAGAAGTACTCAAATTATTCAATCAAGTGTTGAATAAAAGGACTATTTACAAAGTTGTAGGTAGGTAGAGTTTAAGGAAATCGGCAAGGAATGAAGCAATACCCCAGGGTTGGCAACAGCAGGAAACCATTACTAACCCTACAGCTAATGTGGCAAGAGAAGCAGTAGGCCACCTGTTTGGAACTGTGGACTTTAAAATACAGCTACTGTTAATGTACTGCCAGCAAGAAAGAAATCAATACCCCAACCTCTCTTTCATTCTTTCTGCTGATTTCTAGACCCTGAAGGGGAAAGAGGAAGAGCAGGACTCAGAGACAGCGAGGGCTGTTTGAAAAGGGCTGAGGCTATCAGTGAAGGGGAAGAAGCAGCTTGTGGTTACTCTACCTCAAGAGACCCTGGGAGAAAGATAGCCTGACCTCACTCCCCTTCTTCTCAGTTTCATACCAGTACCTCTATTGTCCAGCCCCAATAAAAGTCAGAGTGTGAGGAAGCCCAGTTGACACAGTGCCAAATTTTAATTTCCCAGGCCACAGAGTCAGTCACAAAGAGTAGAGTGGATTTAGAAGGGCAAAAGGAGCACAGGAGGCTGAGAATAGATCCTTGGTGCCCACCATAACAAAGGAGAATTTTGTGTTCCTTCAATAAATACATAGTCCTAGGTGCTGAAGACAGTGGCTGTGAGCAAGAAAGATGAAGTCCTTGCTTGCAGAGATCTCGTGATCTACTGCAAGGAGAAAAACAGTAAAGAAGCACAACAACCAGTACTCAAGATAATTACCGATTGTAATTAATACTATGACACAAATAAACTGAGCTGTGTAACAGAGACCCTTTGAAATCTTCTTCAGATAGGGTGATGTTTCAGGGAATGCCTCTAGCTGAGACCCAAAGTCTGGCTGGGCCTGAGAAGGGCCCGGGGAAGTACATTTTGACCAGATGACACAGCAGTGTGAAGACCCAAAGAGTGCAAGGATTTGGCTGGTGACCATTTTATGCACAGAACATAACCGACTATAAGATTTAACAGAATCAGCTCATTAATAAATTCATAAATACATGAAAGTTTATTGCCTTCAGATATAGTAACTCCAAGTAGATGGAAATTGTGGCAAAAGAAATTTTATCACAATTTGGACCAAACATTTTTTATATTTTCAAATTAGCTTAATGAATTATATAACTACTAGAGGCCCAGCCCATGATATTGCATGGCCCCACCCACCTGCCCGCCTGCCCACCAGGCTCACAGCTGCAGCCGTGTTTTCAGCTGTGTTCGCAGCCACGCTCACAGGCATGCCCGCAGCTGTGCTCGCAGCTGTACTCACAGCTGTGCCCGCCTCGCCATGCCTGCCCCACCCACCGCTCCACCGCACTTGCACCCTGCCCACCCTCCCACCACCTCACCAAGTCCACCCTCCCACCACCCTGCCTGCCCGCCGGCCTCCAGCCTTGCTGTGATTGGAGCCTGTGGGCCACAGGGGAGGGCCCGAGAGGTGCTCCATGCACCTCATAGTGACCAGTCGTTTGGTCATTTTGGTCGTGACACCTCTTGGCCTTTTATTATTATGACTAGAGGCCCAGTGCACGGATTCATGCACCAGTGGAGTCCCTCGGCCTAGCCTGCACCCTCTTGCAATCCAGGACCCCTTGGGGGATGTTGGAGGCCTGGTGCACAGATTCAGCCCGATCCCCGCAGGCCAGGCCAAGGAACTCCTCCGGTGTACGAATCCATGCACTGGGCCGGTTTTGGCCCCATCCCTGCAGGCCACGCCAAGGGACCCCACTGGTGTGGAATCAGTGCACCAGGTCTCTAGTATGCATAAAATATCTTTGGTTAATCTCTTCTTGCTCTCCCCCCTTCCCCTTCCCTCTGAGATTCATCAGTCTGTTACATGTTTCCATGCCTGTGCATTGAGCGTCTGTCCTGATGGTCAGTGCACGTCATAGCTACTGGTGAAACGGTCGCTTAAGCTTTTATGCATGGAGATAGATTTGTGGAAGACTGCATTCAGACTCTGGTTATGGAAATTAGATATGTAGGTCACAGTGGCCAACTATGGCCCATCGGCCAAATATAACCAAACCTCTGTTTCTGTAAAGTTTTACTGGAACCCAGTCAAGCTCATTCATTTACTACTGCCTATGGCTGCTTTTGCATTACAACAGCAGAGGTGAGTAGTTGTGAAAAATACTGTATGTTTTCAAAACTAAAAATATTTCATCTCTGGTCATGTATGGAAAACATTTTCTGAGCCCTGACATAAACAATCATGCTCTCTGAGCTCCTCGGTCTAAGGGCTCACTCTGCCAAAGAACTCATCTGCCCAAATTCCATACCCCTCTGCCTTCCATTGCATGGTCCACTCCCGGTTTTCCTCCAGTTCTTCTCACTGGCCTTTTGTGGTGTTTTTCAGGAGAGGGCGTAGAATGGGAGGGGATGGCCTGGTCCTGTTTTTGCCCTGTCCTTTATATGTAAACTATTTTCTAGGTTTTCTCATCAGTCCTCTTTCCTGGACCACAACTATCACCTCGATACAAATGACCCCTAAATCTGACTCTTCTCAAAAGCCTATATCCAATTGCATAGATGTCTGTCTACCTAGGGAAATCCACTTGAGACTCAGCACATCCAATACAGAACCTGTGCTCACCAGAAACATGCTGCCCTATGATATGTTATAGCCAGCTCCCAGGCTGGAAATTCCAGCTCCTGTCTCTCAATCAAGGTCATTTCTAGTTAGACACCAAGTTCTATGTCTTCTACCTCATGGTGCCTCTCAAATCACACCTGCTCTTTCCACTGCCACTACCACTGCTCGAACAGGCCTGGCCCATCTCACCTGGATGTGGCAATAGTCTCTGATAAGGGAGAGATGAGATAGCAGTGCCCATAGAGAAGGGGACTCAGAGAAGTGAGCAATCTCTCTAAATGTACATTATCCCATCTGTCACTTGCTCAAAAACCTTCTACATCTCTCCATGACTTTAGAAATGAACACCGCCCCCCCCACCCACAAAAAAAAGAAGAAAGAAATGAAACCCAAAGTCCTTATTGTGACATTCAACATTCTCTAAGAGCTGAGCCCTGACCATCATCCTGGCCTCATTCCTCAGTCCTCTATAGCCCATGAGAACCCACATCCCAGCCAAACAGGATTATCTGTGATGCCCTAATACACTCTGTACTTTTTCCCCTGCAGCCTCTGCTTCTCTTGCTTTTGCCTCCACTCGGATGCTCTTTTTTCCTCTAGGAGAGCAAGTAAGCAAGAACATCAAGGGATTTTTTTCTTAACCTGACAAGGGATACATCATACCAATGTTTTTTTATAAAACTACAGTCACTATGAGGCACAAGAGCAAAAGGACTAAGTATGATGACCTTTGAGTCAATGACTGGGTTTCAAGTCCCAGTCTGCTGTTAACCAGTTGTATTACCTCTTTAGGCCTCAACACTTTAGGTCATCAGTAAAATGGGAACAATAATCATACATACCTCCCAGGATGGCTGGGAAGATGAAAAGAGCAAGCAAGGCATGTTAGACACACAGCAGGTGCACAATAAGCATCACTCATTTGGTTATAACATTAAAAAATATGCTATTGTTTGAAATTAAAATTCAAACAAATCTATGATCTTTACATGTAATAGTATACCTATAAAAAATGATTGAAAATGACTGAGCCCCCCACTGGCTGGTTTGTGGGACTGCTAGAGACACAGTATATTATTACAATCCCTCTGGTAAATAATTTTGCAATGGACAAAAAAAAGAGCCATAAAACTTATCTTACTTTGATCTTCTAGTCTCATTCCTGAGGTTATTTCCCCTTGGAGGGCAGGAGTAGTTACATGTTATCTACTCCAAAACCGTGTCAGCAGTACTATGTGTAAGAGCAAGTCATTTGAAACCATCTGATATGTTCATTAGTTAGGAACAAGCTAGGCAAATCCCAAGAATAGCGGAAAGGCTTTGGGCCTGGCATGCTGCCTGTTACTCACAGGCCTTCAACAAAAGGCCTTTCCTTTCCTTTTTCTCTTTATAGTCTATGTTCCTATTTAGTATTGTTGATAAATCCATGAATGAATAAAAGAATAAATGAATGAACTGCCTAAAATATATGTTAAACTAAATGCCCAGAGGATATATCTTTAAAAGGCAGAACATTTAAAGACTACCATGCAATTTTTTTATGTCTCAGGATCAAAGTGCTTCCATGTAATACATATTTAAAATTATAACTACAGACTATAGAAACAAATTATTTTAATTAACATTAAATCACTCCACATTTTTACGAGTGCATAAAAATAAATAGCACAGTTCCGCTTCCTAAAAGTTATCAGACTCTGCCTTAAACTTCAACACAATCCCAGCCAGGCTGACATTGATGACTTGCCATGAAGAAGAGGATCAGCTAACACCTGGAATGTTCTAAATATTACCATGTAGAGCAAAAATGGGGACAAAAGAAAGTAATTGAGTTCCATTATGGATGAACAAAAACCAATCACATATAGTTTCTAGAGAATGCAGTCCAAAAGAAACCAAAAAAGCAAAAGTCGAGGTGGGGCTGGTTATCTTGGCAGCTGTTATTAGTAAGTGCTGCCTATTTGGGGAGGTACAAAATGTGATCTCATCACTTCTTTCTGCTCTAGAGAATCCAATTTGGGTCTATTTTTCTTCCCTTTGAGAGCTTGTGCTTGGTTCAAGACCATTTTTCCTGGCAGTAATATGCAAGAAATAAAAAAGGAGACATATGACCTCACCTGCTCCAGTACCTTCCAGAGGCTGAAAGAGAGCAACACTTCCTGTGCTTTGTTTTCTTTAGCCTGATTCATTTCACAATAATGGAAAACACATTCCCTCAAAATAAGGGAACCACGAAGTCTTGAATAAACCTGAGGCTCTGTGTTGTACACATTTACAAGGATGGATAGACTTTCTATCTTTATTAATTATAAAGGATTCCAAGAAAAGCAAATTTATATATTCCAACCAGTTACTTTTCATCTTTTTGGGGATTGCATACCCTCTGAGAAGCAACTGAAAGCTATGGACTTTTTTCCTAGAAAATGCAAATTGACTTACACACACCCTATACATACCTTATCCACAGATATTTTTGCAAGCATTTTAGGGATTCATAAATCCCCTGAAGGTAGTCCACAGTACTGAAATTAAAAATTCCTATCATTATTTGCAGACGACATAGAACTATATAAAGAGAACCCTAAAGATTCTACTAAAAAACTATTGAAACTGATCAATGAATTCAGTAAAGTAGCAAGGTACAATATAAGTATTCAGAAATCGGTTGCATTTTTATACACCAAAAATGAATTATCATAAAGAGATATTGGGAAAACAATCCCATTCACAATTGCATCAAAAAAACAACCTCGGAATAAATTTAACTAAGGACATAAAAAACTTGTACTTGAAAAATAAGACATTGAAGAAAAAAAACTGAAGAAGATACAAATAAATGGAAGCATATACCATGAATAAGAAGAATTAACATTGTTAAAATGTCCATACCATCCAAAGCAATCCATAGATTCAATGGAATCCCTATCAAAATACCAATGGTATTTTTCACAGAACTAGAACAAATAATTATAAAATTTATATGGAACCACAAAAAGCCCTGAATAGCTACAGCAATCTTGAGAAAGAAGAACAAGTATCATACTACCTGATATCAAACTATATTTTCAAGACTATAGCAATCAAAATGTCATGATACTGGAATAAAAACAGACACATAGATCAACAGAACAGAATAGAGTGCTCAGAAATGAACCCATACCTATATGGTCAATTAATCTATGACAAAGAAGGCAAAAATATACAATGGGGTAAAGACAGTCTATTCAATAAATGGTCTTGGGAAAACTGGACAAATACATGCAAAAAATAAAACGAGGCCACCTTCTTATCATATACAAGAATAAACTCAAAATGAATTAAAGACCTAAATGTAAGACTTGAAACCTTAAAACTCCTAGGAGAAAACGTAAACAGTAAACTCTTTGACTTTGCTCTTAAAATATTTTTTATATATCTCCTAAGGCAAGGGAAACAAAAGAAAACATAAGCAAATGGATCTACATCAAACTAAAAAATTTTTGCACAGTAAAGGAAACCATAAATAATCACAGACACCTATCGATTGGGGGAAGATATTTGTAAATGATATATCCAATAAGGGTTTAATATCCAAAATATATAAGGAACTTATATAACTTAACACCAAAAACAAATAAACAAACCAAAAAAACCCCAATCCAATTAGAAAATGGGCAGAGGACCTGAATAGACATTTCTCCAAAGAGAACATACAGATGATCAATAGATATATGAAAAGATGCTCAACATAAATAATCATCAGAGAAATACAAATTAAAACCATGAGATATCATCTCATACTTGTCAGAATGTCAATCAATAAATCAACAAAGAGTAAGTGCTGGCAAAAATGTGGAGAAAAGGGAACCCTTATGCACTGTTGGTGAGACTGCAAACTGGTGCAGCCACTATGAAAAACAGTATGGAGAGTCCTTATAAAATTAAAAACAACTCTGCAATTTACTTCCGGCTATTTATACGAAGAACACCAAAATACTAATTTGAAAAGACATATGCACCGCTACATTCATTGCAGTAGCCAAGATATGAAAGCAGATGATGGATAAAGAAGATGTGGTACATATATACAATGGAATATTACTTGGTCATTAAAAAATGAAATCTTAGCATTTGTGTCAATATGGATCAACCTAGAAGGTGTTATGCTAAGTGAAATAAGTCAGACAGAGAAAGACAAATACTATATGATTTTAGTTATATGTGAAGTCTAAAGAACAAAATAAACAAACAAAACAGAAACAGACTCATAGATACAGAGAACAAACTGAGGGTTTCCAGATGAGATGGGATTAGGGAACTGGGTAAAAAAGGTGCGGGTATTAAGAAGTAAAAATTGGTAGTTGCAAAATAGACATGGGGATATAAAGTACAGTATAGGGAATATAGTCAATAATGCTATAATAACTATGTATGGTGACAGGCGGGTACTAGGAACAATAATAATAATTCCTGTTCTAATTTACTCTTTTCAAACAGAAAAGTTTAAAATTACTTAGGTAGTTTGAGCCAAAAGAGACAACCTACACATTTCAGAACCTGAAGATAAAGTAGAGATCTCTCCTTCAATTATTTTTAAATGTCAATTATAACTTTTTGTTTCTTTGTATCAGTAGAACTCTCTTTTCAAATAAAATTTTCAGAACACCAATATTCAAAACAGATAAAAATAAAGCTATTCTAATTGATAAAGATGCAGGCGACTGGATCCCCATCCTTTTAGCTGCCCCTGAGGCACCTCTGGCTCACCAGCAATTGAAAAATACTGACCTGGGCCTGCTCTGCTAGTCCACGGAGACTTACCACAGTCTCCGGTCTTGTCTGTGCCCAGCTACTCCAAATGAGGCAACAATCTCATGTTCAGATAACAATCTTAACACCAAAGAACCCACCTATTTCTTTGCCCAGTTGAGAGGACTTCAGAGATCCTGCTGATGAGACGACAGCACACCTGCCCCATGGCCCAGCCTTGGTCCTAATGTTCTCCTTGGGCAGGAAACCCTCCCATTCAGAAGTATTGAAGGGAAAATCTGTGGCCTCTACCATGGATACGTTCACTTGGTCCCGAAGGTGGCAGCGCAGGGCCTCTGCACTGAGCTTGATACCAGGCCCTGGTCCCTTGTAGGACACATTGTACTTGTTCATGCTCAGATAATTCCTCCAGATCTTCCGCAGCCTGGGGATAATGTTTTTGGAAGAGCTGTCTTTGTTCCACACCTGGAAGACGGTCTCTAGCTTGGTCTTGGCTGGATTTTTAGGACTGCCAACGGCCTGGCTGCCCCGGTGGGGGTCCTGGGTTTTGCTTGAAAGTGCAGTCTGGGAACCAGACCACAGGGCAAGTTTCTCCAGACCCCTCATCATTTGGAATTCCTTGGTTTGCAATTTAATGGAATCATCATAACTCCCTTTCTTCTTCTCCTTCCACATACAGATGACTGCGAACAGGAGAAAGACCAGCACACAGCAGCTGAATTTTTTCTTCAAGTTGGTGTGAATCATAATGAAGGATGCATTCAAGGGAGCCACTCTGTTCTGAGCAGGAAAACAAGCCTAAAAAAGTAAGACAAGGAAAAAAAAAATGATGTAAAGGAAATCGACAAGTGTGACTGGCAAGAGGCAGGGTGACAGGCCGAGCAATGGATTTAGAGTGACAAGATTTGAATTCCACCAGGTCTGCAGCTGTCAAAAAAGAAAAAAAAAATCCCTCTCAGTTTGGGTTTTGAATGTAGAGGAACAGTCCTCAGACACTCCCTTCCTGTTTGTGTTCTCTGTGATTCCTCTTTATACTCTGAATCTTAGTTTCCTCTTGTCTTGGTCTAGCTCCCCAACTGCACTCTGCACTTCCTGAGGTCAGGAATCACATCTCAGGAATCATTAGGTTCCTAGGGCCTTACACCACCTGTTAATTAAGGCCTGCATGCTTGAAAAATAGAAGAAAAGGAAGAGCAGGCTAACTGGTCTAAATCACAACAACCCAAACTCTCTAAAATCCTAAGGGGCTCAGAATCCTAAAATTACCAGAAAGAGATCTCTCGCCACAGACAGTGCCTCAAGAGTCTAAGCGGTGTTGGACTCCAGAGTGAGAAGAAGAGCTAGGGTTAGCTTCACGACAGAACACTAAAGTTTTATGGAGTGCCTTGTGAGAGTGCTATCAAGTGTTGGGAAGCTGGCTGACCTCACGGTAAAGGATAGGAAATCTTGGTAAGATAGCAGATAAGTGACCAATTCAGGAAATGAAGCACACAAAGATGAATTAAGCACACAAGATGTTATTTTATTTAAAGTCACCATAAACCAGGGCCACTGATATACAACTCCAGCAAGGAATATATATATGACAGTCTAATATGAAGACATCCCCTGAGCTGTGCAGAGGCCCTGACCATCACTAGCCACAGTATTCTCATCTCCATTTTATAGATTAGCCATCTGAGGCTCTGAGAGGTTAAGAGGTGCCTAGGATCATGGAGCCGAGTAAGATCCAAATCCAAGTGGACTTGATTCCATAATCCATGTCCTTTTTACTACTTCCTGTACAGGACTGCCGAAGTTCTGGGAAATTGATTTCACTAAGAAAATAGAGCCTGAATAGTCCCTTTTATATTTGGGTAAAGAATTACTTTGCTTACCCAGAATTTATTGTGTAACTGAATGGAAGATGAAAGCACTTTGACCTCAAACAGTGTCTGTATCTTTTGAAAAACATCAAACTCATTCCTAACTAAATGGGCGTATTAACCATAATGAGCAGAAGGAATCATCCCTAGGCTTTGGCTAACCCTCTACAGATCTACAGTCCCTTCCTTACAAAGAGAGAGATTTCAAACTTGAAATCAAGAAATGATGGAGAGGGCTTGTCACATTATCAGAAAACTAAGAAACTCAATTTTCCTCAGACCCCAACACAGCCAATCACATGACTATGACAGCTGCAGAATCAGAGAAGGGAAAGTAGCATTTAAGAAGTCCCTACAATCTCTCATTTAATTTTTACCATAACACAATGGGATATATCAGTAGTTCCCAACGTGGGGCACATGCCCCACAGGGGGCAATTTGATTTTTAAGGGGGGCAATTCGAGAATGAGTTATTAACAGTGAATTTTTTTGCATTTCTTATGGTTCTGGGGCCTCATATACAGAATATAAATATATAGTGTGACATATTTATGCATTTCAGTTCTCCATTATGTTTCGAAACTTTGCTATTCTTTTATATCACTTCATATTATAATTATTTTTTTAACAATTTCTTAGTGATTTCTTCCTTAGTACTTCAACTGTCCTTTCATTCTTTTGTTTTTCCCTTTCATGGATGACATGTTCCTTGGAAGCTTGTTTAGACGAAGTTAATGGCCTTTTAGGCTTCCTCCACGTGAACTGGAGTTCACTTTTTGAATAATAAGAATTATATATCATAGGGAAGGGGCACCAGGATTTTAGAGATGCTTAGGTGGGACATGGCCAAAAAAAGGTTGGGAACCACTGAGGTAGATATTAAATACCCCATTTGAGGAAATGAAGAAACTGAAGCTTAGCACAGGGCTTCCCCAAAGTCAATAACTAATCAGTGCTAGAACCGGGATTCCAACCCAGGTCTCTCTGATCCTAAAAGTTTATTTGCACTAAAAGGACAGGCATCTATAATAATAAAAGCGTAATTTGCCAATTAGACAGATGACCTTCTGGACAATCCGGGGCTGCGAGGGGAGCCTGGGTCCCAGGTGCCTGCTGACATCCTGGGTGCCTGCTGGTGGCCGGAGGGAAGCCCAGGTCCCAGGTTCCAGAGGGAAGCCAGTGCTGGCAGCTGGGGGAAGGAAGGTCTACTCTTGCACAAATTTCATGCATCGGGCCTCTAGTTTGTGATAAAGGACAGTGAAAAGTCAATGTTGACCAAACAGGGTCACTATCGAGACAACTCAATCTGCCTGACAATCACAGGAAACCACCCTTACCATCAGCACCTCAGCAGTCATTACCTGTGTGCACAGTCTACCACTCAGGCAGCCCTTTCACAGTAGTTGTACTTATGAGACCTAGTATAGCCCTGTGAGATAAGAAGGGAAATTTTCATTAGTACCATTTACAGCTGAAGAAACTGAGATTTATTTTTAAATGTAAATAATTTTCAATGTGGCATGAGTGATTTGGAAATAGTGGAATTGGAAGTTAACTTTTCTGTGGATGAGTGAAATGAAACAGAAGGTAGGGAGGCGGGCCCTGATTCACTGTCTGGAGACCAGAGAGTCAGAAAGGGCTGGTGTTCAGCTTCCTGCCAGCACCTACTCTCCAAAGTTGAGTTTCCCAAGAAAGAGGCATTCAGCCACACAGCCAGGCACAACACAGACCTGCAACTTTAAGACAGCCTCAGCCTTTAGGATCTGTGCTCGCCTCAAGAAATTCATCAGATACCTCCCAACCCTCTTGAACAGCACCCTCTGTTGAGACCCCAAGTCCACCAGCTGCTGGAGCTTCTCGAGGTTCAAGACCTTCTCATCTCTCAAGCTGCTCTAAAGAGGTAGGGACTGCAGCCCAAACTAAAGGAAGAAGGCAGGAAATGTTTTCTCCCCAAATTCTTTGGGAAAATACACCAAACTCTGAATTTCCCAATCTATTAAGCTCCCAGGCCTTTACACCACTGCACTCTTTCCCCTAGTCCTGTGGTCAGCAAACTGGCTCGCGAGCCACATGCAGCTCTTTGGCCCCTTGAGTGTGGCTCTTCCTAAGCCTTAGGAGTACCCTAATTAAGTTAATAACAATGTACCTACCTATATAGTTTAAGTTTAAAAAATTTGGCTCTCAAAAGAAATTTCAATCATTGTACTGTTGATATTTGGCTCTGTTGACTAATGAGTTTGCCAACCACTGTGCTAGTCCATTTGTCTGGCCATCAGACAGCATGACCTTTCCTCACCTCCTGTGGAGCCCACCTCCCTTTTAGCACCTTTCTTGCTCTGTTCTCTGGCATCCAGTGTCAGCTTTTCACACTGATCTCTGCCAGAGGGAAACCTCCTCCTGGCTCATTTCTGAAACCCAGTGCCCAGCAGTGTCTAGGAAAAAAGGGGCACTCAAAAGAATTATTGAACAGATGGGACTGTATCAATGAATCCTTACAACTCCCATCAGACTTCTAGAAGAACACAATGACAACTTATGTTATCACCTACAGAGAACAAATCAACACTGAACCAACAGAAAGAAAAATCCCAGCCAAACTGAGGCTCCACTGCCTGCCCGTCTATCTATCACTGCACGCATGGCATCAAATGCAGGATTGGGCACACTGTGGGGTTCAAAAAAGGTAGAATTTTCAGAATAACTTCAAATCTTGTGTTTATGCAGGGGTGGGCAAACTTTTTGACTTGAGGGCCACAATAGGTTCTTAAACTGGACCGGAGGGCCGGAACAAAAGCATGGATGGAGTGTTTGTGTGAACTAATATAAATTCAAAGTAAACATCATTACATAAAAGGGTACGGTCTTTTTTTTTTTTTAGTTTTATTCATTTCAAAAGGGCTGGATCCGGCCCGAGGGCCATAGTTTGCCCACAGCTGTTATAGAGTATAGAAAGAGGCAAACCACCTATCCTCACCCCTCACTGAATCAACCAAAAACAAACACATGAAGGAAACAGCAAAGCTGTAGCTGAACATTGAGACCCTGTCACCCTTATCAGCACACTCTACCACACCATTTTTTATTCAGGGATGTTCCCTTTCGCTGCCTTCTGGAGCCCACACCTCCGGATGTTTCTTACCTGCTCTGGGTAATCCCCAGGGGCTGCAGGAGTTCCAGGTCCTCAGGATATAGCACTATTCTTCATGGGAGGGATATGTGCTTTATTAGGTCTGGAGGCCAAGGCTCATTTTTCTCAGGATGATGAACAAACATCTGCAAATACAAAGGGGGGGGGGGTTAGAGCTGTTTTCCAACAGGGACAGGGTTAAAAATTAACAAGATAGCAGGCACTTCTGCTAGTCTCCATTGGAGGCCCTGGTCCAGGCTATGGCTCAATCCAGGAAGCCCTGAAGGCTCAGAAAAAAAGAGAGAAAAGAGCCTATTACAGGTGCAATGCCCCAGGTCAATGAACAGTACAGACAGCCTAGGAATAGACTGATAAGAACATGCTAGAAAAATAAAGCAGACACCACAGATAAATCGGAGAAGAACAGATTGTTTAGTCATTGGTTTAGGGATATACTAGTATAAATAGCAATTTGGGGGAGAGAGAATTTAGTTCATCTCAAAATAAACTCTAGACAGACTTTTAAAAAGTGTTTAAATTGTTTATTATCAAAGAATATTTAGTGAAATGTGAAAGTTTAATTATGTAATGTTAATATAAAAAGTAGGTCACAAGCAATATATCATAGACTATTCTAATACAGAAAAATACATTTTTAAAAATGTCCATGTGAGAAAGAGAAAGGACAAAAAAACTGGATGGTAGAATAATGTGGTTTCATTTTTTACACATTTTTTGTATATTTCAAATTTCTAAACTGTAGATGCATTACTCTTAGAGTGGGGAAAATATTATAAAAATATAATTTTTAAAGGGTAAAATCAATTTTATATTTGTTAGCTCTTTCTTCTTTCTGGTGGAATGTAAAAAAAATAACAGGAAAAGTCTAATAGAGTCAGTTGCATGAAAATCCCAACTTCTATGCAATGAGAAATACTGTAATAAAAATGGAAACAAGAGTCAAGTTATACACAGGGTTAATACAGTAAAAGCCTCTCAAACAGGCAATCAACATGAGCAGGCAGACAAATCACAAAATAGAAAATGCAATTAACAAGCATATGAAATTATGATTAATCTTAACCCAGAAGAGGCAACTGTAATATTAAGATATATAACATATACAGAATGTACATTAGCCAGCCACTTTCAAAATGATAATAATACTCATTTCTGGACAGACTGTAATGAAATTGGTATATTTCAAAGAAGTAATAGAAATGAATTTAACCTTTTTAGAAAGTAATCAGGCCATAGAATTAAGAGCTTGTGTCTATTATCATACTTCCAGGAAATAAAAGTGAATAAATAATTCAAAGACAAAGATTATACATTTTGGTTTCTTCACATGTAAAATGATTTCCTTCCTAATTCAGTGTGGTGAAGACTGAAAGAGGATTAATGGGATAAAGAATGAGTTTTATAAGGCAATATGCACATGTAAAAAAATAGTTTTGAATTTCAAAATTACTTATAATCGTGAAAAATCTAAGGTTATCAACTAAGCTCCCAGCAATAGGAAAATAATTAAATGATGGTACATCCACCATCTACAATAATAAAAGTGTAATATGCTAATTAGACCGGACGTCCTTCCGGACGTCCTTCTGTCCTTCCAGACGAAGTCAGGGCTGCGAGAGAAGCCTGGGTTCCGGGTGCCAGAGGGAAGCTGGTGCCAGCAGCCAAGGGAAGGAAGGCCTACTTTTGCACGAATTTCATGCATCGGGGCTCTAGTCTATTTATGTATATAAAAGCCTAAGCGACTGAACCACTGAACGACCGAACCACCAGTTGACCAGTTGCTATGATGTGCACTGACCCCCAGGGGGCAGACTCTCAATGCAGAAGCTGCCCCCTGGTGGTCAGTGCTCTCCCACAGTCAACCTCTCACAGTCCTTCCCCCGGCCAGCCCTGATCAGTGCCTATCAGGATTAGGTGAGACAGCCCTGATCAGCCCCAATTGCTGGCCAAGCCGAGGGACTCCACCCTTACATGAATCAGTGCACTGGGCCTCTAGTTATAGAATATGTATGTGTGTGTGTGTGTGTGTGTGTGTGTGTGTGTGTGTGTATAATTGTGTGTGAATTTAAGTACCAATGAGAAAGAAAATGCTTAAATATTATAACAAAGAAAATGAAACAGAAAATGTTACCATTGTGAATAAGTTATGCAAATGCAAATACCTAGAAAAAATGTACATGGTTGAGACCAGGCAACTGTTGATGAGTAAACTGACAAGAGATAAATTCTCATCGTTCAGTTTGACTTCCTTTATTCTTATTATATTATCTGAGTAATTAAAGTAAAACTATTGAGTAATTAAAGTAAAACTAAAGTAAAATATTGAAAATACACTTCAACTTTGTGCATCAACTTGATACACAATATTGAAATGGCCTTGAAACCTGTGCTGGGAGATGCAGCATTAACAGAACTAAGAGGAAGCTGTGGTGGCCACAAACTGGCTTCATCCCATGAAGTAGAAGGAAATCCTTCCTTGAAGCCTGGGGTTCAAGCTGGGGGAATTTCAGCTTTTCATAACCAGGAAACAGGCAGGCAGGCTCACAGGGCAAAAGTTAGAGGTGCCATTCTGTTCTTTGTCAAAAATTTCAGGGTTTTTCCTTATGAATTCGGAGAACTGACTCCCTGGCAGCCTCCTGGAAGAATCAGTAAATATTTCTGATCATTATCCTTCTTTTCATGTCATGTAAATTTCCTTGGTGGCATGGGAGTTTGTAATGATGCATGTATTCACATTATTATTTGGTTACCTTTGTCTCCTCCTACAAAAAAATGTAAATTCCATAAGCATAAACTTCATCAGCTTTCTCTACTACTATCTTCAGTGCCCAAATGAGTGTTTGGCACATAGTAGGCATTTAATAACAATTTGTTGAGTAAGTGAGTGAGTGAGTGAGTGAGGGAATGGAGGAAGGGAGAGTTGCCAGCTCTTAAGAGTTCTGTTTCCTCAGGCATCACTAATGGAAAATATTCTTTCTCAGCAACCTCCCAGGGAACACTGGGGCAGTCACCTGCCCTTTGGATGATGCCTCTTGCCAATAAATACTGGTTCGCTGCCATCCCCTCAAGGTGTGAGCTGCTGGGGCATGAGAGTTTTGTCTGGGTTCAGTGCACAGACATCAGAGGAGTACAGAAAACCCAGATCTTCCTCCCTCACATCAACTGCATCTGCTTGGAACAACTTGCCCTCTGAGAAGATAAGAATCACTCCCCACTCCTGATTTCCAAAAATCAACCAGTTGAAACAAAAGCAGTGCAACTGTCAATCTAAATCTATTGTAGGTAATGAGGGCCTTCCAAAAATAGTCACTGCTGCTCATGAGATAGGAGGGGTGATCTTCAACCAGCTGCAGAAGTGATAACAGAATCCTCAACTCGTGGGGTGAGAAACTTTAGTAACCATGATAATAATAGCTACCAAGTGCTAAGCACTAACTATAGCTTAGGGGTTGAGTAAGAGCCATAGAATTAGACTGATCTGACCAAGAGTCCAAACTCCTGCCTCTCACTAGTTACATGACCTTGGGCAAGTTACTCAACCCCCTAACACTCAGCTTCTTTATCTGTAAAACAGAACTAATGAAAATAGAGCTAACTCATAGGATTTTTAAAAAATAATCAAGAATACACCCAAAAGATTATACAACAGGGCCTGTGACAAATTTTATACACATCACTTTTTACCATCACCTACTCTGTGGATACCATTACTATTCCCATTTTATGAATGGGAAACCGAGGCAGGGAAGATGAGTAATTTGCCCAGAGTAACTTAATTGTGGCACTCCACATGTCCATGCTGTTTCATGCCTTTGTAGCCCTGCACGTAACGTTCCCTCTGAATAACATGTCCTTTCCTACCTTGTTCACATGGTAGGAAAGCCTCCCACAGAGCCTCCCACACCAGCTAAAATGTCACCTGGACTCTGAAGCCTTTCTTGGCCCCATAGAGATTGACACAACCCCACTGTTGTGTCTAGCTTTTATCAGACTACAAGACATTTATCTGAGAACTCCTTTAAAATTTATCTCTGGTCTCCTGTATCTAGCCAGGATCTTCTCTACCCAGGTCCTTGAATATTTTAGGTCCTGAATCACTATAATTCTCTCCAACCCTATTTCTGTTGGAATTTGTGGTGATATAAACATCCACCTGCAGAATTATTCTAGTCCCCTGACTGTGACCTCAGCCCCCTCCAATGACTGTGACCTCAGCCCCCTCAGTCCCAAGGTCATATCTCTGATCTTGTCATTTACAAAAAATATACTCCCTCTGTAGTCTTGATTTCAGGCATACCCTCTGTAATCACCACTCCTGTCTTTGCAGCTGAGTCCAATTAATACCCAACTCCAACAATGGAATGTGGTTGATCCTACCACCTTCTCACGCCTCTTACTTCCTTTATATCCTCCCTTCTCTTCCCACCCAGCTTAAATTCCATGGTCAGTTGTTAAATTGAGCTCTCTCATTATACATGGTTGGATAAACCCCAATCCTGGCTAAATCCAACTCTCTGTCCCACTCCACACCTGCAAACATGTATCTGAACATGGCTAGAGAAAATCACACTGTGATGCTTACTGATTTCACTTCAAGTTCACAGTCACTAACTACAAGTAGCTACTTAATGCTTCCCAGCAATCATGTGCTACTTTTTCAGTCAATTCATCTGCCACTCTCCTAGGGGATTATCACACACACACACACACACACACACACACACACACACACACCATGAAAGCTCTCCTCATCCTCACCTTCCCCTTATTCGTGGAGAAAAAGAAAGCTACCAGAATAAAACTTTCATAGACATGCCTTTGTACTCAGCTACCCACCCAACCTGTATTTATACCCAAATGTTCCTTTTGTTCCTAGGGATGAATTAGATGCATCCAACACTTATAATATCCAACATTTGTCCACTATGTCCTATGTACTCTTATCTACTTAAGGACATTCTTGTTGAAAATTTTCCTTTTTTCTTCTGCATCAATAGGTATCCCTCTCTCAAAGATCATGTCCATCAGCATATAGACATGCTATTATTTTTCCTATCTTGGAAAAAACAGAAACTCTCTTGACAGAGGCAGCCACCACCTGATAGTAGGACACCTAAGACAGTGCGTGCTTTCAGATATGAGGCAATAGGAAATACACAGCACTTTCTGTGAAAAATTCTTGACCAAAATGTAGACTAAGTGTATAGATCAAGCCTTTATAATCAATTCCAGTTTTCAGGAAATATAGCAGAAAAAGAGCAAATTAAATGATACCATAAAGAGGTTTTCAGACAAATCCTGAAAACAGGACATTCTACAGGACAACAAGTCAATGCACATGACAAACAAATGGCTTCAGAGATACAACAATCATATGCAATATGTAGACCTTGCTTGAATTTCTAGTTGAACAAAACCCACTGGGAAAAATAGCAATATTTGGATATAGATTTGACAGTATATGATATTATGAAATCACTTTGTTAATTTTTTAGATATAATTATTATATTTGTAGTTATGTTTTTAAAAAACCCTATACATGTGAAGCAGTTAGAGGTTAAATCTATTTTCAAGACTTCAACCAAAAAAATAGATAAAGCAAATATGAGAAATATGTCATTTTTTTTAAAAAAAAAAAAGTACTCCAATTAAGTTATGTAAGAAGCAAGAGTAATGTGCAGACTCTTCTTAGACAAAATTTTTGGGAGAGGGGAGAGTTTGAAAGATCTTGAAGGAAAAAGTTATGGTAGATAATTGTTTGTTTCACTGAAGGAATTAACTGAAAAAGATATATGACTTTATAAAAGTCACATAATTAGCCACTGCATGAGTTTTTAATACAGTCCATTTCTCCATTCCTCCTGCAAAACCTCTTGACCAGCTCCTGCCCTTTCTCTTTCCTTTATAGTAAAAGAGCTGTTTCTAGTCACTATTTCCATTTCCCTCCTCCCATTCTCACTTGAACCCACTCCTTCAGGCCTCCCCTTGCCCGTGAAACTACTCTTGTCTATAACACCAAAGACCTCCACGGCCTCCACGCTCTCAGTCTTCATCTGATTCAACAGTATTTTATTCAGTTGGTCACTTCCTCCTCCTAGTTTCCAAAACCTACTCTCTCCTGGTTTTTCTCCAACTGACTAGTCACCCTTTCTCAGTGGTCTGTTGCTGGTTCCTCCACCTCTACACATGGAAATGCCTACACATTCTCTACTTTGTTCCATCTGTACTCGTTCTACTGATTGTGAGCACCCAGCCTGTAGTCTGCACTCAGTACGCTTTTGGAGATGTGCACTAAAATGAGTTCAGAAAGCAGGTTTTCTCAGAAAGGAAGTTCTTAATTTAAAAAAAACAAAAACAGCGTGAGGGTGGGCATAGAATAAAACACTGTACTCGTTCCACAATTCACTGTCATCCATGACCTGAGACAGGTGGCAGCAGCACAGAGAACAATGAGGATCAGACTTAGAGCACATCAGAATGGTTAAAATGACTTATTAAATGCAGATTCCTGAATTCTACCTCAGTCATTCTGATCCAAGTCCTTGGAGATGGAGTTCAGAAATCTGCATTTAGCAAACACCCCGGGGTGATTCTGAAGCAAGTGGTCCCAACTATATACCATGCTCTGAGAAACAGGAAGCTTAGAATACTACTCAAAAGTGCTAGTCTAAGAAAGCTTTATCAAGATCCAGGATGAGAAAAGTACAAAAATTCAGTATAATCAACTTCTATAGAAATTTGAGAGAGTAATTTTATGCCTGCTGTTATTATTTTAATAATAACTTTTAAAATACACCTTGTTCTTTTTATCATTTCATTATTCTATTGATGTGTGAGAAAGTGGGGAAAGAAAACCCAGTTCTTCGCCACCAATAGGTGGGAGAACCTTGGCTTTGGTGAACGAGTTCAGACATCTCCAAGCCCAGGTTCATATCCTGTCTTTTCTACCTGTCAGTTCTATGTTTGTCAACTGCTGTAAAACCTGCGTCTTCATCTGTACGGTATGGATAATGCTTTAAAATATGCTTCTGCAGGGTTGTGGTGACAATTTAATGATGGACTTTATTGCTTTGTAGTTGGCAAATATGAGAAGCAAGTAAAAGGAAGCCACGAGAGAGTTACAAAGTGCCTGCCTTGCTGTGTTTGCTAGTATTTACCTGAGGATAAGCCCAGCTGCCTGGCTAACTGTGGGGAGGGGGAAATCCTGCCTAGATCAAAGCCCTGAAGATAAAGGGGCTTTCATTCCTGCTTGTCCCAGCTGTTCCAGACCCAGGCAGCAAAAAGGGTCTCTGAGTAGAGATTAGATCTTTTCCCAGCTAGGCAGGCACTGATGGGGAAGATTATGAAGTCCTCAGACATGCCTGAGTACACTTCTCTGAGATTTGCTAAAACATGGAGAACAGGACTTTGTAGGGGGTGTTGAGTTCCCACTAAGGATAGGGCAGCTACTCCGTGGTTTCTGATCAGAATCAGCCACTTTGAATGGCTAAGGAGAGCTCCAAATTTAGGATTAAGAGAGCCACTGCAGAAGGAAATTACAAGCCATTTGCTAGTCTTCAACCTGTGCCTTCAATGCATATTTATAGAAATATTTGCCTTTCTATTTGGCAGGTGCCTGGGGAAAGGAGGCATTTCACAGCCCATCAGCTCCCTTTCTGTATGCTGCCCACCCCCAGCCCCAGCAGGCATCTGCCCAATCTTACCAGACTAGAGACCACTCTGCACTCCACTCCTCAGTCAAGGGTACGCTGAGGAGGAAGAAGCAAACAGGAGGGTTGAATAAATACTGCACACACATACATACTAGCTACTCGTCTTTCCTTCATACCAGAGCACACCCAACAGAGAAAAGAAAATAGACCTCCCTCCTTCTCGGTAAGAGGAACTCTTTCACCTCCTCATCCGTAAAAAAGAATTCAGTTAGTATTACAGAAGTTTTTACACATACAAAAAAGTATAGGGATGGGTCAAAAAGGCTGTGGTACTTTTATACAAAAGATTACTACTCAACTATAAAGAAGAAGGAAATCTTATACTTTGGGACAGCATGGGTGGACCTGGAGAGTATTATGTCAAGTGAAATAAGCCAGTCAGAGAAATTCAAGTACCTTTGGACTTCACTCATATGTGGAATCTAATGAACAAAATAAACTAACAACAACAAACAATACATAAATAGAGAAAATATTTAACAGTTATCAGAGGGGAGGGGAGTTGTGGGGCTTGGTGGAAAAGATGAAGGGATTAAACAAAACAAACAAACAAACAAACAAAAACTCATAGACACAGACAATAGCATGGTGATTACCAGAAGAGAAGAGGGGTGGGGGTGGATAGAGAGGGAAAAGCAGGGGTAAATGCTGATGGAAACTTGACTTGAGGTGGTGCACACACAATACAATATACAGATAATGTATTATAGAATTGTACACCTGAAATCTATATAATTTTATTAACCAATGTCCCCCCAATAAATTCAATAATAAATTTTTTAAGTATATTTCTATTGATTTCAGAGAGGAAGGGAGAGAAAGAGAGAGAGACAGAAGCATCAATGAGAGAGAATCATTTATCAGCTGCCTCCTTCCCACCGCCTACTGGGGATTGAGACCGCAACCTGGGCATTTGTCCTGACTGGAATTGAACCATGACCTCCTGGTTCATAGGTTGAAGCTCAACCACTGAACCACACCGGCCAGGCTAATATTTTAAAACATTTTTAAAGGTATAGGGAATAACATCATGAGCCTCCCTGTTTTCATAATTCAGTTCCAAAAATTAATACATACCCGCGCGTGCACGCGCACGCGCACACACACACACACACACACACACACACACACACAATGCATTAGCACCTAATATCCAATTCACTTTCCTTTTTTCCTCTTTTTATTGAACCTCTTCACCCAATTCCCAATTCACTTTTAAATTGTTACCAATTCTATTAAAAAGGTCTTTTACATCAAATTCCTTGAATGATGATTCAAACAAGGTGGACACATTTTGTTTGCATGATATGCCACTCTTAACTCTCTCTTAATTTATAACAGTTCCCCACTCCCTTAATTTTCTTTTTCATAACATATATTTGTTGAAGAAACTAAGTCATTTACACTGAATCTGGCTGATGAAATCCTCATAGTATTAACTTACTCCTCTTTGCTCTGTTTCCTCTAAGCTGAGTGTTAGATTTCAAGACTTGTTAAAATTCAGCGGTTTCAGGTTCATTGGTTCTCTCAATTTTTTTATACCTAAGAGGATCTAAGTCCTGGTTGTCTAAGGGAATTAGAGTGAGGGAAATGCACAGAGAGGCCTGAGCTCCTCCACTTTGCAGTGGTCCCTATAAAAATAACAAACACCAATACTCATAAATAAGTTCATTCATTTAGCAAATGCTTATTGTCTACTGTGATCCAAATTGGAGACAGCAGTGCAGAAAGCAGCCAGAATTTGCCTTTGCGTGAGGAGGTAAATAAATATGTATGTAGTTGTATAATTGCTCTGCAGAAAATTAAACCAGGTAAGATGGAGAAGGCATTTGAGCAAAGATTGAAGAGACGTAAAAGAGGGGTCATGCAGATTTCTGAAGGAATAGGGTTATAGGTGGAGGGAACAGCAAAATCCCTAGACTATGCCTGGCCTGTTTCAAGGACATCATGAAGGCCTGGAACAGAGTGGGCAAGGAGAAGGGCAGTCTGAGGTGAGGTCAGGGAAGTATTAGGAACAAGGTCATGTAGGGCCTTAGGCTGGTATAAGGTCTCTAAGACTTGGCCTACGTATGTTTGAAAAGGATCATTCTGGCTGCTGCATTGAGAACCAACTGTGGTGTGCAGAAGGTTGGGGGAGGTTAGAGGGGGAAAATGGACCTTTCAAGAAGCTATTACAACAATCTAGGTGAAAAAGGCCCATGAGCCCATTTACTGAGCTCTTACTGTATGCTAGCATTTTATATATGTTATCAAATTGAATCCTTACCACCACCCTATGGGGTAGGGTATTAACAATTCTTTTATAAACCATAAAATTCCAAGGCTCCAGGAATTTAAGCCATTTGCTCAAGATGTCATTGAAAATGGTCAAACTAGAGAGTGAGCCAGATTATTCTAACTTGCAAGCTGCTCATGCTATCCAACATATGTCCCTCTACTCAGAGCCCTTCTAAGGTCTCCTGAGAGCCTATCTGCTTGACCAGGTCAACTATAGTTGCCAGACACCATCTTGGACCTTTTGGTGACTCCTTTTAACTCTGCCCTGATCACCATCTTCTTAACCTCTCAGTGTGCAAACCTCATTCTCATCTATACCTTAGGATCCAAAGTTTCTGTCCCTAAAGACCTTGACACACTATAGCCCCCTGAGACTATCTCAGCTAACCATGTGCCTCCGAGAAATGGTTCATGTGTCCTGGATTCCAGAAACCCCCAAAATGATCATGAACTTTCTCTAAGATCATGAACTCTTAATTTGTGTCACCTAAGATGACAGTTAATTGTGTAATAATATCTCTTCCTATTTCCTGATTTTAGGGATGGCTGGCTGCCTCACCAAAAGTGTGCTCTTTTTATGCAGATGCCATGTAGAGTTGTGGTTGAAAGTGGCAACCCACCCAGGGATTACGTTTTCCAGCAAGTGTGCGCGCACACACACACATCCTGTATCTGGTGGACAATATGATTAGTTATCACCAATGAAATGTGAACAAAAATAATGTGTCACTTCTGGGCTTAGGTGATTAAGAAGTGAGACTATTTGTTATGGCAGCTGGCTTTACTCTAATTCAGGGGTCCTCAAACTTTTTAAATAGGGGGCCAGTTCACTGTCCCTCAGACCGTTGGAGGGCCGGACTATAGTTTAAAAAAAAACTATGAACAAATTCCTATGCACACTGCACATATCTTATTTTGAAGTAAAAAAACAAAACGGGAACAAATACAATATTTGTATTTGCATGTGGCCCGCGGGCCGTAGTTTGAGGACCCCTGCTCTAATTAATACTGCCACTTAGAAGGGACTTCTTAAATATTTGTTTTTACTGGTCTAAGAATATCTGCAGAAAATTCTCAGCTATAGATTTTTTTATCGCCCACACAGTTCTCTGCTCATCCCAACATTTCACTAGCACAGTAAAAAAACAGATGCTTCCCTTAATTCAGCCACATCAAGTACCTTTTGTATTTGTTTCCCCTGCTATAATACCCGGGTTTTGAAAGATGTTGTCAGCCAAATTTAATTAAGAATTTGAGTTCTTATTTGTTATCAAATGAACAAGGATATTGCTGCCATTAAGAGCTTCTGACTAGCATCAGATTGTCATTGTCATCCCAGTCAGTTGATAAAAGTCCAGCATGATGTAAAGAAACTTGATAATTTCCTCAGCCTGTGCAGATTTGTGGGGATAAATGTGCTTCTCCCATCTGGCTTTTTGAAAAACTGGAAGTGTCTGGTGGGTCACAGGAGGCCGGCCTTAACCAGGAAAGGAATTCTGGTTTGTATGGCCTGAAACTTACCCCAATATAACCATAACTTTCTGATCCCAACTGGCCTCCTAAAAATCACATACAACTAGTAGGCTAGGCACTGAGAAGTGCTTACGAAACTATTTCCAACTGCCCCCAACTGGGTAGAATTGGGACATTTTAAGCTTATCTGGAAGAATTTGGCTCCCATTCTGGCTTAAAATCAGAGCAGCAGCAATGTAAAATCAGAATTTTATCTGCTCATCATCTCAGCATGCAGCAAACAGTTGAATACACAGCAGCAGTTACATCAGAAAGCTACCCCACCCCTAGGACAGAACAGGAGAACTGTTATAGCTGGGTAGGGAAATTAGGTTGCCCAGAGTTCTCAAAAGCTGAAGAGCAAAGGAGGAACAAGTGCAAACAACACTGGAGGGAAAGAGTTCTATGGAAAGACCCAAAATTAAGAATTTTCTCTTAAATCCTGATAACAAGGGTCTGATGACCAACATCTCTCTCTTCAATCCCAGTTTAATTTTCTTTCGGGAGAACAATGATATCCACTAATATTGTCTTCAAAATAATTTCCTTCAGGAACTCCTGGGCTGAAAATGATGCCAGGGGCTGTTTATTCTACCCTTCTATCAGGAGGTCAGGGCCAGAGTTTCTCAACAGAATCATAGAAGTGAGCTCCTGTTAAAATCACCAAGGTGACAACTATTTATCTCTCTCACCTTAGCAAATTGATCTCTTTCCTAGGACCAGCCCAAGGCCAATTGGGCCTCTATACAAAGAGAAAAGCGTGGATAATGTAGAAGGGAAAAAGTTTGATCAAGCTGTCCTCAGAGGTGCATCCTACTCCTAGTCCTATAGCCATAAATGTCAGTGTCACTTAGAACACCACTTCTCTATCTTACCTTGGCATTAGCATCATCTAGAAAGCATTTAAAAAATGTAGGATGCCAAACATTACCCTTGGTAGATCCTGATTTAATTAGTCAGGACCAATAAACATAATAGGGACCTTGCATCGCTTCTCGGCCTTTTGGCTAAGATCAAGTGTAGTATCTGTTCTTATCAGTTTAATAGAGACCTTGCAGAATATAAAAGTTCAAAGGAGGTTGGCCCTCACCAGAAAGGGAGGGAGGCCAGGGCTTTACTGGAAGGAGAGGGGGCAATGCCAGTCCAGTCACCATGGGTGATGAATCAACAATGGTCTAAGCATTCAATCCCCACTTAACACAAACTCTTCCACAATCCAGGGAGCTTGCTGCCTCCTGATAGCCCAGAGTTATTGAGGAACTGGCAGGGCCTCAAATTCATTCTTTGAGAATTTCAGGCCAAATTGTCATCAATTCTGAGCTCCTAATAAAGAGGAGATATGAATAATTCATGTCTGTGATAAGACCAAGAGTAGCCAACACTACTAGAGAGAGAGCTAACAGCCCTTGCATCAAGGTGCACCTTTCACCTTTCTCTGCTCTTTAGGTGATCTTGACTTTGATCACCAGGTGGCACAGGCAACACGATTAACCTCTTTGGGGGAGTGTTCTGTACTCTGGTCGATCCCAGATGAGGGCTCACACTCAATTTCCATTCTTGTCCTGTGGTCATTCCCTCTTAGAAAGCATGGGTTAGTTTTCTCAGATTTTTCCCTCCCCGTGACATATACACAAAGACCAACTAATATCTGTACCTATTTGGTGCTCATTGGTGCATGTTGACCAGTAGAAGTTTTGGATATTCTTCATAAAAGGCCAGATCTCAGCACTCACTAGTTAATCTCACCCCAAACCTCCCTACTTGCCACTACTTCCTTTCACTTCAGGGATCCAAGTGTATACCCAAGGTGGAAGCTTCCAGACTCTCCAGAGGAGGAGTCTTCTACCTGTGTGGATTTCGACCACACTCCTGGTCTAAGCAAACGCTCTCTCCCAGGCTCCTCCAGGTGCTGTGTGTGAGAATATTATTCTACCAATCAGACAGGGCTCAGTGGGGATAGAGTTCATCAACACCTCTTCTCTGTTTCCTTCTCAGCACTGCCAAGCATAAGGTATACAGGTGGCACTCAATATCAAACTGATGCCCACTGCCAGGGCTTGTGGTTGAGAGTGGGAATTAGTTTGTAAATAAGAAAATTATTTTAGACTTGAACTGAAATCATCAATGAACATGGAGTACCTACTGGGCATGTAGCCATGTACAGAGGGAGAAGAGAGGGAAATCATCATTGAGTGCTTTTTAGGGGCTTCCTATGTGTCAGGCTCTATGCTAAACCTGCACATATAGTAGTTCATTCAATCATAACCACCATCCTCAAAGGTTGGCATGGTTATCATTTCCACTTTGCAGATAAGGAAGCTGAATCTTAAAGAGGTTAAAAGATTTTTGCTACTAAATGGCAGCACCAAGACTTGAACCAAACTGTCTGAATCCAAGGACCGTGCTCTTAATGCCTGTACTCCCACGGCCATCTTGTTAGACCTGTGACTCTCTCACCTAAGCCCAGAAGCAAATGGTTTCAGTTAATAAGAAAACCAAGGGTTTTGAAATTCTAAGCCCAGGACACTCTTAGAATGCTAGACACTTGACATTTCATCTCACTGAATCCTTCAGCAGCCTGCGTGGCTGCTGTCATTACTGTTGACCTTAGGCATTTACAGAGTCAACATTTGGGATGTTGACTATTTTGGAAGAGTTCCAAAGGTCCTACACATAAAGCAGCCTGATTTTGCTCAGGAATGAAAATGATGTATGTGTATTAGAAAGCCAGTCCCATAGAGCATGACAGCTCACCCCACCACCCCCCAGGCTGTGACCCAGTATGCAGGGGTTCTATAACCTCCATGTGTCAGGAAGTGATGGAAATAACTGCTTGTGAACTACAGCTCCCAAAGAAAACAGACTGCTAGTCCATGTCACTGTAAGGTTATATACTCAGTGATGAATATCTTGTACTAGATTTATAAATGCCTATGGCCCTGTATACACAGAATCACTAAAGGACAGAAATCACTTAAATTGTCCAATTATGCATGACTACATATTTGGGGAAATGGTGGCACGTGTATGAGTTTCTCGCCTGTCAAGAGAACAAATGCCTTATAAGCATAACTAATGGACATAAGACACTGGGGGGTAAGGGAGGGTAGGGGTGTGTCAAGGGCGGGGGGGAAAAAAAGGACACTTATGTAATACCCTTTGTAATACTTTAAGCAAAAAATAAAAAAATATTAAAAAAAAAAAAAAGAAAAAAAAAAAAAAGAGAACAAATGCCTCACCTTAGGGCTGTTGTCAGTAAATGAGATCTTGGTCACAATGATGAAGAAGATGTTGAGAATTCTCAAAGATCCCAAGAGAACTTTCTCATGAATGTTGAATTTATGGTTTCAACATTCTATAGAAAAGGAAACAGGCTGGAGAAGGTGCTATGACCTGCCCAGGAATGCCTGGCTACTAAAGCTAGTGTGCTCCCCTCCCTACAACCCAATAGTAAGTCATCCAAAAAGTGCCAAATCCTGCATGTTGACCCAATCACATGCAGACTTGGGAGGATGAAGGGGAAGAAGGAAGGCTACGGAAGGGAAAGAGCTTGTCCTGGGCTCCCCACTGTCCCTTCAAACTTTCATCAGTGCTGGCCTGGAAACGGTAGAGCTGTGAGCTTACCTTTTGACCACATCCATTTAAATCAACCAATTCAAACCAGATGCTGGTAACTGTGGGCTCAGAACAGAGGCCCAGAGGTAACTGTCATCCCTTGCCCTCAAGATGCAAAGTCTTAAATACCACAAGAAATCAGACAAGACCCAAATACCTAATGCACTACTTACTTTGTTTGTTTCTCCCCACTAAACATTGAGTAACTGAATCATCTAGTTACCTCAGTGTTCCCATGGCCAAGGTTAGCCACAGATGTGAACGCTTTTCTTTTCAAACAAGGTCGAGATTCTTAGACCTTGGCCTGACCAGTGTGGCTCAGTGATGGAGCATCGACCTGTGAACCAGGGGGCTGCAGTTCATTTCCCAATCAGGGCACATGCCTGGGTTGCAGGCTCAATTCCCAGGGTGGGGCATGCAGGAGACAGCCAATCAATGATTCTCTCTCATTATTGATGTTTCTATCTCGCTCTCCTTCTCCCTTCCTCTCTGAAATCAATAAAAATATATTTAAAAAAAAAGAATCTGGAACCCTCGTCACTGCTGGTGGGAATGCAGACTGGTGCAGCCACTGTGGAGAACAGTGTGAAGTTTCCTCAAAAAAAAACACCTATCAGAAAGGATATATGCACCCCTATGTTCATAGGAGCACAATTCACCATAGCTAATATTTGGAAACAGCCTAAGTGCACATCAGCAGATGAGTCGATTAAAAAAATGGTGGTACATCTACACAATGGAATACTACGCTGCTATAAAAAAATAAGGAATTCTTACCATTTGCAACAGCATGGATGGAACTGGAGAGCATTATGCTAAGCGAAATAAGCCAGTCAGAGAAAGGTAAATAACACATGATCTCACTCATTTGTGGAATATAATGAAGAACATAAACTGATGAACAAAAACAGATCCAGAGACAGAGAAGCATCGATCAGACCGTCAAATCTCAGAGGGAAGGTAGGGGAAGGTGGGGGTAAGGGGGAGAGATCAACCAAAGGACTTGTATGCATGCATATAAGCCTAACCAATGGACACCGACACCAGGGAGGTTAGGGCATGAGTGGGGGATGGGGGGGCAATAGGGGGATAAGGACACATACGCAATACCTTAATCAATAAAGAAGAAAAAAAAGAATCTTAGACCAGGAGGAGGGGCCCACATCCAGCCTGGGATTTGAAGTTCTCATGATGGGAAAGACCTGGAAGATGGGAGGGAAATGGCATGGAGGTGGGTGAAGGCAGGACACTGGGGCACAGGGAGAGGCTCCAGTCAGCCCAAGCAGTTGTGCAAAGCTGAAGCTGAAAGGAGACTCTGGCCTGGCGAAGAGCAGGTGGAAGATTTTGGAGTTTATTAGCTACATAATGAAGAGCAGATAATAAGCTTCAGAGCAGGGCAGGGAAGTGCTGAGCCAGGGTGGGGGGATGGGAGGGGAGGGGGCTGTGCAAGTTCAGCAGTAACAGAGGAGGCACTCTGAAGCTCACAGCACCTGCTTCTCCACTCCCTGAAAGCAAGTGCCCAATAAACAATAATAGTCATTGCTTCTTAGGCACCTTCTATGTGTCACACACTAAGGGACTGGCTCATGCACCTGTTTAATCTTTAAAATAACCCCGTAAGACATGTAACTGTCTAACCTATTTTACAAGTGAGGAAACTGAGGCTCAGAGAGGTTATAGGATTTGCCCCACTGTGAAGTGGCAGAGCCAGGATCTTACTTCAGATTTGACTTAAGACCCACAAGCCAAGAAAAGCTGGTGCAGGCCCCTGTGCTGATGAAGACCAAGCCTGAGATGAGGAAGACTGTTCAGACAAGGCCCGGCTTGGAAGACTGGTGCTGAATTTCACAGGACCCCAGTCAGACAAATCTAGATTTGGATCACAGTTTCATTATTCATCGCTGTCTGACTTTAGGCAAATGACATGAGCCCTCGGGGCCTCAGTTTCCTCATCAGGATTGCTGTGAGGATTAAAAGGATCAATCACGCAGTGTCTGGCACGTGTCAGATGCTTAGGAAACTGTGACATGTAAACCTGGACCTGGTGGCTAGGGTAGGAGGGACAGGAGGTTGGGACCTGGCTCAGCCACTGTGGGTGGAGGAAGTCTTCATTTCTGAGAGTAAGAGATGAACTTTCGGGAGTGTCACGGGTTAATAACTGCCTTTGGCTAAACATAGAACCTTGAAGTTCATCTCAACAAAACCGATACCTGGTGCTTTCAGTGTTAACAATTTCACACGCTGCTCCACAGCAAAGAGAGCCAGAATTTGGGACCCTCCAGGGAGTCAGAGACAAGGGGCTGTGACTGAGGAGGCTGGATTCCTGGAGAAGCCTGAAGCCAGGGCACAGTGGTGAGGTCCCGAGCTCTCCAGCCTTGAAAGTCACTTATCCTCTTGAAAGTCACTTATCTTCTCTGAGCCTCTTTCCTCCCGATGTAAGGAGTTTAATACTCCTTACTTCACAGGGTTGTGATGAAAATAATAAATGAGAAGGAGCTTTTAAGCTATGCCATGAAACAATTATTTTACATTTCTTCCAGACAGTGCCTTAACTTCATCACCCAGTTAAAGCCATCGGAAATAAAGCTGTAGATCAAGTACCACCCCCCACCTGAAAGAGAAAAAAGAAACCCTGTTTGGCAAACACTTAAGACTAAGATTTCTTCTTTTGAAGTGTCACTCAACAATGAATTGAGGAAAATTATAACTGTTAAAACCATTATTTCTCTATGATCATTAAGATGAAAACACAAAATTGTTCAATTTTCTCAGAGCTTGTACACCCCTGAGAGCCCAGGGAAGATGCCGGGAAGTTGGGCTCTCGTTTCCAGAGCAGAGGGCTCACTGCCTGAGACAGGAAAAGTCAGTAGACCCAAATCCTTACAATAAAGCCTGCCGTCTTTTCTCTGGATTTTCCCTCACTTTAGAAAATAGGCCAAACTCCCAGCCCCACCCTATGTCTCCTGCACCAGGAATGTGCCCAGGGGAAAAACAGTCAATCAGTGAGGTGGTCCTAGAGCAGTGATGGCAAACCTATGACACGCGGGTCAGAGGTGACACCCGAACTCATTTTTTTGGTTGATTTTTCTTTGTTAAATGGCATTTAAATATATAAAATAAATATCAAAAATATAAGTCTTTGTTTTACTATGGTTGCAAATATCAAAAAATTTCTATATGTGACATGGCACCAGAGTTAAGTTAGGGTTTTTCAAAATGCTGACACGCTGAGCTCAAAAGGTTCGCCATCACTGTCCTAGAGCAAGACCAGGACAGGCTGACAGCAGAGACCTAGGCACCCAATCTCAATTTCCAGAGAAATACTTCTTTTCCGGTCAGCTGTACCCATTATCTGAGCTGAGAGAATGTTGGAGGGTTTCCTGGCCTCACCTGTGAGCCAGGGCCAAATAATGTTCAAATAACCTAAGGATACCCACCCCCCTCAACCTTTCAACTTTCCTTCCCCACCAATCAAAAGCAGTAGAGGAAAAAAAAAATACTGAGAGTTTTCACTTGGAATTCAAGCAGACAGATTATTTAGAATCACAACCTCCTCCTCTGTGTTGGGCTCTGGTCCTGGACATAGAGTGAGAGTGGGAGGAAGATGAGGGGCCAGGGGAAGGGGCAATAAATGGGGCTGGGCTTCCCTGGAAAAGATCATGCTCCAGGTCTGAATTCTCCTCCAAAGAGTACAGTGAGACACTGCCCAACACCCCACCTGAAGTAAACCCTGATCCTCTGAGCCAAGCACCGCAAAGTGCATTTCCACTGAATCAGATGAATACTATTCCAGGGGTCCTCAAACTTTTTAAACAGGGGGCCAGTTCACTGTCCCTCAGACCGTTGGAGGGCCGGACTGTAGTTTAAAAAAAAACTATGAACAAATTCCTATGCACACTGCACATATCTTATTTTGAAGTGAAAAAACAAAACGGGAACAAATACAATATTTTTATTTGCATGTGGCCCATGGGCCGTAGTTTGAGGACCCCTGCTAGCAATCAGAATTTATTCCCCCCAAATCACCTAATTCCCCAAAGATGGATTTCCTGAATTGTGTTAGCTGCCTCCATTGCCCAGCAGTGATTGAAAGACCATGGAGCAGGGAGATTACAAAGAATGAAAGGTGAAGAGGCAGTGACTCAGTGTGAGCAGTAATTCCTGCAGGCGGCCTTCCCAGTGCAGCGTGGGGGATCCCAGCTCTGAGCAACTTGCTGCCTCTGTGCAGCAGAGCAGTAGGTCCTTTAGTATCCTCAGCTTCTCAAGGACAACAAAAGTTCCGCCTTCAGATTGACCACTATGGATCCTGCTGTTTCCCTGTGAATCTCCACTGCCTCTCACTTGTTGAGAACAGTATGACTGCTCTATTTCTTCAAGTAAAGCATCTGAGGCTCAGA
Source organism: Myotis lucifugus (assembly GCF_000147115.1). Taxonomy (NCBI): domain Eukaryota; kingdom Metazoa; phylum Chordata; class Mammalia; order Chiroptera; family Vespertilionidae; genus Myotis; species Myotis lucifugus. The sequence continues at coordinate 7,760,808 of NW_005871062.1, forward strand.
GAGCTTAAGGTTGCACAAAGGCAGTAACTAATTTAGTAAGCTGGGGATTCAATGTCACTGGAAATCAAAGAAATACACACTCAAGTAACAGGATACCACTTTCTCCCTCATAAAATTAACAGGGGTTAAAAATATATATAATATAGAGCTGACAAGGGCACTCTCATATACCTCTTGTGTGAAAACAACATGCAACATCTCTCCTGAAAGGCAATTTGGCAAACTGTATCAAAACATTAAAAATGTCCATTCTGTTAGCTTAGTAATTCTATCTCCAAAAAGGAAATAACCAAGAGAAGCTGTAAAAGACATCTCAGCCCATGCATACCCTAAAAAACCTTGATTCACAACAATAGAGGAATGGTAAAATGTTACGGGATGTCCACAGGATGTAATATGATTAAATGATTAAAAGCAACATTTATAAAGAGCTCTTAAAGCTTTTTTAATGATAAATTGCATACATATGGAAAAATAGTATAATGAGTCATCATGTACCCATTACTAGCATCAACAATTATTAATTTATAGCCAATCTTATTTAACTGACATCCACCCAGCCCCCACCTTGGGTATTTTAAGCAAATCCCAGACATCATATCATTGCATCCACACAAATGCCAATATGTATCCCTAAAAGGTACTTTTAAAAATATAACTAAAATACAATTATCAAACCTAAAATTTAAAAAAAATAATTTATTGTTTTCTTAACAAAAGAGGAAAGTATTTGTAATATAATATTAATTTATAAAGAATATTATATATCCACTAGTGGCCTGGTGCACGAATTTTTATACATTGAAAGGAAATTAATTAGAAGAAATATTTTAACCCTTTGCGGTCGTATTAAATTTGGACATGGGTGTCGTACTGCTTGGAATTAATTTCCATTGAAAGAGCAGTGATACATAACATGCAAGATTATGAAGGATAAACAAGATTTATTAATTCTTTTTTGGAACTACGTCACTACTAGTAGAATCACTACAAACGTTATCACTTTCTACGTCAGAGTCAGTATTCAAGGTGCCAAAATAAAACTCTTCATCGTTACTTTCAGATTCGCAGTACACTTCTTTCAGTAACTTTTTTTTGCCATTTTGGAGTATTATTTTGAAATATCTTAACAAGCGAGAATGCCTAATTACAGTTAAACGTAATTTGTAAAGCTTTATTTGAAATTCTGCGAAGTATCTCCAAAGCTTGTCGATTTCTTCACTCTCAAAAGGCGACTGACTCGCCACGGTGTTTTGCATGGCGAGTGTGGAACGACCGCGTTTGTTTATATTGAGTTTCGATATCTCCGATTTGTTGGGGCAATGTTTTGGTTCGTGACAAGGTCGCTTAGACACTTAAGAGCTTTCAGAGAAATTATGAACTGATACATGAATGAATAGAGTTAAGATTCGTACGGTTCCTTGCTGTGGTGGCTGAGAGCAGACATACGACCGGAACGGTAAAAAAGCTTTAGTGGCTGAGAGTAGACAAACGACCGCAAAGGGTTAATATCACTATTCGCCCTTTCTCCATAATAGAAGTGTCAACCAAATTCACGATCAACAATGACAGATTGAAACACGTGCGTTCGATTGGTGCCAGCAAGAGCTTTGTATGTATCACACGTGTGTGAGTCAACTTAGCCTTTTATAGATATAGAATAAACTTGCTTAATTAGACCTGCTTTCTGATGTAGCTAAACTTTTTCCAGCCCAGTGAAGCACCCCAACTTCTCTTTCAGGTAATTGTCAGCAACACAGCAGTAAATATCAACACAAAGCAGATTATTGTAGATCATGCAGGGAGGACAAAGGGTAAAATATTTAACTGCAGCAGTGTTTGACTATATTCCGCACAGTGAGAAAACCTGAAGTCATTTTCAAGGTCCACCATTTCTTACTTCTTTTCAGTTGGGTCAGGTTTCTAAGCTTTCTAAATCTCCATTTCCCGGCTAATGAAAAGAAAATAGGATTCCACCGAGTCTCCTATCTACCTACTCCAGGACTTCTGTGAGGATCAAATGAGATGAGGCACAGGAAAACACTTCACAGACATTTGATTAAAGTGTAAAATGTTTCCACCTGGTTATAAAGCAAGTTGTGTTCCTGGGCTGAACAAACTGCAAGGAGTCTAGTCACTAGGGAGAGGAAGCTGGGCATTGCTACATGACGTCATTACCCAGTGCCCACAGCCACCGTTTCTAGGCTGGGCTGGGCTAAGGGCCACACTTTGCACCGTTGGGTCTCAGCAGCATTGGCTGCGATTTGGAGGGGTGTCACTCCAGAGTGGTGGCGGGGCCTGTGTCCCACTTGGGGGAAGCCAAGTGTTGCTTTGTGGGCACCAAGTCCATGGTGCCATTTCTCTGTAAATGGCTAGTGCACATCACAGCAGCTCCTGTCTTGAGCATCTTCCCCCTGGTGGTCAGTCCGCGTCATAGCAACCAGTCGGACACTTAGCATATTAGTCTTTTATATATATAGATATACTATATAATCTTAGTGGGTAAAAAGAAAAAGAGAAAGAGGGGACAAGAGAGAAAGAAAGAGAGGGAGGGAGAGAGGGAAAGAATTTAAAAAGAGAAATGCTTATTAAGAGAAAAAAATGACTTGAAGGAAATATATGCAAAATATTGCCAGTAGTCTGTTGTTATCTCTGTGTTATGGGATTACATATAATTTGGGTTACTTTTGTTTTTTTGTGTGTATTTTTACTAATGTGAATCTACTGTGTTAGATACTTATGTCTCTTGTTTTTTTATTCCTCAAGTCCAAAGTTTCCCTCTGGTATCATTTACCTTCAGCCTGAAACACTTCCTTTAGCACTTCTTTAAGAGCAGGTCTACTGGAAACAAAGTTGCTTGGTTTTTCTTCACCTGAGAATATCTTTATTTTGCCTTCGCTCTTGAAGGATATTTTTTCTGGATATAAAATTCCAGGTTAATACTTTTTTTCTTTCAGCATTTTAAAGATGTTGTTCCACTGTCTTTGGCTTACATTGGTTTAGATGAAAAGTCTGCTGTTATTCGAATAGGTTTCCCTAATGCCTAAGTGCCATATTTCCCTGGCTGCTCTCAATATATATACATATATATATATATATATATATATATATATATATATATATATATATTTTATCTTTGGTTTTCAGCAGTTTAACTATGAAATGGCTAAGTAGTTATTGTTCAGTTGATCCTGTTTGAGATCTTTAATATGTAAATTTATGTCTTCCACCAAATTTGGGACATTTTCAGCCATTCTATATTCAAATATTTTTCCTATACCAATATCTTTCTTTTACCTTCTGGAATGGCACTCTAATAACAGGAATTTTTCAACTTTTAATGTTGTCCTACAGTATCCTGAGACACTCTTCATTGTTTTTCCAATAAAAAATACATTTATAACCTGAAACTAATTTAATATTGAATGTCAACTGTAATTGAAAATTTTTAATTAAAATATCAAAGTATATTTACAAATATTACAAATTTCTATTGATCTATATTTAACTTCACAGACATTTTTTCTGTCATCTCTTTCCTGTCACTGAGCCCATGCAGTAAATTTATTACTTCAGATGTTGTATTTTCAGTTCTAAAATGCTCATCTGGTTATTTGTATAGTTTCTATTTTCTGCTAAGAGTTTCTATCTTTTCATTCATTTCAAGAGTGGAGAATGGTTATAATAGTTACTTTAAGTCTGTCTGATAATTGCACCATCTGATTCATCTCAGGGTTGGAACATACTGTCTTTTCCCTTGAATATTGTTCAGATTTTCCTGGTTCTTTTTATATTGAGTAAACTTGGGTTGAATACTTGACTTTTGAATATTACATTGTGGGACTCTGGAACCTGTTAAAAATCTCTGAAAAATGTTGATTTTTTGTTTGTTTGTTCATTTTTTTTAGCAAATAATTAACCCACTTAGGTTCAAATTGAAAGTTCTGCCTTGCCTTTTGTAACTGCTAACTGATTTCAGTTTGGTTTTCAAAGCCTTTGATAGGCCACTTGAGTCTGCCTGTCACATAAGCAACTCATAGGTTTATCTGGAACTTGGATAGCATTCATATAAGAATTAAGTTCTCAAAACCTTTGCCGTGCTTCTTTGGATCTGTTCCACATATGCACAACTTGTAGTGTGCTCGTGACTTACATCAATGTCCATACACAGACTTAGTGGGTGTCTTTTTCCAACTGTCTGGCTTCCAGCTCCTTTTCCTGGTTCCTCTGGCTGAAAAGATGGGGTTATCTCAGAGTTTCAGCCTCCCACACAATTATGGTATTCCATGTGACAAAAGCCATTATGGGTCATCATTCAAGTTTTGACTCCAGTATCCTATCTGCCTGCTATTATTTCTCAGATTCTCGTCTAGTTGCTTTTTTAATTCTGTCCCATTTTTAGTTGTAAACAGTGGTAGAGAGAGATTGTAGTAAGATTACTTCTCTTGTAATTTTTACACATATACTAGTATACTAACTTAATTTTTTATAGTAGTACCAATGAAACTCAGTAGAGAAAGGAAAGCCTGTTTAATAACTTGTTCTACTGTCCCAATATCTATGAAAAAAAGAAAAAGAAAACCTGGCCCTCGATTTCATGCTATACAATTAATTTGATGTGGATCCTAGACCTCTATGTGAAAGTTCAACTATAATGCTCCTAGAAGAAAATATAAAGGGATATCTTCATAAATGTGCAGTAAACATAGATGTCTTTGGACACAAAAGGCACTAATAATAAAAGGGAAATAATGAATGAGTAGAACGTAATCACATTTAAAGTCCAAGTTATTTGCAAGTGGCCCTGACAACTAATCTCAGTTTTTAATATCAGAAAGATTGATAATCTAGGCTTAGAAATAACTGTCCCAGGATAAATACTTGCACCCAGGATGTTTTAGGATCTCACACATGGGAAACAGCCTTATACTTCACCAAATGATAGGCCCAGATTTAGGAAGTATTTAAGTTGGGTAGGGAACCTTTTCTCTGCCAAGGGCAATTTGGATATTTATAGCATCATTCGAGGGCCATACAAAATGACCAACTTAAAAATTAGCCTGCTATATTTGGTCAAGCATTTAATTAACTCACCCCTAATGCCTTGGGGTGGCCAGACCAAATGATTTTGGGGACATTATATGGCCCTCGGACCAGACGTTCCCCACCCCTGATTTAAGAGAACAAGATATGGTCTTTGTCACTGGAAGATCAGAGTATCACTAAGAGATAAGACTCACTCAGAAACTACAGTGCTACTAAACTATAAAATTCTGACCTGCAATCCAAAAGTAACTCAGGCAAAGAACAGAGCAGGTTGAATTGGAGTAGACCATTGAGGGTATGAAACAGAAGGGAATTTAGAAAGCAGCTGATCAAACTCCCCCACCCCATTTTTATAGATGAGAAAACTGAGACTCACTGGCATAGAGAAGGCCACATCATTGGTTTGTGCTAGAGCCAAAGTGATACTCAGATTTCTTTGTGCCCTCTCAGATTCTCCTTCTATCAGATGTCATGCTGCTGACTTCAGTGTGTGGCCAGGCTTCTTACAAGATGTAGGGGACTCACACAGATCCTGAAAATGTGAACTTGCGACAATATTTATAAAGCTCCAGTACATTATTCAGCATAAAATAGGAGCTCAGTAAGAATATAATTAGTAGAGAGAAAATGGTAGCCAAATAGGCAGGCCTTTCTTGCACCTCCTTTCAGGGCCGGATAGGAAATAAAACGAAATTGAGGCCCAAACAGTGTGGCTCAGTGGTTGAACATAGAACTAGGAGGTCACGGTTAAAGATAGAAAAGAAACACAAGCATGTGATTTGGGGCTGTAGCATCAAATATGTCAAGAAATTTTGAAACAACCTAAATATCTAGCCATGGGAACAAATAAATTCTGATACAGAATTCAGTGATATCCTCTGAAGCCATTAGCATATGCATGCATTATAAAAATGGGGGGATGGCCTAGTCAGTGTGGCTCAGTGATTGGGCATCGACCTATGAACCAGGAGGTCACAGTTCAATTCCCAGTCAGGGCACATGCCTGGATTGCAGGCTCGATCCCCAGTAGGAGGTGTGCAGGGGGCAGCTGATGGAAAAATGTTCATGATAGGAGGAGAAACAAAATCACTTCATCCACACTAAAATTATATTAAAAACTATTGTTTTCCCAAATGGACAAAAATTGTAAGGATACATTGTAAACTGAAGACTACTGTGTCAGAATGCCAGAATTTTTAAAGTGTATCTTTATTGTTATTGCAATGTTTGTGAATAAAATAAAATAAAATTGTAGAACCAATTGTTTTTTAGAGTACTACCAGAGTCTTCCTGGAAAGGAATAAAACTGGCCTCCCCAAAGGATCGCCTGTCTTCGCTTAGGGAAGGGGAAACATTTACTCAGCGCCTCACAACCTGGCCCTGGCTCCCTAGCTGACCTCTCTCTGTGTGTTACAACCTAAATCTTCACATAACTTCTAAAAGGAAGGCATTATTAATGGCCTCAAGTCCCAGGAGAGGCTCTTGTCTTATGAAAGAACTTCCTGAACTTTGGCATATGGGTTTGAAGACAATGGTTCCCTTTAATACACTCTGATCTCCCTGCTACCTCCCAGAAGGAACCATAACAATGGTTTGGAAATTGGCTACCCCTGCTTTGCCCCAGAGCCTCCTTCCCCACCACACAGAACACTGGCAACATGAGCAGCAGCTGAAACCCTCAGAGTGTTAGCACATCATCAAGGCCACTGCTCACTTCCACCTATTCAATTCAACCATCCTTCTAGGTCCAGATCAAGCACACTCCCTTCCTCGAGACTGGCAGTGCACCAGAGTGGGAAGACATGGGACAGACCGGGGTCACAATCCAGCTTTGTCACTTTCCAGCTTTGTGACCCCAGGCAAGTTACCTAACTTCTCTGGGCTTCATTCCTCAGCCATTAGGCAGTGCTATAAAGAATTCTTCATGTGATTGCTAAAATAAATGAAATATAAAACACTGAAAACTATGCTGTCCAATACAGTAGCCACGAACCACATGTGGCTATCAAGCCTTAGAAATGTGGCTAATCCATACTGAGGTGTGCTGTACATGTAAAATACACACCCAAGTTTGAACATTTCATGGGGGAAAATATAAGATAATTTTTATATTGATTACATGATAAAGGAAATAATATTTTTGATACATTGAGTTAAATAAAACACTTAAAATTAATTTCATCTGCTTTTTTGCTTTTTAATGTATTATAAAAATTTTAAATTACACATGCAGCCCACTTTTGTGGTTGGTGTTCTATTTCCATTGAACAGAGTAACTGCTCAATGTTAGTTCTTTCTCTATTCTTCCCTTATCATTCACAGGCCACCTAGAGTGCTCAGCATTGTCAACAGTGTCTGAAGTCGTTAATTATACCTGCGATTCCAGGTGAGTCCCTTCCTCTTTCTGGGCCCCTAGTTATTCATCTGAGACATGTGACAAAGAGTAGAAAGGAAACTAGATTTAGAATCAGAAGACGGGCTCTAGTCCTGGCCCTACCATTACTAATTAGGAAGCCCCTAGCATTTCATTCCACTCCTCTGAGCCATAGTTTTGTCATTTACAAAACAGGGAATAATAATATCCTGTTCATGGCAAGAGTGAATGAGTATGAAAAGCTTAGTAAACTGTAAAGGACTATCTAGGCCAGGATTAAGTAGTATATTTTGCTCAGTTAGGAGGTTGGGCAGTCCTGTTGTTAGGGGCAGACATAGAATGTTGGGGACCAGCTACAATTATAAGAAATATTAATCATGTTCTATTAACCATGATGGTTCTGTTCTGATTAGAAAGCACATTCTAACCTGCCTGAGAGCTGTAGGCCCTAGGACATGGGAGCTAACATCAGAATGCAGTCCATCCTCCTTCCCAAGAACTGCCTATCATTATGGAAAGATTTACAACCTCATGGCTGAAACAATCTAGTCCAGGAGGCATCTGCTCTCACCCTCTTGTGACACCTGCATCCCCCCCGACCCCCACCAGCCCGCATGACTTGTAACCTGTAATGATTATCACACGCCTACTTTCCCATGCCTATAATTCCTACTTCCCCATGTAATCTTTGTCCTTCTACCTAACATAAGCAGCTGGCTTATGGTGAGGTTCAGAGCAGATTTTTGTGGATGACCTGCTGCTCTCCCATATTGCCGGCATTATTGGAATAAAGACTCATATATGATTCAATCCTGTCTCTGCTTAATTGGCTCAAGTGGTGACAGGCAGCCCTGTCCAATTACACTGCCTGCCTCCTCTGATATTCTCTGCCTTCCATTTTGTACTGTTAACTATTTTCCAGATCTCATGCCTCTAAAAACAAGTTTCCCCAAGAATGCACCTCATTCTTCTCACATACCCCCCAATATAGCCAAAGCAGAGTGCTGCAGACAAACCCCCTCAAATCACCTCACAGACTAAATGTGCCCTGTGTACCACGCATTAAGCTTAGGGAGCTCCAGGCGCAGTAGTAGAGATGGTCTTGCAAAAAATATGACACTACATGTTATACTGGAGGAATCGAGTAAGTGTAAATGCACCAGGGAGCAAGAGGGGGGCGCACCTTACTGAGGAAAAGCAGAAAGGTCGTGGTGAGGGAGATGTATGAAATGGCCAACAGGAAGGGCTCTGGGAGGCCTTTGCAAAATAGAAGGGAGAAAAGGTATAAACCAGCATGGAATGCCATCGCATTCAATCCAAAGTAAACATCAGCATATGATGTACAATGTGCCATCTAACACTATGAATCTTATCATGAGAGACCCCTGGTTGAGAGTGCTTCCTGCAGATAGAGCACCATTGCCTTCCTGCCTTTGCTACTTTAGGTTCCCCAGCTCACCCCACAGTCTACTCAGGGATGTGTGCAGTAAGCTCTTAGGAGTTTAAGTACCACCTGTGCCAACTGCATACATCTCGGCTATTCAAACAGAGAGGTTTATAAGAGCAAGAGCCCTGTCTCAAAACATCCTGTTTCTATTTTTATCCGGGAATTACCGCCTTACCATCTACACTATATTTTCCTCCTCCCAAAGCCAATGAGCATGAAAAGCAAAAGGCTACACCATCCTGTGGTTGGCAGGGCTTCTCTACCTCATAGTGTGTTTCTTCCTAATTCCTAAATAGGCTCTGGGTTATTTCCAATTAAGCTAAACTGCAAACTCTTACTTCACCAAAACACAATGTTCCACCTGCATGGCCCAGGAAAAGCAAATACACAAAGTTTCTTGGGTGAAGATCTGAAGTTGAATTTCTGCAGCTAAACTTGTTTTTCAGATTGGTATTCACATATTTAAAGACCAATCTCTACAGGTCACATTTTCATTTAAGAATGAAAAGACAAGAGATCAGAAAATGAGTGTTTCTGAGAGGGACGGTGAGCGATGGCAGTAGATAAGTGCCTATGCAGAGATGGCATCTGTGGGCCTGTGGCCACTTCTGTGTACATGAACAGCGGAGCCACACCTTACCCAATGGTTAGTTACAAAGCCAGTGCCAAGGCCAGAATCCCACTCCCTTGGGAAACTATTGATTAAAATCTTTTCAGAATTTTAAAAGTTATGTCAACTTACTGCAATGTAGGGACTTTATTTGAGTCTTGATTTGAATAAACAGTTTTTAGCCTGGCCGATGTGGCTCAGTGATTGAGAATCAGGAGGTCATGGTTCAATACCCAGTCAGGGCATATACTCAGGTTGTGGGCTTGATCCCCAGGAGGGGAGCATGCAGGAGGCAGCCAATCAATTATTGTCTCTCATTATTGATGTTTCTCTCTCTCTCTCTCTCTCTCTCCCTTCCTCTCTGAAATCAATAAAAAATATATTTAAAATAACAAACTGTTTTTAAAAGTATATATTATACTAGTGACCCATTGAGCAAAATCGCGCGAGACTCGGGACCCTTGCCCCCCACCCCCTACCCCTGTGCCATGAGACCATCCCGAGTCCCAGAGTTCTGCCCTGCATGGCCAGTGTGCCTCGGGATGCCCTGAGTCCTGGAGTGCCACCCTGATGCCCCACCTCTGGGCTGTGCGAAGTGGCCACCAGGCCCCGCCCCCACAACATGCATGCAGGGCCTCAGAAACCCCAACAGAAGCCGTGCACAGTGGCCACCGGCCCCACCCCCTCGGCCCCACCCCCACTGCCCTGCCCCCACTGTGCACATCACCATCTTGTGACAATGTTATGGCGTGATGGTCAATTTGCATATTACCTCTTTATTATATAGGATATGAGTGTGTGTATACATATACACTCATACATACACATATATACATGTGTATGTAGATACACACATATCTACATATACACATATATATTATAATAATTGGGGAAATTTTAATATTGACTTCATATCTGATAAAATAAAGAAATTATTCATTGTTTAAATGTGATAACAGCATATTGTAATTTTTATTTTTACAGAGTGCCTTTTAAACATACACTGAAATATCTACAGATAAAATTAAAAAGCAAACAGTTGAATTAGAAATCCACTAAAGTAAGATATTATTTTGCATAAATAATCATGTGCAGTGCATGAGAGAAAATTAAACAGTAGGGCCTCCTACCTTTAATCATTCATAAACTACAGGATATATAATCTATTTATATAACCCTGAACACATACAAAAGCTCACTCAGTGAGTCCAACACAGCTGTGTTATCCTCCATCCCCTGGGGATTATGAGTTGTTCTTCTGTAGGCGTGGTCTTGTCTCTGTGTGCAGCAGGCATGGGCTCGAGAGTTAGACAGGTTGGATTGAAATCCTAGCTCTACATGACCTTGGGGAATGGGTTTAACTCTTCATGGAAAGATACTCATATTTACCTACAAAAGTGAAGATGACTTGCATCTACCTTGCAGTGTTGTTGTGGTAACTGGGTAGTGACAAACTGCCTACTGCAGCTGGATGTTTAGTACCATGCAGCATGAAAAAGACAAATAGTTCACATCCAGTCAAGAGGCTTACCCTGCAGAGATGGAAGGAACCCCTGATTCATGTCTCCCCACCTGCACTGTGCAAGCCTTAAACCAAACTGAGTGCCTGCATTTCAATTACTGTCTTACTTGCTCAATCTCTCCCTTTTTAAAAAAGTGCTAAGTAGGTAGAGTTGAATTAACATTCCACTCCATATGCCCATTTGCTGCTTCTCTGGGGTGAAGCTACACAAGACTTCTAGTAGAAGAGGTAATATCTAGGGGAAGAAGATAATCACATCTTAAATACGTGGCCGATACAGAGCATGCAGGGTAGTTCAGGTCACAAAGACATTCTTTGATGAGGAAGCATAGCCATGTCTACCTATATGTAGTAACATGGAGCACAGAGAGCCTTGTATTCAGTTGTTAGTGTCTTACCCTCACCATAATTGTAAGTATAGCTTGCTGAGCCCCTATTCTGTGCCAGATGCCTTCTATTTTATCTTATCTCTTCTGGGTTGATTATTTTTCAAGTGAGAAAGCTGAAGTCAGAGTAATTGAGTGACTTGGCAAAGGCCACACAGCTAGAAAGAGACAGAACCAAGATTCAAATCTCACTCCCCAAGACTAGTACTTCTTAGCATGCTGCTACCTCTTCATGCAAATGAGTCCTCGAAGGCAGTTATTTAAGAAGATCCCTTTACTTTCTTAAAAAAAAAATCCTATAAGGCCATTTTTTTTCTTTAAATCTCAAGTCCACTGTTTTATTATGGCAACTTAATAATTGAGTCAGACTG
>NW_005871062.1:7773012-7800168 GCF_000147115.1 Myotis lucifugus
CATAATGTTTTTGTGAAAAATCGATATAGATAAATGATATCCAATTGGTAACAGTGAAAATGGGGCTCTCTCCAACAGGAGGATCTGTAAAAAAGGAACGCGGCATTCGGAAGGCATGAGGGCCACTGGCCGAGAGTATTAGTTGTGGAAGCTTTTTGTTTTTGATCATGGTTCATGTACCAGGTTTACATTGCTGAAAGATATTTATGGGGGGGGGGCGGAGGGTGCAGAAGGCAGCCAATCAATGATTCTCTCTTATCATTGATGTTTCCAACTCTCCCTCTCCCTTCCTCTCTGAAATAAAAATATATTTTTAAATAGTCTATCTATAATAATAAAAGTGTAATATGCAAATCGACCAAACGTCCCAATAGAGGAACACCTGTCCAGCAGGCCACACTAGAGCTAGGATTTCAATCCAACCTGTCTAACTCTAGAGCCTATGCCTGCTGCACAGACAAGGCCACGCCCACAGATAAGAGTAGGTAAGAAAAGGCTTCCTGTGAAGAAATAGGGTTGGACCCGGACCCGGACCCGGACCCTGATAGGATTTGAATGGCTGGAACAGTGCTGGAAGGACATCAGTAGATCCCAAAGATCCCTGAGATCCTGTGGGTAAAGATACTCAAATTCAAGTGCCCTATAGTTATGCTATTTTAATAAGTGATACCTGGTGGGCACTTTGAGATTCTAACTTTTTTTGATTGCAGAGAAAATCAAATACAACAGGTTCTCAAATAACATTATAACGTTGCTGAGATGCCATAGGAACTTAACTCTTGTTTACATCAATTAGCCTATGATAAAATTGGTTTCATTATATATCATTTCTCTTAAAGTCACAGAACCTATCAATGACATTAAAGTAAGGCCAAGAAGATTTCAATCATTAGTTCTGCATCCAAAGCCCAAACCTTCTACACTGCCCCATCCCATCAGACCACCAACATTGTTATCCGGGTTCCCTTGTCCGCGTCCTGTGCGGTCTAAGCATTCTCTGAGGCCTAGCAGCACACCATCAGTTAGAAAAGACCTTAGTGGACAGTCAAGTGGCCAACCTGCCACCTAATGAATGAATTCTTCACTCAATAGTAACAGAAAATGGCCAGCCACCATCTCTTCTCACACCTGTAATAATGATCATTTCTTCTTCCAAGGCAGCCCATATTCATTATGAAAACTGTTTACTTATATCAGACAGAACTCCTCCTCAGGCCCCTTAGCTTCCACCTGCTGGTTCTAACTCTACTCTCTAGAGCAGTGGTCGGCAAACTTGTGGCTCAGCAAACTTGTGGCTCGGCAAACTGCAGCTCGCGAGCCACATGTGGCTCTTTGGCCCCTTGAGTGTGGCAGTATTTTGTGGAAGACCCGCACTCAAGGGGCCAAAGAGCCGCATGTGGCTCGCAAGCCGCGGTTTGCCGACCACGGCTCTAGAGGAAAACAAATGTTCTCTTTACTGTGTCACTTCCCCACCTCAACCCCCCCACACACACCTAAACTATCATTTTTTAACAGCTAAAAAAAAACCCTCAAACAAATCGCTTCCTCAAACAACAACCTAGTGTCTCCTTCCTTATGACAGTGTCCCTTGAATTCCCCATTTTCTATTTGTTCCTCAAACAAGTGAAGTCAGCCCACATCAGTTCACTGCAATTACATTTCTAATTTAAAAATCTCAATAAAGACTCTCAGTTCTCCTTCTTCAAGCGCTCTCCCTAAAACCTGAGAGGCACCCTTCCAGATCCCTTCCCCTTCCCATCAGCCTCCTCTGTAACCAGCTTCCTCCCAGCCCTGCAATACCCATGCCCAGGGAGTTCAGCCTCAGCCAGGGCTCCACTCACTCTGTACCCCATAACACACAGAATGTGGCCAGCCCCCTCTGGCATCTCCCCCAGACTCCACATCATATCTTTTTTAACTGGCCATCTATACAGAAACTTTACGTGTACTCCTTTTAATGTAACCACTAGCATAAATCTTAGTGCTTAGGATACAACAGCGAAAAAACTAAATGAAGATCACTGCCCTTAGAGCTTTATATTCTAGCAGAGGAAGACCAAGAAACACACATGAAATCAGTAAATTATTTAGTATCTCAGAAGATGCTAATGCTAAGGGAAACAAAGCAGAGAGGCGGAGAATGGGAAGAGGAGGATCTGAAGGACTGGCTTAAGGCAGGTTTCCTTTTTTTTTTTTTCTTGATATTTTTTCCATTGATTTTTTGAGAGAGTGGAAGGGATGGAAGGAGAGGAAGAGAGAGAAAGGGGGAGAGAGAGAGACATCAATGTGAGAGAAACATATTGATTGGTTGCCTCCCATGCATGTGCCCCAACCAGGGCCAGGAATTGAACCTGCAACCAGCAATTCAGTAGTCACATCAGCTTTTAGCAAAGCCTTATAGATTGCTCTTAGTCTATAAGAAAGCTCACTGAGTTTTGTCATAAAGCTAAAGTTGCAAACAGAAGGTCAATGAAACAAAGTAAGGGTCAAGCCTTTCTTTAAGCTCTGATAGGACAATATTCCCTGACTATGTTCTATAATTTATATGCTCACAGGGTGGACATTAAGGAAAGAGGAAGAAGACCCAGAAATATGGATAAGAGATAGAAAGATATCTGCCCACCATCAGTCCCTTCCTTACTTTGCATAGTGGCTCAACTCCACTTCCACTAGAACCTTAATGCATCAAAGTCCTCCTCAAGTCATGCATGCATAGTCAGGCACTGGGCTTTAAAGAACTGACCTCTGGACCAGCATACCCCATATGTGGTGTCACTGACTACTTGACCACAATTGACAGGGGCCTTTGAAGGCAACTCACTCCATTTGCAAATAGTTTTGAGTTTAGTTTTAGAATGTAAATTTACTGATCCAGAATCTACTTCCCCTGACTTCTACCCTTAAGATCTAATTCAAGACTAATGTACTTTTAAAAGATAAAAATCTTGCATGATAAAATATCCTTTCAATAAAATTATATTACAACTAGAGGCCTGGTGCACGAAATTCATGCACAGGGGAGTGGGGGGAACTCTCCAATCCAGGACCCCTTGGGGGATGTCCAACCGGCAATCTGGGACCACTGGCTCCTAACCACTCACCTGCCTGCCCACCTGATCGCCCCTAACTGCTCCCCTGCCGGCCTGATCACCCTAACCACCTCTGCCTCGGCCCCCACACCTGGGACCCAGGCTTCCCTCTTCCAGCCAGCCACAGGCACCTGGGACCCGGGCTTCCCTCCCTCTGGCCAGCCGCAGCCACCCGGGACCCGGGCCAACTTCACCCGGGCCGGCTGCAGGCGCAGGTGCCCAGGACCACGGGCGGCTTCGCACGGGCCCCAGCTTTGTCAGAAAGGACGTTCGGAAGGTCGTCCAGAAGATGTCCGGACTATTCAGTCTAATTAGCATATTACCTTTTATTAGTATAGATACTCACTGCTAATATTTACTGAGGGCCAAACATGAGCCACAACTTACAGACAGAAAAAGCAGAATATAGTGTTTTCTGAACTTGTCAGATTTTACTATTATTCTAGGTAACTTTTACATCTTCTGCTCCCCAGGCCCTACCCCAACCAGGCTGAATCAGAACCTGAGGCTGAGCCTGGCAATTGCTCTTTCAACAAGCCTCAGGTGATTCTTAGGATCAGGCAAATTGGAGAACTGGTGGCATAGTGGACCCAATGTAGCATACTTAGGACCATCATTTATTCAATATGTGACCTTGGGCAGCTTATTTAACTTCTATTAAATTCATAATAACAGCATCTACCTATAGAGAAATAAATAAGATGCCATAAGCCACATAGCACAAGCCCTGTCAATACGGTCATCATCACTGATCCTGATGACCCTAGAAAAATAGCATCCCTATTATTTTTGCTCGGTGCTACACAATTAGCAATTAAAATGCTTGAGAACAGGATTTAAACTCAGATCTGACTATCTCCAGGCCTGAGTGCTGATACCAGGGGAAGAAATAATTAAGTGGGCAGGAGGCCCAGTAGTGCAGAATGACCTACATATCCAGGTCCTGGCTCCAAATTCATGCTTGGACCCAGCTCATATTGCATCCTCAGGAGCAGCCATCAGGCAGCAGCTCTGGCCAGCAAGATGCCCCCAGCACCACAGTAAGGAAAGAAAGTTGGCCTTGGACTTTCTCCTGTTTCTGCTTCTACTCCTCCTCTTCCTTTTGGGATCATCCACAATTCCCACTCTTTCTACAGGTGTGCATCCAGCTATGCCCTAAGGAGTTCCTCTCCTGGAAGGCAGGGCAGGGACAAAGTTTGAGAAGCTGACTTGGAGGGTAGGGCAGGCCATGCTTCATTCCCCAGCTTTAAGGCATTGCATTACCATTTCAGTCATCTCTCTCTCTCTCTCTCTCTCTCTCTCTCTCTCTCTCTCTCTCTCTCGGCTCATTTGCAATAATGCCGTCAGCACAGTGCTGTAAAACAATCAATACCACCACAGCCATAGCCTATCACCTCTCCTTCTCTGAAGTCCCTCAACATTGCATTTCAGTTAAAGGGAGATCACCTGTGATTCATACCTTGGTGCATAGTTTTATTAATGAGCCCCCATTCGTTTGTTCACACAAATATGCCCCAAGTACAGGTGTTACAAAAATAAATAGTGCCCAATCCCTGCTCCTGAGGCCTTAGAAGAAGAGAAAGACCCATAAATTGGTGGATGGAAGTCCACGTAAGGCATTAAGAACTAAGGGCTAGGTGGCATCAACTCTGCTAGAAGAAGTCAGAAACAATGTTCATCCTGGATTTGGAAGAATAAACAAAAGTTTGACAGGCAGAAAAAGGCATGTGCAACAGAAAGTAGTTCAAAGGCTCAGTCATGGAAAGTGGGTCCATTGTACTCAGGGCATGGTGAGAAGCTTTAAGGAGTGAGGGTATAAGAGCTGTAGTGATAGGAAATGAGGTTCAGCAGAATTGTCTGGTCCAGAATTGTTTCTTGTCCAAGTTTATCCTGAAAGAAACTGGGACTGGTGGAGGTTTTCTAAGCAAACCAGTGACATTATTAGATGATTGTCTCTAAACCAGCAGTTCTCAACCTGTGGGTCGTGGGGGTCGAACAACCCTTTCACAGGGGTCGCCTAAGACCATCGGAAAACACATATATAATTACATATTGTTTTTGTGATTAATCACTATGCTTTAATTATGTTCAATTTGTAACAATGAAATTGGGGGTCACCACAACATGAGGAACTATATTAAAGGGTCGCGGCATTAGGAAGGTTGAGAACCACTGCTCTAAACTCAGTGTTGAGCTCCTGGTGCTAAAAAGGAGCTTTGATGGAGCAGGAAGAGGTGAAGTGGAGCCAGAGATAGAGGAGAAGGTGTGAGAGACCATCTTTCTTCATCCCTGGGTTGGCCTGTAGCACTACCATCCACCTCACCATCTGGCCTGGTGGATTTTGAACTCTAGTCAAGTCCTCACTGGAATACCAGGCTCCAGAGCAGGTTTGCAGAGTATTGGGAAGAAGTAAAGATGAGAGACAGAGGAGTTAGGACAGATGCAGGGATAACCTGAAGGTGAGCAAGGAAAATATTATTCTGTCTGGTGGCTTACAATGTCCTGAAAGGAGCATGCGATTGACCTGGGTTCAAAGCCCACCTCCACCCTTTTCTACCTTCATGACCTTGGTAATTCACTTAATCTCTCAGAGGCTGTTTACTCATCCATTAAGTCAAGGTAACAAGCCTTGTTTACCTTGTTCTGAAAATTAAACTATAGACATTCTTCATTTTATTGCTCTTTGTTTTACTGGGAGACTCACTTTATTGTCGTGGTCTAGAACTGAACCCGAAATATCTGAGGTATGTCTGTAATGTATTTCAAGTGGCCAGCATAGCACCTAGTGTAAGGAGTAGTGGATCTCTAAATATTACTAAACTTATTATCTTTGGGGCAGGGGGCCGGCAGACTAGAAAGACCTTCGAAAATTGCAGGACCCCCTGAAGCACCAGGATGGAATCAGCCTCCCAGGATGCTCACTTCGCTGTTGGGAATTCCTGGTGAGACCCTGATCAACCCCTCCCAAACTGCCTTCAGCCCTCCTGGGCTGTTTGCAGTTTTTGTAGGATAGGATCACATTTCCCACCTGAGCCAGTGAGCCGGGAGCGTGTGGGCCTTGCAGCTCAGGGCTTTTCAGAGGGCTCATATGACAACCTGGCAAGGCGCAGCTGTTCCCGGCAAGAGCATTAATAATCCAGGCCTTTTTCCGCAAACTCTGGCAAACAGTCTAAAGTGACAAGTGAAAACACTGGGTCCAAATTCTCACTGGGGCTGGGGGCAGAGGAGGCCAAAATACTTGACTTTATCAGGGCTAAATTGTGGAACTGAATCAAACCTGCTTGAGGGGAAGTGGGGGCATACGTCTTGCATCATAAACTTCTGTATTGCCTACAGAGTATTTCAGTGAAAAGGTTCAGAACCAGGGCAGACAGAAAGGAGTCCATGTGACTTGGTGGCTGAGGAGTGAACTGGGCTATGGGTTTCACCTCATCAACAAGCAAAAGAACACAGCAGCCACCACAGGCAGCCCAGAGACCTATGAAGAGCAAGCCCATCCCCCTCACAGACATGGGGTAGGTCTCAGCAGGATTTTAGTCTCCTTTGCTTACACTGTATCAGCACAAAATATAGTGCCTGGCACGATGGCACCCAATCAATATGAAAGATTGAGCAAACATGGGGTATAGAGGGAGAACACGTGTTTCAGATCCAGCAGCACCAGTTAGTAACTGGGCAAACCTAAACAAGTCATTTGTTCTCTCTGAGCCTCAGTCTCTTCATCAGAAAAAATGGGTTAATGGCATGTACTTTGAAAGGTTCCCATAAGAAATAACTGAAATAATCTATGTAAAATCCTCTACAGTAATGTAGGTAGCATTCCGTAAATTGACTTCTCAGAATTCGAGAATTGGTCTTCGAATACAGATCAGACTTGAAGTATCAACTCTGTTTCTAATTCTTTTTTTTTAAATATATTTTATTGATTTTTACAGAGAGGAAGGGAAAGGGATAGAGAGTTAGAAACATCGATGAGAGAGAAACATCCATCAGCTGCCTCCTGCACACCCCCTACTGGGGATGTGCCCACAACCAAGGTACATGCCCTTGACCAGAATGGAACCTGGGACCCTTCAGTCCGCAGGACAATGCTCTATCCACTGAGCAAAACCGGCCAGGGCTGTTTCTAATTCTTATGGTGAGGGGGAAAAAAGATGGGGGGGAAACAAAAAGAGAATGTAAAACAATTGAAGATAATACATCATAGGAAAGGAAAGACCTCTAAAGTCACACCTTCCTGTGTGACCTTGAACAAGTCACATACTTCTATGGGTCTCAGAATTCTCTGTGGTAAGCTGGGGGGTTGAATTGGATCAGTGGTCTTCTAACTGTACTCCAGAAACCCTAGATAGTCTGTGGAAATCCTAAGAGGCTATCTCAGGGTAAGGAGAGAGACAAGTATGCCCCCATGCAGCTTCAGGAAGCTTGGGGGCTTCTACTGAAGAAACAGTTCCACAGTTGGTCCTTAGCCCTTTGCAATCTAATGCTTTCCCCAAGGTCACCAGCATCCCCTCCCAATTACCAGTTCTCTCCAGACACATAGTCCAAGACTAGACTAAGGCAAGGAAGGTACCTACGGTGCAAAATTAAGGAGGCCCTCACTCTCAGGATTGTGCAAATATGCGTTGGCACCCAACTGTGAGGGCCTCCTAAAATGTTGCACCCGAGACACCTGGCCTCATGCTAGTACCAGCCCTGAGTCCCTAGCCCTTCTTCAGTGCCCATCCTCACTCACCTCTTTGGCATTTGGCACTGCCTGCCACCCTCTCTGGAAATTTCCCACCAGCCCTCCATGGCACTGCCTTCCATGGGGACAGTGTTGAGTGCTTGGCTTCTTTCTGGCTCCTCTTTCCTCCTGGCAAGAGGAGTGGAATAAAGAGAGAAATGGAGGGGAGAGAAAAGCATGCCAGGTAAGAGAAAAGCATGGGGGAAGAGGGGCAATTGAGTCTGGCTTTTGACAGGCTGAGTTTGAGGGGTTGGTTGAAGTGCAACAGGCAGGTGGGCAAGGCAGGTATAGACCCCAGGAGAAGTGGTCAGAACAGAGATTTTCTCCCCTCACCTGGCAGAATCTTCTCTCCCACACACTTCTTTCTTTTCCCCACCGCTCCTGCCCAAGTCAGGTCCATGTCACCTAATATTTGCACCCTCATGGTACCCTCTTAAGCCATGCCTGCTTCCCTCACTGCAAAACTCCTCTCCCAAGTCCAGCTCTGAATAATCATGCCCTTCCTGGGAGACTTAAAATGGTGTCTTCTATGTTTGCTCCGCTAAGTCCAAATTTCTCAGTCTAGCACACAAGACTGCGCTCCCTCCTCACCCCCACGCCTCCAAGCAACACCCACCACATGCAAATGTGCCCCTAAACTATATTTCACCTACTGCACCCCCACTCCCTGCATCTGCCCTGGCCTGCTGTCCTGCTTTTGCTCGAGCTCTTTCTTCCCTCAGTGCACCCTCACTCCAACGGTATCTATTGAATCTTTGTACCTTTAACAGCATACCCACTTTCTTCTCTTCCCTGGTCTGCATCCAGGCTTGCCAAAGCCTAGAGCTGTTCACAGATGTTGGAGAGTACACTTCCCTTTCTGCTCAGCCAATAATGTCAGTGCATTACCAATTTAGGCATACCTCAGCGATATTGAAGGTTCAGTTCCAGACCACAACAAGAGAGCGAATGTTTCAATTTGTAAAAAACACATCTGTGACATGCAATAAAGCAAAGTACACTGAAACAAGGTATGCCTCTATTGCAAAAACAAGGCCCTAGCCTGGTCCTCAGTTAAGAGCTACAGGGTAAAAAACAAATACCTGCACAGCAGCTGCCAGGAGACCCAGACACCCAAATGTGTTACATTAGGAAGTTTGTCAGCTGCAGGGAAGCAGCCATCTCCACCTGGTTATCGCTTTATTTCCTTCTGCACCTAGCCCAGCTGTGGGCGCCAGCAGGCTCTCAGTAAATACTAAGTGAATTAAATTAATGAGATCCTCCTGCCGGTAGCAGATAAGTAATTCCAGAAAAAATAATTATGGAACTTTTTTCATGAGAAGTAATTTTCTTGCCTTCTCCATGTAAGGATGACCCCATCAATAATGGAAATGTTCTAAAACCTAGTTGCGCTGATGGTTGCACAGTCGGTAAATTTACTAAAAAACAATCAAACAAAAAACTTAATTTACACTTAAAGCAAATTAATGTCATGGAATATAAAATTGTTTTTTAAAATCTGTATAATGAGCCCTGGCCAGGTGGTTCAGCTGGTTGGAGCATCATCCTGTACACCAAAAGGTTTCAGGTCCAGCAGCACCGGTCACGGCACAAACCTAGGATAAGGGTTCAATCCCCAGTTGGGGCACATACAGGAGGCAGCTGATCCATCTCTCTCTCTCTTCTGTTCTCTCTAAAAATCAATAAAAGCATATCCTCAGATGAGGGTTAAAAATAATAATGAAAGTAGAATGGTGATTGCAAGGATCGGAGTAAAGTGGCAAAACGGAAACTGTTAGTGAAAACAGTTTCCATTTTGCAAGATGAAAAATGTTCAGATCATTGGAAAACATATATTTAACACTACTAAACAGTACACTTAAAAATGGTTAAGTTGGGCCCTAGCTGGTTTGGCTCAGTGGATAGAGCGTCGGCCTGCGGACTGAAGGGTTCCAGGTTCAATTCCAGTCAAGGGCACATGCCCGGGTTATGGGCTCGGCAGCCAATCAATGACTCTCTCTCTTCATTGATGTTTCTCTCTCTCTCTCTCTCCCTCCCTCCCTCTCCCTTTTTCTCTGAAATAAATAAAAATATTTTTTAAATGGTTAAAATTGTAAATTTTATGCTAGGTCTATTTTACCACAATAAAAACTTTTTAAAGATAGAATAGAATAGAACAAAATACAATACAATACAAAAATCTGTATAATAATCAAAACCACCCTGATGGTGCAGTGTGTTGGTTGAGTAATAAGCTGACTGAATCATGTGCACACTCAAAAACAAGCAATAAAAAAGAAGGCACAGCTTTGTAGGGCCAGGCTCTGAGCTTAGTCTCAGTCCCCCTAGAATCATGCAAGGTAAAGGTCACTACTGCTGCTGTACAGGCAGATGGTTGAGAGTCTGAGGACCAGTGCAGGCATGTGCTGTCCCCCAAGGTCAAGGCTGCTACATCCTCCTCCTCGTCTCTTCCCACATTGTGTGTGAGCCCGTCCTGAGTGCACACCAGGCTCAGGGAACAGAACTGTGTCTTCAGATCCAGAGCCCCACTCACACCTGGACAGCCCATGCCCAGTGCAGGCCTCCAAGAAGCAGCCCATTCCCCTAGAAAAGCACTTCCCACCTATTCCAGTTCCAATCTCAACATCACAACATGCTAATGCCCCAGAGAACCCATGGTGAGCCTTCCCCTTCCTCTCATATGCTCCTCAGTGGGGAGTCTGAGGCCCTTCCGGTTCCCATAGCAGGGTGCACGCCACACGAGGTTCCATCTGCCCTAGCACAGAGGTATCACAGCATAAGGACTAAAAGGGTAGATTTGAGTGTCAGACCATCTGAGTTCAAATCCCAACTTACTCAGCAATTACTAGCTATGAGACATCTCTGTACCTCAGTTTTCTCCTTTTTTTTTCACAAATTGGAGATAATAGTACTTAACTCAGGATTGTGGGGGGAATTAAATGAGTTACTATGTAGAAAGCACTTTGTACCTGGCACATAAGTGTAATTGCTAGCTATCATTGTTATTTTTTCCAGCATTAGAGGGGCCTCTCAATCTATAAGTGGAGATAACAGGAGATGCTAAGTGTAAAAAGGGCCTGCGGTCATGGCAGCTTCCCTCGACACTGAGAAAATAATCATCCTGGGTCAACTCTAGCGGTTCTTCACCTCAGCCATAAGGTTGTGATGTTGAAACACTGAATCAGGAAGGGCTTGGTGGAGAGAACTTACCCCACAGGACATTACAAAATCAGCACAGGTTGTTGGTTCACCTATGGGGAAATATATATATATATAAATATATATATATATACTGAGTGTCCAGATTATGACCACCTGACATTTGTAGGCAAATTAGCTATGATTTCATGCTGAAGTTGCCAGAGGGCTAGACCATTATAAATAGGGAAGCAGGTTGTTTACCACAACAGTACAAGTGATTTTTTACTGAAGGTATGGGTAAACAATGCAATTAAACAGCCTTTGAACGTGGAATATATATTATTATGAGTGGCCAGATTACTATAACCACACCATCAATACTTCATTGGGCCACCTTTTGCCTTCAATACTGCAGCGATTCTTCTTGGCATTGACTCCATGAGATGTTGAAAGGTGATGCAAGGAATCTGACACTATGCCTGATGAATAGCACTGTTCAGTTCTGTGAGATTTGATGGTTGTGGAACCAGCTGCCTGATGGCTCTTTTAACTTCGTCCCACAAATGCTCAATTGGATTGAGATCTGGTGATTGTGGGGGCCACTTAACGCATTGAAAGCGGGAAACGTATTTATACATTTTAGTTATACGTTTAAGTTGACTGGTAGTAGAGCGCGGGCTATAAAAACTACCCACAAACAATGTGTTAAGCAAGGTAAAGTCTCCCTCATGTTCTTGAAACCACTCCTGCACAATGCGAGCACCGTGGCATGGTCATTGTCTTGTTGGAAGAAGCCATCTCCATTGGGATATGCCATCAACATGATAGGATGAACTTGATCAGCAACGATACTTAGGTATGTTGTGCTATTCAGACATTGTTCCACATGAATTAAAGGGCCCAAATCATGCCAGGAAAACATGCCCCAAACCATAACACTGCCCCCACCAGCTTGAAGGGTTGTACTCATGCATGTGGGGTGCATGCTTTCATGCTGTTTCCGCCAAATTCTCACTCTTCCATCTGCATGATGCAACTGGAAACTTGATTCATTGGACCACATGACTTTTTTCCAATGCTCGACTGTCCAATCCTTGTCTTCCTTGCAAATTGGAGACATTTTATCTTGGTAACTGTGGACAGCAAAGGTGTTCAAACAGGACTTTGGCTTCCATATCCCATATGATGCAGTGTATGGCTAATTTGCCTACAAACGTCAGGTGATCATAATAATCTGGCTACTCACGTTCAAATATATCCCACGTTCAAAGGCTGTTAAATCACATTGTTTACCCATATCTTCAGTAAAAAATCACTTGTACTGTCATGGTAAACAACCTGCTTCCCTATTTATAATGGTCTGGCCCTCTAGCAACTTTAGTGTGAAATCATAGCTAATTTGCCTACAAACCTCAGATGGTCATAATAATCTGGACACTCAGTATACATCCTATCTAATAATAGACAAACATGGTAATTGACCATACCTTCGCTACACTTCCCATGGGCTAATCAGCGTGATATGCAAATTAACTGCCAACAAAGATGGTGGCTAATTTGCATACTGCAGACAGGGCGGGACAGCACCATCCCGCCTGCCCCGCTGCCATCTGGGCCTGCTATTTACGACCCGGGACAGTGGTGTGGGACAGTACCATCCCGCCTTCCCTGCCGCCATCCGGGCCTGCTATCTGCGACCCAGGGCGGCGGGCGTCCATGTGCGACCCGACCCGGGGCAGCTGGGCGGTGCAGCAGTGATCGGCCAGCCCGCCTGGGCGTCCCGTGTGCAACCTTACCCGGGGCGGCCGGGCAGGGCAGCAGCGATCCACCGGCCCGTCCGGGCGTCCCGTGTGCGACCTGACCCAGGGCGGTGCCCCAACCCCCGGATCGGCCCTGCCATGTGCGTGACCTGCGGAGGCGGGGCAGGCACTGAGAGATCAGGCCTGCCATCTGCCACCCGGGGAGCGGGCCTAAGCCAGCAGGTGGTTATCTCCCGAGGGGTCCCAGACTGTGAGAGGGCACAAGTGGGGCTGAGGGACACCCCCTCCCCCACCAGTGCACCGGGCCTCTAGTGTATATATATATATATATGTATATGTATATGTATATACATTTCTATAAAATATCACTTTCCTGGGACCACTCAAACAATGAAGAAGAAAGAATTTCCTCTTGCTTCTCACATTTAAAAAGTACAGACTGAGGTCTAAAGTCACACAGCCAGACCTGAGTGACAGGAAGAGTAAGAGCCACACAACTAGTCATTAGAGAAATGCAAATTAAGACCATAATGAGATACCACTGCCCACCTATTAGAACTAAAAAATATAACAGCACATCACCCTGGCTGGTATTGCTCAGTGATTTGAGTGTCGGCCTGCACCCTGGAGGGTCTTGGGTTTGATTCCCAGTCAAGGGCATGTACCTGGGTTGCAGGTTCAAACCCTGCCCTGGTTAGGGCACATGCAACCAATTGATGTGTCTCTCTTACAACTAACTATGTTTCTCTCTCTCTTCTCTCTCTCTCCCCATTCCCCTCCCTTCCACTCTCTAAAAATTAATGCAAAAAATATCCTCATTCCTTGGGTGAGGAATATATATATATATATATCACAACACCAAATGCTGGTAAGGAGGTGGAGAGAGTAAATCTCTCTTACGTTGCTGGTGGAAATGTGAAATGATACAGCCACTGTAGAAAGAGTTTGGCAGTGTCTTTAAAAATTAGCAATATACTTATACAACTCAGCAATTGCATTCCTGGATATTTATCCTGGAAAAACAAAAATTTATGTCTACACAAAACATGCACATGATTGTTTATAGCAGCTTTATTGGTAATAGTCAAAAACTGAAAATAACCAAAATGTCTTTCAATGGTCAATAGTGGAATGGTGGTTCATCCGTACCATGAAATACTTCTCAGCAATGAAAGGAGCAAACTTAATATTCTCAATTACCTGGATGGACCTGGATGAAATGCATTATGATGAGTGAAAACAAGCTAGTCTCAGAAGATTGCATAGTGTATAATTCTATTTATAGAACATTCTCAAAATGACAAAATCATACAAATGAAAAGTAGGGGAGGGGCTAGGCCAGTGTGACAATGAAGGGGTGGCATGAGGGAGTTGTTTGAGGTGATGGAACAGTCTATATTGATTGCAGTGATAGCAACACTCATCTACCCATTCGAGAAAATGACATAGAGAGCCATACACACATTGTACCAATTTCAGATTCCTGGTTTTGATATTGTACTATAATTATGTAAGATGAAATCACAGGAAGAAATGAAATAAAGGATGCACCAGGCACCTCTGTAGTATCTTTACAACTTTCTGTAAATCTATAACTGTTTCCAAATAAATAAATAAAATTTTAAGGAGGTGCACAGCCAATAAGTAGGGCTACTGTGATTCTAGTCCTCACCTTTCTACTCCCAAATCCCAGTGCTCCAATCATATTATTTACAATTTTGCATGCACCTGACATTCTGTATCTCCATGCCTTTGCACATACAAACTTCTACCTAGATGTCCTTCCCCCATCTAGCTAGTTTATAATTTCCTTTAAGACCCAACTCACACACCTTCTCCTCTAAGATGCTTCCCTGGCTTCACTCAAGATTACTGACCTTCCTTCGCACTTCCTATGCATAGCACTTGTTCAACTGAATTGTGACCCTAACTCTAACCCGCCACATGCAAGCTACAGAATTGGAAAATATATTCACAAGCATCTCCCAATAAAGCACTACTAGTCTGTAGAATATATAAAGAACTCATAACTCAATTGTAAGAAAACAAATAACCCATTTTTTTTAATGGACAGAAGATCTGAACAGACATTTTACCAAAGGAACTATGCAAATGGCAAATAAAAATATTATATAAAAATGTAATAAACATAATTAATCTGTAGGGAAATGCAAATAAAACCACAAAAAGAGAACCACATACCTGTTAAATAGCTAAACTTAAAAAGACTTGACTATGTCAAGTGTTGGCAAGAAAGTGGAACACATGGGTCATTCATGCACTGCTGGTGGGAGTTAAAATGGTACAACCTCTCTAGAAAACAGTTTGGCAGCTTCTTAAAAAATTAAACATACCCTACTATATGATCCAGCCATTTTACTCATTTTTTTACCCAAGAGAGCAGAATGCATATGTTCTCACAAAAATATTTTCACACATGCTTATAGTGGCTTTATTTCAACAGCCAAAAAACTGAGAGCAACCCACATGTCTGTGAATAGGTGAATGGATAAACAAATTGTGGTATTTCCATACAACGGGATACAATTCAGAAACAAAGGAATGAACTATTGATATACACAACATGAATGAATACCAGTAGAATTATACTGATGTAAGTAGAGTGCATACATATATTATGCTAGAAAATGCAAAGTAACCGACAGTAATAGAAAGCAGATTAGTAATAGCCTGGGCATGGGAGGCAAGGACATGGAGAGGGGCAGGAGGCAAGGATAAGGTGATGGAGAAAACTTTGGGGGGTAGTGGTTATATTCATTAATTTGATTGGGGGAGAATTTCATTAGTATATACAAATGTCAAAACTCATCAAGTTGTGCAATTTAAACACCCATAGGTTTTTGTTGATTATACTTCAGTAGAGATATATGAAGAAAAAAAAAATGAGTACCATTTAATGGTCATCTAATTTGCGAGAAAACATTACATAAGTAATTATTAATCTTCACTCTAGGTAGTTATTATTCATCCCATTGTACAGATCAGGTCAGAAAGGCCAGGGAGTCTTATAGCTATGGTCAAGCCAGCTCAAAACCAGGTCAAAGGTCTCCAATGCCGGGGCACTTTTCTCTGTATTGTGATGCCTTCCCACAGTGGTGAATTCCCAGCATGAAGCCATAGGTGACAGTCCCCTGGCCTAAGCAAGTCCTAGTCTAGGAAGAATCTGAAAGGAGGGTGAAGGGCTGGCATCACTGAGAAGCCAAGGATCCCTGGCATTATTGAGAGGACATCTTCTCCATACTGGGTTGCAATTGGCCACAAATTCCTCTAACAACCAAACCCAACCCATCACAGGGATTGGGCCAGACAAGCT
The DNA here is from genome assembly GCF_000147115.1 of Myotis lucifugus. NCBI lineage: Eukaryota > Metazoa > Chordata > Mammalia > Chiroptera > Vespertilionidae > Myotis > Myotis lucifugus. Next base: position 7,789,063 of record NW_005871062.1, read on the forward strand.
GAAGCAGAAAGCAGGCTATAGCTGCTTCCTAGAACATTCCTCCCTATGCAGTCAGAGGATTTGGTGTGAAGGACCCTGACCGGGCATTCAGAAGAATAGACTCCAGTTTCACTTGTGTCATAGACAAGATCATTCCCCTTTCTGGGCCTCCATTTCCTCAAATGTAAGATGTGGAGGCCAACCAACAAGCTTTCCAAAGAACCCTTTCAACCCTGATTCACATTCTGAGTGCCCTACTGATTGGAGATTTTTTTCCGGAAGTTGATCAGGTGCCACTGATGGAAAGGATTCCTGATTGCCTACAAAACTGTACACTCAGCTCCCCCAACCACCCCAGCTCTGCTGGAAAAGAAACCTACCCGACTTATCAGTGCCTACCCATTCACTTCTTCAACCATGCCGCCTCCTCCCTTGGCCCTACCTCTCTGCAAGAGTCTTCCAAAGACGCTGACCCACCTTTGGCTGCTCTGTTCCCCAGTTAGCAGACTGAGCTATTTTCAGAAGTCTGGCAACCCTGGGACACACAAAGCAGTTTGAGACATAATTTCCCCCTTTAGAATTCTTACAAAAGATTGGAGCTGAGTAGTTACAGGATGGTATACGTCGTATACAATCTTGATGTAGGGAGCTCCTCCCCTTGTCACACCTGTATACCAAAGGATGAGCCAGAATTTATTGCGCAAACAGGCTGGGATATTTGGATGGGCGCACAGTATGCTTTCAGTAAATATCTATGAATTGAATTAAATCCTCTTGCCAACGGAATAATCTCTTACCTAAATACAGAGGAAAACCAAACAGATCCACCTCAGTATGTTCCCTAGAGAGAGCACTGAGAGTCCAGAGGCTGAGAAAGCCCCTGCTTCTAACTGGCTGAGGGATGTGAGACCACCAGCATGCCACCTCACTCCTGGGGCATCACAGGAATAAGGAAACTACTCTAAAAGCCTCTGGATGCTCCCAGTTCCGATGCTATCTTACTGTATGCGGAAGAGCCACTGAGACTGAAAGGAACAGTGTGGCCCTTTGTAAAGCTCTAAGCACTTTAAGCTGCAACTGTTCAGGTAGCTTCAAAGACAGAATGATGTTCCTCAGGGAAAGTGGCCCTGCCTGTTGAAACTTGGCCTGGGAACTCCAATCCATGTGGGCCAGTGCTTGCTGTAAAAAGTGCTCACTAACTTTGAGGAGCTGTGGAGGTCACAGACAGGCTTAGTTTACATCTCTGTTGCTTACCAGGTGTGGAATCTTGGGCAGGCTCTTCACCTCTGCAAGACTCAATATAAACTTCTGCCGCATGGTGATAGAAATACCTACCTTGCTAGGTCATTGCAGAATTAAATGAGATCATGCAGGCAGAACACAAAGCACAGTGCCTGGAGCCATCATGAGCTCAAACACCCTTTCCTTCCCCATACACATACCTAAAGGTCCTCAGAATAAGATCTTCTCAGCTGATTTCACTGGCCTAGAAAACCAGGCCCCTGTTGAAGAAGGGGGCTTAATTTCTAGCACTCCAGAGGGACACCTCATGATGTGCATTGGGGCTGTGGAAGCAGGTGCAGGAGAGGGATTGAGAAGGATAGAGGCACCCAGAGACCATCCATTATTCCCCCTTACCAGTCCTATGCAAGGGCTCTGTGAGCAAGTGGCCTCCAGAGTGGTGTCCCATCCCATCCTCCCCGCCTGGTTCCCTGCCTCCCAGGAGCACAGACCTTCACCTCAGGCAGGAAAATCACCCGCTGTGGAGTCTGGCTTCTTAAAATGAGGGTGTAGGACCAGATAGCCTCTAAGGTCCTTTCCACCTTTAGCATTTTCTGAACTACAACTCTACAGAGTCAACTGATGCTTAACTGATGCCTTACTGTCTCTCATCCCCTCTTTCAGGACTAAGGAAAGAGGTGAGGAGAAGGAACCAAGAGGTTCAGAAAGTAGAGGGAGAGGGCAGAAGCTGGGGCTCCATTATGCTAATTTAATTAGCTCTAATCTGCTGACAGCAGGGCCTTGAAGAAAGAGGCTTTTGTTTAAATTTCACATTTGGCAGGAAGTGCCCCTTCTCCTCCTCCCTCCTCTAACCCCCACCTCTCCAACCCCCTTTAGAGCTTATGAGTCAAAAGCTCTGATTTCAGTCCTGGCTCTCACAACTGGTAGCACTGGGGCTTCCTGTTCACACTTCTCTGACCAACTTCTTGATTTTTCCAGCAAGGAAATTTGCCCCAGATGTTGGTCAGTAAATGGAGAGTTTTCATCTGCCCTTATGAAAGGATGTCAGTAATTCACAGATTCCCCCAAGTAGCAAGAGCCAACGGGGGAAATGCCAGCGACTTCGCTCCATCAATAAACCAGCTGTAGCTAGTTTGGCTCAGTAGATAGAGCATCCACCTGAGGATCAAGGCACATACCTTGGTTGCAGGCTCCTCTGCAACCCAGGCCCTGGTCGGGGCTCGTGCAGGAGGCAACCAATCAATGTGTTTCTCTCACATCGATGTTTCTCTCTGTCTTTCCCTCTCTCTTCCACTCTCCCTAAAAATCAATGGAAAAATATGCTCGGGTGAGGATTAACAAAAAAATTAAATAAAAATAAGCCAAAGGTTTACCAATCAACTAAACCCTCTCTGTCCATAAGGAGGGAGCCTCACAGAATGCAATGCGTTTTATTTCCACTCTCTTATAGGACTCTCACAACTGTCTTATGGGATAACAACAGAAATCTCACTCTCATTCATTCATTTAACAAATGCTTATTGAGCACCTACTGTTCACAGGAGTGGAAGAGGAGGGAGGCACTGGTGAGGTGACTTGCCCATGCCACCCAGCCTGTTGGTGGTAGAGCAAGCTCTGGAACCAGAGATGTTCTGGTAACCTGAATCTCCAGAACAAAACAGCTCTGGTTTGCAGCACTGGCTTATGTCTGGTTTGCAGCACTGGCTCATGTCCGCGGTGTAAATTTTCCCACCAAGGCCAATTTCAAGCAGCCAACAATCTTTTAACAACCAGTTTGCCAAATTCCTGAATATTTAAAAATCTGCTCTCAAGAGCCTCCAGACTAGAAACAAGTTCTCCTGCTCCTGAGTGTTCTTTCTGACTCACCTCTCTACCTCCATGTGAGAGGCGTCAACATGCGAGGCTTAAAGAGTAACCTTAATAAAATAAAAAACACCTGGAGGACTGTTCACAGCAATAGGATTTCAGGCATGTTGTTTCCGCCACATCAGTAGTTTTCCAAATGTCCTATGAGTACATGTTATCTTTATAATCAGAACATATATAGGTAATTAAAGACATTTTTTAGTGAGCTTAGTGGAACGTTTTGCAATAACCTCGCACACACAATTTCTCTTACTCTGTTTCCCTTGAGCTTAGTGGAACGTTTTGCAATAACCTCGCACACACAATTTCTCTTACTCTGTTTCCCTTCGATTGGAGAGAGAGAGAGGGAGAGAGAGAGAGAGAGAGAGAGAGAGAGAGAGAGAGAGAGAGAGAACGAGTTTCCTAGGAGTTCAACTTCCCTTGCAGAAGAGAACAGGTGCACCTAAGTTAAGCATTCACCTGAATCAGGTGCAGTTTTACCTAGAGAATAAATTTACTACCTTTGGAGTTCAAATTTCACCAGCAATTGGGTGGATTCAACTCCCTGTTAAGATTTCAAAAGATCTGCTCTGAAAAATCACAGCCTCTTTTGCCACCAAATGACCTTGCCTCCCAATGGGCTGGGGTGCAAGCAGATGTTTGAACCAGGAACAACTACTCCTTCTTTCCTGAGCCTTCGAGGAGACGGCTTTCACATACTCACCACCACCAACCAGAGGCATTTTGCCCTCTCCGTCCTCAAGGGGTCTTACCTCAGCGCTGGGACAGAGACGTGGCACCAGGGCTGGGTCAGGGTCAAGGAAGCCAGCTCACTTCAGCTGGGACCCATGGCTGCTTTCCTCTGGGCTGCTGGTTGCCGAGGTGGCACAGTGGGCTCTACCTTGCCTGCAGAGAAGAAACAAACAAAGCAAAGTTGCCTGGAGAGCACCAGAAGTGCATTATGCTAATACTTGTAGGAGGGCAAGCACCCTTGCCCCTCCCACTCCCAGCCCTGATCACTCCTCCCAGGTCAGAGCCCCTTCCAGAACAGCCTCACCTGAAAGGGCCAATATCCTTCCCAGGGTTCAAACCGGCCATCTATTCACCCAGACCTCCCGCTTCTGGAGCTGAGTAATTTCACAGTGAACTGAAGACTAAGCAAAGCAAACTACTCCAGTCACTGAATCCTGATGTTACTTACTCGCTATCATTGGTAAGAAAAATAAGAGTAAACCCCAAGTTTTGTGTTTAGATAAGGCTTGGTGGACAACTGATTTTAATCAACAAATACATTGACGTTGCTCAAGTTTCCCTGTGAGCTATGGTATATTGTTTATAATGTTACAAATGTAAATTCCATTTCTAATTTATTTTGGGAGAATTTTTTTTAAATATATTTTATTGATTTTTTACAGAGAGGAGGGGAGAGGGATAGAGAGTTAGAAACATCGATGAGAGAGAAACATCAATCAGCTGCCTCCTGCACACCCCCTTGAGGATGTGCTCGCAACCAAGGTACATGCCCTTGACCGGAATCGAACCTGGGACCCTTCAGTCTGCAGGCCGACGCTCTATCCACTGAGCCAAACCAGTTAGGGCTTGGGAGAATTTTTAACAGAACCTAAATTTTCAACCCATATATTATTATAGCTGTCTGGGTGGATAACATTTGTTTTTAAAGCCATTGTTCTTCTTAGTGCCAAAGAAGTTTATGTTCATTCTAGAAATTTTAAAAAATATAATTTAGACAAGAGAAGAAAAGTTATCCATTCTTTCTCCACCCACCCAAGATAACTACAGATAACACACCCTTCCTGGTTTTATTTTATTATCCAGATTTTTTACAAAGATGCAATAAAACCAGACAATTTATGTGGCTGTACTGTAAATTTACCCCACCCCCAAAGGCTGGACGTTTAAGTCATTTCCAACATTTTTTTGGTAATTATAAATAGTGCTTTGTAAAACTTAGTCTCTGGAGGGAAGTCATGGTTATATCCATAAGACACAGTCTTAGAAGTCAAATTGCTGAATCAAAGAGTTTCCGAATTTCTCATGTGTAACATTTCTAGTGGAAATGAGTGTGGGCTTCAAGGAGTCTGGGTTTTTATATTTCCTGCTCACACTCAGTCCAGCCCAAGTCTAAGAAAAGATCCATGATGATAACATGAGCTCCCCCAATCAAGCTTGGGGAGGGGGTACATGAGTAAGAATTGGTATGGAGGGGAAAAGTGAGAAATCCACTGAGGAACAGAGAAGGAATGTCAATACACAAGGGCGGTGTCCAGGAACAAGAGATTCTGAGACACAGAGAAACAAGCGTCATCCTGGTGCTAGTAGGAACTGGGCTGACGTAAGATAAAACAGAAGCTGAAGTGAGCCATTTAAGGGCGTGGAAATGTCAAGGTCGTACAAAGATTCAGGGCAGATCAGAACAAACTACAAAGGCATCAGGTGAGATGGAAAAATTAAGAGTCGCTTGCAGTATTTGAGCATTTTGCTTATGTTTATAATTGATGCTAACAAAACACCAGGAGCCAGAGTCACTATGGGGAGAGTGAGCCAGGTCAGGAAGAGACCTCTACCTGCAAACACAGCTGAGCTGGTGGCCACCTGGGAGCCTGCCAGCAAAGAGCCTTCCCCGGGGAACAGGAGCAAGGTGCTCTTGGAGTGTGGGGACTACTGGCTGCTGACCCACCCGCCTCCTTAATAGGAAGGAGGCCCCTACTCTCCACCCCTCTCTAGCCAGCCTCTCACCTCCCTCCTTTTACTCCATCCAGGCCAAACTTTCAGTGAGAGATGGATGATTCACCAAGTAACCTGTCAAAACAGACTGAATGGATTTCTGTGGCCCTGTGATCCTGGCAAAGACCCTGAGGACAAGTCTCATGCTCCTTCCTAGCTGACCAGCCCCCTTACCACTCCACCCCATGTACCCAGCACTCCAGACTAATAAGGGAATGGGGGGGGGAGAGGAGGGGAAGTGCAGGGGAGGTTTCCATTGATGCTTTTTAAATTCTTTGGAAGATGGCTTGCAGACTTCCAATATTACTAAAATAGGCAAGTCATTTTACCTGTCCAACCTGCCACTACCCACCCACTTATTCTTTGGGCCTCTCCTGATGGTCAAAGGGTGGAATTTTCATTTAAAAGTAACTCACCCATAAATAAGGGCTCTGGACCAATCAGAGGCTTTCAAAACTGCAACTATGAAAAAAGACTACAGTGAGCTGGTGGCAGACCTAAAGCTTAAAGGAAAGGAAATGAGGGCCCTAGAGAAGCGAATGCCATGCACGAGATCAAGCGATGAGGCTGTGGGGACCTGCAGAAGCAGAGGAAGTTGGCCTATGAAGAGAATAGGGCAGAGCCCTGGGGTGAAGCAGACAGGAAACCGTGCAGCCACAGAGAAACCAGATGCATGGTGACTTTCTAGTGGCTGCGAGGCTTATCTGTACTTCCTACTTTTTATTTGTGTAAGCATACCCTGAATCACTTCAATAAACGTCTGAAAAGCTTGGTTTAGACCAGTTCTGGGGGCCCAGCTAGCTCCGACTCACTGAAGGCTAACGGGGCTGTGAGTGAGAACAGGGCACTCGCCCATGAGCCACTGCTTGGTTTTGTGGTAGGGCTTTGCCCATCCATTGTATCTACTCAAAGCCTTTTTTCTTAACCTTCCTTCCAAAGGTTGTGCCTGGGCTTTGATAGATGAGGCGACTGGAAGGGATAGTCCAAGATTGCAGGTGTAACTTTGCAAAACCATGAGAAATAAACAATAACAGAGCTGTAGAGACTAGATTCTTCTATTATAAGATTTTTCTATTAAGTGGTTGATACTAACTCCTCCTGATTACAGGGTCCCCTTGCATCCCCTTTGCCCCTGAGCCACCCTGGGTGTCTTGGCAGTTTCAATAGTGTCTATTTCATGCAGGACCCCACTGTGTCCTGTGTGTCTTCTGCTTCCTGACCTCCCCCCTGTTACACCAGGGTTACTGGCTTGACATCTAGATCTGGTTTCACTCCTATTTTCCCAAGGCCTAGCCAGCCAAGCTTTCCTTTCCTCTTTTCTCATGTTCAGGGGCTGTCTTCTGCTTTATCCCTGCTGCCCTCACTCCTGCCGGCACGGTTGCCCCACCTTCCGGCCCCTGACAGCTCCTCTGCTAATCTCCTTTCTCCTCCACCCTGTCAGACCCAGAAGCATCAGAAGATAATTCTAAGGAGGAAGAGAGCTGATAAGGGAGAGGCTGCCTTGGCCTCATTAACTCCCTAGAGCCTCCAGCAGGTGTTTCCTTCCAGGGTACAGAGTGTGAGGCACTGACCACAGACCAGAGCTGGGATTTACTGAGACCTCCAAGAACCAAACAAGTTCATAACATGAGCCAAGAACATACACCCCAGTGATTTCACGGTCCAGAATCCCCTGATGTAAGAATCCTCCAAGCAGGCCATTACTAAAGGGCTAGGTTTTGAATCAGAGAATGGGTTAGCTTGTCACAGAAGCAGGGCTCTGGCCCCAAGTTCTTGGCTTAAATGAGTGATCACCACAAGGTACACAGGAACCTTGGAGTTAAAGATAACCTGTTAACACCAGGTTTATCATTCCACATTATCTGGGAGGTGAGCAGTTGTTCTGATTGTGTTTAGAGATGGAAGCTAAATTAGCTAAGAGCTTTTTATTGATTCTTGTGCATGAAACATTCCAAGATCTGGGTCTCTGCAAATTTGCTGAGCTCTGCAGTGAGATCAGAAGACACTACACCCAAAGAACAGTCTGAACTTCTGCTAAAATCAGAAAACTTCCTAGATCATTTCTGCCCTCCCCTTCCTAAACTCTTGCCCCATGTGAATGGTTCATCTGTGGAGCCCAAACCCATATCACAGGACACCTATCCTAGACCAAGGGGTAACCACAGTGTTCCTTTATATTTTTAATTGTAAAATTGGGAGCACTCTATGTACTAAATTATTCACTTATTCCTCACACAATCCTGAGGCAAAAAGAGTTCTCTATTTTCAGGTGAGGAAAGAGGGCTTAAGTAAGGAGTTCACACACAAAACTGGTAAGTGACTAAGCCAGAATCCCACACTAGCCTTCCTCCGAAAGGCCTTTCTTCGGGCCAGTGTTAGCAGCTAGGCCAACCTCTTTCAATAGCGCTGAAATTAAAGATGAGCTGAACACTGAATACACAGGTTCTGACAAAAAGAGAAATGGTATAGGAATTTATTTTCCGAGAACCAGAAAAAGGAAGTGCTTTTGCTACGGCCTTACGCAAAATATGGGAGGGAACGTACTCCTGCTGTTTCTTTGTATTGTTACTATGTTTTCTACAGCAATCAATCCATTTCTATTGTGCATACTTGTGGTGCCCATCGGAATACATGAAGAGACACTAAGCCCCTTTTTCAGTCAAAGCAGTACACATACATGATTTCAGGCCCTGCCCCTCCCATTCATGCCCCTAATTTCTGTTGCCCAAATGCAATAACTGTCAACTCTTATCTATGTCTAGAGTTGCCTGAGTGTACCTAAATAGCATGCTTATATGGCTCTTTTTTTCAATGTTAAGTATTATTCATTAACTGCCTATACCAGAAATGAGGATTTAGCTCTTTCACCTCCATTCCACATACCTCTTCTACTTCCCACATCTTTTAATATAGCTGTACTGTGGCTGATAGTAAGAAGCTAGAAAAATTCCTGGGTGGATGGAAAGGGGAAACTAAGATAAGAAAATTAAACAAGGCCAAACAGTTTGGGCAGCTTGCAGCCAGCTTGTGAATCAAAAGGCCTTATCTTCCCCAACCAAGGACATTTGAGAGCAAATGGTTTATACCTCTCCTCCCTAACCAGAGAATACATCGCTTAAATCACCCTGGCCTGGGAAAATAGAGAACAAAGACCCAAGTAATGCCACTTGTGCCAGCTAAACCCAAGGACAGATATCACTTGAGGGGGAAATGTTAGGTAGAATAGATAACTGTTCGGGAAAGGGAGGGCGGGAGAAAAAGAGGAGTTTACCTCACCCACTAAATAAAGAAGCCAGCCAGCCAACTTAGGACTTGCCAAACAAGAGGACCAGATGTAAGTACAAACATTCTAGATCAGCCACAACAATGTAGAAGGGGACTTTGAATCCTAGTCTGCTACCCAAGATATTGGGCAGGGTAATTTTGGAAAGGGTATAAAACCCCCTTGAAACCCTGCCAGGCAGAGCACTCAGACTCGCTGAGTTGCCTGCTTGTGCTTTATGCCAAGTGTATTTTTAATAAATTTGCTTGCTTTGCTTCCTTAATAAATTTGCTTGCTTTGCTTCAATGCTGCTGTCTATCACTTGTCTGAAATCACTTGATTGACAAGAGCCAAGAAGGGGACAGCCCTACTCCTCCAACTCAATGGGCTGTCCAGTAACAATAACATTTTTTTAGATTGAGTCAACACTAGAAGTTACATTATTATGAATAGATACATTATTGCTTGCAGCTCAGCCATGTGGTATGTTATGATAATTTCTCTCTTGTACATTCTTTAGTTGTCAGTACTTATCACTAATTCAGCCAACTTTCCAACCGTTCTTTTTTTTTATTTCTTTTTTTTAGGATTTATTTTTTCTTTATTTTATATTTTTCCATCACCATTTATCCCCCCTATACCCTCTTCCACCTCCACCCACCACCCTCCACAATCACCGCACTATTGTGCGTGTCCATGAGTTCTTTCTCTTTTTTTCTTTTTTGCTCAATCCCTCTACCTTCCCCCAACAGCCCGCCCCCGCCCCACCAGAACTGTCTGACTGCTCTCTATCTATGAGTCTATCTCTATTTTGCTTATTAGTTCAGTTTGTTCATTAAATTCTACATATGAGTGAAATCATATGGTACTTGTCTTTCTCGGACTGGTTTATTTCACTTAACATAATGTTCTCCATTCTGGAACCTTCTGTCCACCTACTCCAGCCCAAGCTAATTAGTGGCTCTCTGTTAAAGAGAGCATCCATTTCTACTGGCTTATTCCCTAACATTGGAGGAATAGGTCTTCAGTGGTTTTCTTAGAAAGGATGTATAGAGAGGGAGGGGGGTAAAATAGTTGAGACTCCTCATATCTGAAAATGCCAGTATTCCACCCTCACATTTGATTAATAATTTGTCCAGATATAAATTCTCAGTTGGAAATAATTTTCTCAGAATTGTAAAGGTATGGCTTCATTGTCTTCTAGATTCTAATGTTAGTGTAGAATCAGATTTCTATTCTTATATGTAACTAGAGGCCCAGTGCACGAAATTTGTGCATTGGTAGGGTCCCTAGTGGCTGCTGGCCACCGGCCGGAGCCTCCCTTCCCTGGCTGCTGCCACCGCTGGCCAGGGCCTGCCTTTCCCAGCTGCTAGCGGGGCCCTCCTTTGGTCCACTCTGGCCCCTGGTGGTCAGCGCACATCATAGTGAGAAATCGAACTCCCAGTCAGTTGAACTCCCGAGGGGACACTTTGCCTATTAGGCTTTTTATATATATACTACTGGCTCAGTACACAAAATTTGTGAATGGGTTGGGGGGGGGGGTGTCCCTCAGCCTGGCCTGCACCCTCTCCAATCTGGGATCCCTCGGGGGATGTCCGACTGCCGATTTAGGCCCCATCCCAGTGATCGGGCCTAAACCGGCCATCAGACATCCCTCTTGAAATCTGGGACTGCTGGCTCCTAACAGCTCACCTGCCTGCCTGCCTGATCACCCCTAACCACTCTGCCTGCTGGCCTTATCACCCCCAAATGTCCCCCCTTGCCAGCCTGATCACCCCCAACCGCCCCCCACTGGGCTGCTCGCTTCCAAATTACCCCCCAGCTGGGCTGCTTGCCCCCCAAAGCCCCCCTTGCTGGGCTGAATGCTCCCAACTGTCAAGTATTTTTCCTTTGGCCCAAGGCCTCCTGTCGCATGACCACCCTCCAAATAAACCACATGATACACTTTCGTGCCACCAATGCCAGGACACATCCCATCCTTTGAAAATTCACACCCACCTGATTTGATCATGTAAATGGGAAAAAATAAGAGC
>NW_005871062.1:7800312-7866267 GCF_000147115.1 Myotis lucifugus
ATCCCCTTGGGGGGGCGGGGCCTGCCTGGGCAAGGGTCCTGGGGCAGTTTGCAGGCCGGCAAGGCCCCCATCGGGGTGAAGGAGTCCCCACTGGGGGGGTGGCCAGCCTGGGCGAGGGGCTGAGGGCCGTTTGCAGGCTTGCCACACCCCCTTCAGGGTGGGAGTCCCTGCTGGGGGGCGTGACCAGCCTGGGTGAGGGGCTGAGGACAGTTTGCAGGCTGGCCACACCACCATTGGGGCCCCGCCCCCCAAGGGGATCCCCACCCTGATTAGAACCCCCTTCAGGGCAGACCAGCTGGCCCCCAACTGTGCACCAGGCCTCTGTCTATACTAATAAAAGCATAATATGCTAATTAGATTGGGAGACCTTCTGGACGTTCTTCCAGACAAAGCCATGGTGGTGGGGCCGAGGCAGAGGTGATTAGGGGCTGAGGGCTGTTTTTAGGCTTGCCACATCCCCTTCAGGGTGGGGGTCTCTGCTGGGGGGCGTGGCTAGCCTGAGCGAGGGGCTGATGGCCCTTTGCAGGCAGGCCACACCCCCATTGGGGTGAGGGTCCCCACTGGGGGGCATGGCCAGCCTAGGCGAGGGGCTGAGGGCTGTTTGGGGGTGGTTTGCAGGCTGGCCAAGCCCCCAGCTTTGTCCAGATGGACGTCTGAAAGGTCTCCAGAAGGTCTCCTGGTCTAATCAGCATATTACTCTTTTATTAGTATAGATAGATAGTTTGAGGGTTGTTTTTCCCTCTCTGTCTATAAACTTTTCCTCAGTTTTTGTCACAATGACATGCTTTGGTAGAAGCCCATGTTGTTTAGTTCTCAGAATATTTCTTGTATTATTTCTTACTAGAGGCCTGGTGCACAAAATTCATGCACGGGGGTTGGAGGGATCCCTCAGCCCGGCCTGCAATGACGCAAGCATTCCGCCAGGGCTATGATGCAAACATTCCCTCCCCCTGCTGGCCACTCTGTGCCTGCTGCCCAGAGGCCCTCCGTGGCTGGGGTGGAACGCTTGCCTCGTCACCACGGTAATGAAGCAAGCATTCCGCCAGGTCGCTCACGCTGCCTGCTCTCAGCAGCCACCCCCCCTGGGACTGGGGGACTCTGGCAGGGCTGAGAGGACTGGGCACCACCATCTTGTGGCTATGGGTGCTGCCATCTTTGTGACAGAGTGATGGTTAATTTGCATATTACCCTTTTATTAGATAGAATAATTCTTGCCCTCTGTAGTCTCTATTTCCTTTTTCTGTAAGTCCTACTTCTCAGATGTTCAACTTTTTAGAATAATTGTTTCTTATTTTTCATATCATTGCCTTTTCATGTTTGACTTTCTGCAAAATTTTTTCAACTTTATATTCTAAATCCTCTGACTGATTCCTTTATTTCTGCTATCATACTTTTAATTTCCAAGAGTTCTATCTTATTCTCTGCATCTTCTTTAAAAATATGAAGAATTTGCCCTGGCCAGTTTGGCTCAGTGGATGGGGCATCGGCCTGTGGACTCAAGGGTCCCAGGTTCGATTCCTATCAAGGGTATGTACCTTAGTTGCGGGCACATACCCAGTGGGCAGTGTGCAGGAGGCGGCTGATTGATGTTTCTCTCTCATCGATGTTTCTAGCTCTCTATCCCTCTCCCTTCCTCTCTATAAAAAATCAATAAAATATATTTTTAAAAAAATATGAAGAATTCTGAATTCCAATACTTATCAGGTCCCAAAAATTCCTGACAAATGATTGTGAACCTATATTAATACTTTTCTAAAAGTCCAGCATTTGAAACTATGCTTATATATAAAAAAAAAAGTTTGTTTTACCTGGTAACTAAAATTTCTTTTAAAGCTCTTTTTAAGTAGAACAAACTCAATTTTTAGACATAAGATCAGGCATAGCAGGAAAGCTGAGATGGGTATGTGTGAGATGACATTTTAAAACAAGAGGCAGGCATTTTCTCTGCAGTCTTTATTGTATTAACTAGAGGCCCGGTGCACAAAAATTTGTGCACTCGGGGGGGTCCCTCAGCCTGGCCTGTGCCCTCTCACAGTCTGGGACCCCTCAGGGGATGACCACCTGCTGGTTTAGGCCCTCTCCCCAAGGGATTGGGCCTAAGCCGGCAGTCAGACATCCCTCTGGCAGCCTGGGAGCCCTCGGGGGATGTCCACTTACCAGTGGGGAGCAAGCCTAAGCTGCAGTCGGACATCCTTAGCGCTGCTGAGGAGGCGGGAGAGGCTCCCACCACCACTGCTGTACTGGCAGCTGTCAGCCTGGCTTGTGGCTGAGCAGAGCTCCCCCTGTGGGAGCACACTGACCACCAGGGGGCAGCTCCTGCATTGAGCGTCTGCCCCCTGGTGGTCAGTGTGTGTCATAGTGACCAGTCATTCCCAGTGGTTCTGCTGTTAGGATCAATTTGCATATTACCCTTTTATTATATAGGAGTGCCTGGCCAGCCTGGGTGAGTGGCTGATGGCTGTTTGCAGGCTGGCCTCAGCCCCTTCAGGGTGGGGGTCCCCCCTGGGGTGCCTGGCCATCCTGGGTGAGGGGCTGAGGGCCATTTGCAGGCTGGTCACAGCCTCTTCAGGGTGGGGGGTCCTGCTGGGGTGCCTGGCCAGTCTGAGTGAGGGGCTGAGGGCCGTTTTCAGGCTGGCTAAGCACCCCAGCGGGGACCCTCACCCCATGAGGGTGTGGCCAGCATGGGTGAGGGGCTGATGGCTGTCTGCAGGCTGGCCACAACCCCCAGCCACCCAAGCTCCCAGTGGAGGCAGGCTGGAAGCAGGTATGTGGGATTTATTTGTCTTCTATAATTGAAACTTTGTTGCCATGAGCGGAGGCCACAGCCGGCTCAGGGCAGGTGGGAAGCTTGGCTTCCTCCATCGCCCGGGCAACCAAGCCTCCTGCTTGCTCCAGCTCCGTGGCTGCCGGCCACCATCTTGGTTGGGTTAATTTGCATATAGTCGCTCTGATTGGCTGGTGGGCGTGGCTTAGGGTGTAGCAAAGGTACGGTCAATTAGCATCTTTGTCTTTTATTAGTGTAGATGTGATATCTTCTCTTGTCTCTATGACACTAGTAATTATATTTTTTGTGAAGTTTTCTTCTGCACCCTACATTGTCTCTATTTATCATGAGGTGGGGTTTTTTTGTGTGTTTTTTTTTATGTTTTTGTTGTTGTAGTTTGTCTCTTTTGGCTTCTGTCCTTTGTGTTTCAAACTTTCTCAAATATCTGGTGATCCTTAGTGGTCTTTTTAATTTAAAAGTGACACACTAAAAAGCTGACCAGAAGCTCTGTGTGCATGGGCAGGACTGCTGGACTGGTGGATCTTAAAAGAAAGAGATTGAAAGTAATCTGTCCATTTTATTTAAAGAACCCTAAGTAGCAATATCTATAGGCTTTTTCTCTTGGGCTAGTTTACAGAGAGACTCCTCTCATCTCATAACTAGGGAAAAGGGAGTATAACCCTAGCTTGCCAGTACTGTGGGAGGGGTGATCTCACTGTACAGTATGCAGAGTTTTATTCACTCCCTCTGTTTTAGAATTGCATCTCATGCATGCCTGTCTCAGTTTGGCCTGCTGTGCCTGATCTTAATCAGGTCTGAAAACTGAGTTTGTTCCTGGAAAGTTCCTTAAAAGAACTTTTAGTTACCAGGAAAAAAGAAACTTTTATTTTTAAAGGCATAGTTTCAAATGCCAGACATTTAGAAAAGTTTTAACACAGGTTCACAATTACTTATCAGGAATCTCTGGGACCTAATAAGCACTGGAATTCAGAATTCTTCATATTTTAGAAAAGTAATATGTTGACTGAACCATAGATTACATCACATCTGCAGCAGGGTCAGGGCAGCTCTTCACAGTTATATGGATTAATGTTTCTGCCACAAAACAAATAAATATTTAAACTAAGTAGGTTAAATAAAGGTTTATAAATAGACTCACATCAATCCAGGTCAGGTTTTGCCACCAAATGACTTAAAAATAAAACTTGGTTTTATTTTTGTATTTGGAAATTGCAGAAAAGGGATTGAGTGTGCATTTCCTATGTGCTTCCTACACATTGAGGCCTTTTCACAGGGATTCTGTCACTCTTTGGAGCTGCTTGAGAAAAAGCAGCAATTCAGTCTTGGACTTGTCATCATTGAGATGTCTACTAGACACCTAAGGAAAGTTGTTGAATAGGTGAGTGAATATATGAGTGTGGTGTTCAGGAAAAAGGTCTGGGACGGAGCTATAAATTGAGGGCTGTCAGCATGTGGATGGCAGGAGATCACCAGGGAGTGAGGAGACAGAGAAGAGGCCAAGTCCAAGGGCTGATCCCCGGGGTGTTCCAAAATGAACAAATGAAGATGAGCCAACAAAAGAGAAGACAGTTTTTGAAGGGGGGGTGGAATAATCAACTATATAAAATGCTGCTCATAAATGAAAATTTGGACTGAGATTTGACCATTGGATATGACAATATGGAGGTCACTGGTGAACCCTACAGGTGTAGTTTTTGTAAAGTAATAAAGGCAAAACAGTGATTAGATGGGGTTAACATAATGGGAGAAGAGGAACTGCAGGGAGCAGGCACAGATGACTCAAGAAGCAGAGAAATGAAGCAGTGGCTGGAAAAGTCGATGAAATCAAGGAAGATATGCCTGTGCCTATGTATGTGAGTGGGAGAAACAGCAGCCACAGATGGAGGGGTGGAGGGAAGGGAGAAAGAAAGACAGAGAAAGGAATGGTCCAGTAGAGAAACCTTGGAAAGAGAAGGGAGAATTGCTGGAGTCATGTCCTTCCTTAAAGGAACAGGATGCCGCACAAGTGGGAAGACAGTGGTCTTATACAGGAACAGAAACAATTCATCATCCAGCATAACAGGCAGAAAGTAGAATACTGTACAGGGCATAGATTTGGTAGTGGAAGGTATGAAGGTTTTCTTCTGCCATTATTTCCTCACGTGAGTAGGAAATAAGGTTCTCAACTGAGAGTACCTCCTTGTGTGGAGAGGAGATGTTAAGGGTTTGAAGAGAGAAAGGTGTGAAACAGTCATCTAGATTAGAGAGAATGCAGTGGTTCTCAATCAAGGCTGTCCTTGGAGTAACTGTAGAACTTTAAAAAAAAGATAGTGATGCCCAGGTATACACCACAGGCTATGATTTCATTCATTTTGAGTGGAATTAGCGCACCAGTACTTTTTATAATCTCCCCCAGGTAATGCTAATAGAAGCCAGAGTTGAGACCCACTGGAAATAAGACAAGATGACCTAATAACACCCAGGTCCATTCCAGGGCTATGGTCATGAATTAGAATGGGGCAGGGCAGGTTGATGGTGTGCCTTTCTGCAGTCACATTCAGCCGTGTGGAGCAGGCATGGTGTGCAGAGAGAGAGCTGGATTTAACAGGGGTTAAATGAAATGCCTGTAAAGCATATGACATGCCTGGACATGGTAAGAGTTCAGTGAACAAAATCTGCTGTTTATTTTTATTACCAGCTAAGTGACATACACATACACTTGTAGCAAATGTAATTGTTTTTATCTCATTCAAATGATTCATCCAATTTGTGTATATCATAGAGTTTTGAAGTCATTTGCAAGTAACTAAAATCACAAATGTATATCCTTGAATATCAAGGAGTCTCCTCTGGAGAGTGTGTGTGTGTGTATGTGTGTGTGTGTGTGTGTGTGTGCATGTGTGTTTTACATTGAGCATTGCATGTGGGGTCACTGGAATTCACAGGCCACCCCTCCTGCTCACCCTTCCCCATGTCCCAATTTGATAACAACATTGTACAAAGCACACTCCAGTCCACACCACTTGAAGCCTGCATTTTAGGGGTTCTACATCTGCAATTCCTGTCTAGTAATCTGTTCTACTCTCTCTGGGAAGGTCCACCTTTGATCCTAGCCCTGAGTCTGGAGAGAGCTCTGTGATGTTAAGTGCCATCTCATCAGCCTCTCTCCAACTCAAGCCTGGCTATGTCCATGTCCACCCAACTGATTGATGGAGAAAGTCTGCAGACTCTATCCTGAGCCAAACTGGGTGAGCTCCAATGCCAGCAGAGGGCATAAGCTCTGTGGGCTCACCTGCTGGGGAAGCCCCTACTGTCAGCTCCTGCCTCCTCCCACAACGGGTGGATCTAATGTCAAATCCTTGTGTGAACCTCCTTCTGTCTGGTCCTGCTGATCTCCCCACCTCCCACCCTAACTGCCTACAAACCCCTCCTGTGGAGGTCTCACCTCTTCTCCGACCCCACCCTGCCCCTGCCTCTTGCTCCAGCAGCAATGTGTGCAGCTCCCTTGCATCTGTGCCCCAATCACACATGCTCATCTCTTCTCCTAGATGGAGGCCCCTCCAGGAAGAGACTGGACCTGTGTATCTCCATATCCACAGTGCCTAGCAGAGTGTCTGGCTCATTGGGTGACCAATAACTGAGAATAACCATCGACAAGTGCTATAACATTAAAATTACTGCCACTTATTAAAAATCACTAACTACATGCCGGCACTGGGTTAAGCACTAGCTAGCACTCACACAATGCTATGGGGTAGGAATGATCCACACAGATTACAGATGAGAAACCAAGGGTCAGATTAGTTCCCAAGTTCACCCAGCTGACAAGTGCCACATCCAAAATTAAACCCAAGTCTATTGGTGGCAAAGCATATGGTTTTTTTTCCCAATGTGACAAGGGCTCTCTAAGAAAATTACCCCTGAAGATGGTGATGGTAAAGGCAGAGTTGCCCCCCAGCCCTCCCACTGGGAGTCACTTGAACTGTCTGGGAGACAAGGGTAGAACTCTCCAAGAGTGGAAGCATTTCCGGGGGAGAGGGGGGTGCCTTTCTTCCATCTCCTCCATACCCATTCTTTCCTTTCCTCCAAATTTACAGGCTAGAACAAGATGTTTATTGTGTAGAGCAAAAAAGGAACCAGCACAAGCCCTCTAGCAAGAAGCATCTTCTGGGGATTTCTTACTAATGCTGTCAAGAACCACCCCCAGCTCAGGCCCTGGGCCAGCCTCCTCCCAACACTGTACAATTGACAAAGGCAATCCCTGCAGTCTGCTTAGATGAATGATGATTCAGCCTAACTGCCTTTGCAGAGCTCCCCCACTGCCTTCCTCCCTCTCTCACCTGGGATATACTCCCATGACCCTGGCTCCCAATAGGATAAGAAAAACAAGAGCAAGGTCCCAAACCTGACTCCCCACCAGAGCTCAGCTCCATGGATCAGCCCAGAGAACATTCCCTATTGCATCTTGCTATTTGTCTCTCGCTCAAGGTCAGAGGTGACAGGTAGAAGAAGGACTGTCCTGTGGGCCAGGAGGACTCACCAGAGCCCCAGGTGTTCCCCACCATTGGCTCCTGCAGCCCCACCTTACCTAGAGAGCACCACCTCATGGCCAGTGGTGGCTGAGTGCATCCTGGTCTCAGTGGGCAGACAGTGTGGATCGGGAGATCTGAGCTCACTCCACGAGGCCTGCTAAGGGCTGGGCACAGTGCTGGGCCCAGGACCATCAGAGAGCTCAGTCAGTGTTCTAATGATCAGAAGGCCATCGTCTGACACAGCTACTCTCATACAACATAGTGAGTGCAGTACAAGAGATAAAGGTCTTCTCTTTCCTTTGTATGTCATGGAGTCATGGAGTTGAGGGGCTTATCCTGAGCTGAGAATGAGCTATAAGGCCAGTCTAGGCATAGTAGAGAGACCATTGAGACGAGCAAGGAACCAATCACTACAGAAGTAAGAAGTTGGCTCTCTCAAAAACCACTGCCACCACCCCAACACACAATACACACAACAGGACTTTTGGGCCCCCAGCAGCATATGAGGCCCCATCCCAGACCCTAGAACAATCCTGATCCTTCCTGGAGCAAATGTAAATTGCCTCAGGCCACACTAGCTCAGAGCTGAGGTCTGGCTGCTGGCCCACCCCATATGTGGTGTCAGAGCCCAGTGTCACTGAAGCAAAGGCCTACCTTGTCCTCATCAGTACTCCTGGAGAAGAAACACTACTCCAGAGCCCCCTGACACCTTTGTTCCACACACACACACACACACACACACACACACACCATCCCTTTTCTAGACTATGAGCCTCTACCAGATAGACATAGCAGGGCCTGCTCGCCTAGCAGCTCTGAGATTCCTCCCTGTAGCCTGGCATGTCTGGAACACCCTGCTCTGCCCTGTATAACTCACCAAGCTGTTGACAGCCATCCCAACTCAACTCTCTGGCCCAGCCTTTCCCAGCAAGCCAGAAGGCAGGCCGACTGCTTGCCTCCTCCCTCCCTTCTACCTCCCACCATAGCCCCTAGCTCCATGGTTGGCAAACCATGGCTCGCAAGCCACATGCGGCTCTTTGGCCCCTTGAGTGTGGGTCTTCCACAAAATACCACCACACTCAAGGGGCCAAAGAGCCGCATGTGGCTCGCAAGCTGCAGTTTGCCGAGCCGCAAGTTTGCCGACCACTGCCCTAGCTGGTTATCTGAGTCAGGAGAGCACAGTTTCTCGCCTGTTAACCAGTTGTTTGTTGCAAGCCTACAGGGACCCAATCAATGACTGTGGGAGTTTTTACAGACACCTGTGGGCACTTTAACAGATGTTTGTGAGTTCACAGAAGAGCAAGGAGTGCTTCAGCAATAACAAACCCTTCTGTGTAGCTCTTTTATACTTTCTCAACTTTTCACATCTATGATCTAATTTGAACATAAAAACAAATCTGGGGGTAGACAGCCCTACCATTATTATCCCTTTTGGGATAAGGAAATTAGGGTTCAGATCAAGTAACTTGGGGTCACTGGATAGCAGAGTCTGAACCATAATTGAATCTTTTATATTTACCTAAAGATTTACCTATAAAATTTACATGTAAAATATATTTCTATTTCATAGGTCCACATGTATGTAAGTATATAAAATAGATTTATCTATGAAGAATTAACCTATACAGTAGTTTTTTACATTTATTTTTATGTTTATACTTGGTGTTCACAAAGTTGTCTAATTCAGGTGTCCCGTGCACTACAAGTCATAGCACAGAAGAAGAAACATGGGCTTAGGAGTACAGGCAGCTCAGGGGTTCAAATCACAATCTTACCACTGTGTACTTTGGGCAGATAAATCTCTCTTAATTTCCGTTTCTCATCTGTATCATAGGGCTAATAATACCCATTCTATAAGCTGTTGGGCAGCCTAGAGATATCTGTGTGTCATACTTTGGTACCTGTGGGCACTTAATGAACAGTAGCTATTCTTTCATTTATCTCTTGTGCTCCAACCATAACAAATTACTCCCCACTACCCAGACATGCTGCATGCTTTCACTTCTCCGGGCTTTGTGTGTTGATCCAATGCCCTTTCTTCATTCTCAACCTATCAGAACTCTTCTCATCCTCCAACTTTCAGTTCAACTCTATCTCCTTTGTGAAACCTGCCCCATTCTCCTCTGGCCCCAGCACCCAATTGTTCATCTGATTTATAAAATGTTTTGTTCTGCCTACACTTTGGTGTTCACATAACTGACTTGCCAACTTCCCCATTAAAGTTCCACTCAGCTCTTCCCACTCTGAGTATTAGAATTTAACAGTGCATTTTAGAATAGCCTTAGTGGTTTTATTCAAATAAGACCAGCTCATTATTTGTTTAAAAATCAACCAACACACAAAATTATACACAGCTAAATGTCAACTAAGATCCTTCCATTCACAAAAAATAGGTTAATAAATTCTTCCCATGTTACTAAATTTTCACCTGGATAGAAGTGTGAAGGATAGAAGAATGCATGAAAGAAGAATGAACAGCCTAAGTGCCCATCAGCAGATGATTGGATTAAAAAACTGTGGTACATCTACACAATGGAATACTATGCTGCTGTAAAAAAAGAAAGAACTCTTACCATTAGCAACAGCATAGATGGACCTGGAGAGCATTACTCTAAGTGAAATAAGCGAGTCAGAGAAAGATAAATATCACATGATCTCACTCATTTGTGGAATATAATAAACAACATAAACTGATGAACAAAAATAGATCCAGAGACACAGAAGCATCAAACAGAATGTCAAACCTCAGAGAGAAGGCAGGAAAGGGTGGTAGTGAGGGAGGTAAGAGATCAACCAAGGGACTCGTATGCATGCATATAAGCATAATCAATTAACACAGACAGTTGGGGGGTGAGGGCATGTGCTGGGGGGTGGAAGTGGCCAGGGAGAGATCAATGGTGGGAAAAGGAGACATATGTAATACTTTAAAAACGATAAAGAATTTAAATAAATAAATAAATAAATAATTTTTTTTACAAAAGAATGTATAGAATTGCTTTATAAAATAACTATTTTAAAGGTTTTTTATTGATTTTTAGAGAGAGAGAGAAACATTGATATGAGAGGGAAATATCAATCAGCTGCCTCTTGCACTCACCCTAACAGGGATTGAGCCCACAACCCGGGCATCTGCCCTGACTGGGAATCAAACTGGCAACCTTTCAGTGCATAGAATGATGCTCAACCAACTGAGCCACACCGGCGAGGGTTAAAATAGCTATTTTTTTATCTTTAAACTTCATTTTAATTCTACAGGAAAGAAAAATAATGGAAAAGCTGAACTTTTAACACATTTCTCCACCAAAAGATAATACTTCCTTAGGATCCTTCTAAGTTAAAATAATAATAATAGTATTGAAAGGTTGCAGTCATGACTTTAACACCCTATTTAGTATGAGAGGGAAAGTTAGCACTTATGTGTTCTCCCACTTCCTCCCCAGCTCTCCATTTCTGTTACATTCTTTTTACTTTATCATATTCTATTTCTACTGCCCACCTTGGCTTAGCTTTGCTCTGTTTGAGCAGATGAAGGGCTCACCAAATAACCTTTAACCAAGCCTTCCTAAGTTTGCTTTTGATTAATCTTTTTCATCACAAGTAGGTTTTTCCCAAGAAGGGCTCATATGTGCTATAATCCTGGAGTTCTTGCATATATGAGAATGGCTGGCTGCCTTATCCTTGCAGAGTGACTTAATTAAGTGTAAAAGTCTTCAGTCACACTGCCTTTTCCCTCAGAACTCTAAATATTTCTTCTCCATGTTCTCAAGTTTTTCTTCTGCTGCAGATCAAGTCTGAGGTCACCATTACTTTTTCCTTGTGGCAGAGATGAATTGCTCCCAATATCCATTTGCTCATTTCCCTTTCGGTAATGGAAAAACCCTGAGTTTTAAGAGGGCACAAGGCCACCCAGCTGGAGATGTTTCCCAGCCTCCTTTGCAACCAAGTAGGTCCATGTGACTATGTTTTGGTCAATGGAACGTAAGCAAAAGTGGCCTGTGTTTCCACAGATGCCCCAGTTACCCTTCTGAGGGATCATCCTTGTACCACCTTTAAATCTCTGATTTTCTCTGATGAATTTCTTTTCTCAGCATATACTGCAATTTTCTTCAAGCCTTCCTCTCTGTTAGTAATTTACTTTTCAGTTGATTCTACTCTGTTCCTTTATTAACTTTTTCTCTAAAGAGGTTGTTTGTATCATCAATTTTTCCCTTAGCTGTGTAATTGCCCTTTTTATTTCATTCTGTAGTTTCATCATCTTGTCTTTGTGTTCTCAATTGATTAGTTTTCAATAAACCTTATTTTGAATGAATGGATACCCTTACTACCGCTCCCACACAAGAGCCAACTCCAATGCAGAAATTATCCTGGGGGATGGGGAGAATGAGCCAGAGGCATCCCATTTATCATTGGGTGAGACAGAATAACTTTACTCATTGTCAGGCCTTCCTTCTTTTGATCCTACTCATCCTTAAAAGACAGCTCAAGTCCCACCTGCTCCAGACTCTTCCAACCCACACTGATTGCTTCCTCTCCAGTCCCTAAAGGGCTTATCTGAACTAAGGGATTTACAGGTGATGCCTGGGCTACTAAATGAACCTGGAACTTTTAAGAAAGTGGATAAACCTTCTCCCTCTCCCATCACTCATGGTTAGGCACATAAAGGCTTGGGGTTTTCTTTCTTTCTTTCTTTCTTTTAAGATTTCTGGATTACTGGTTTTCTAAATGAAAAGGAGTGTAAACGCTAGAACCAAGACTCAGAAGAGGCTTCAACACCAGACCCACTCATTCCAATTTAACTGTAAGTTGGAAAACACTATGAGCCAGGTGGAAGAAAGAGGATTCAGCATGAGTATTACCCTTGATAGATTAATAGAGAGGGAACAAGCACCTTAGCCAGCAAACCAAACCTTCCCAACCTGCCTCTGCAGGCACTGCTGGGGCGCTGAGCAAGCAAGCATATATTCAAGTCCATGCACCTCAACTCACCCACTCAACTCACTGTCTGAATGAACAAATCTCCGAGCCTCCCTCAGCCTTTGTTTCCTCATCTATTAAATGGAGATGATAATAGTGTATGCCACATAGAGAGGTTATGAAAATTATATTAGATAATGTATGCAATGGTTCCAGCCTCATCCCTCACCTCTTCTTTCCTTGTGTATTTCTCTCCAGGAACATCAGCCTTTAGTGATCCCCCCACACATACGACAAGCCATTCTTCACCGCACATCTTTGCTCCTGCACCCACTTCTCCTTCAAAGCCCTTTGCCCAGAAGCTAACAGCTACTGCTCTCTAAGACCCAACTTAGGTATCACCTCCTCCAGAAAGCTTTCCCAAACTCTTTGTACCTTCTTCCCAATCTCTACATACACCCCAATCATAATTTAACACACTATATTATAATTAATATCTGTATGTTCACCTTCAACTAAGCTCTTAAAGGAACAGAGCTGTAAGAATATTTGGGTCTATGTCCTAAAAATGAGCATTGTGCTACAGCGCACACTCTACATTAGTTGAATAAATAAACAAAGGAAGGACTCTGAGAAGAGAGGAAGCGGATGAGAGAGGAAATTTAACTGCCACTAACTCTCAAGGCCCCGCTAGACACACTGAGTATGTGTGTGCATATCTACAATGTATGTGTTTATGTAATCATTCCCAATGCCTAGCACATAATAGGCATTTGATAAATATTTGATAAACAAAGTGTTATTAAATAAACTTTACAAAAGAAGAAACTGTTTAAGAGCCTAGGAGCACAGCTGCAAGATAAACCCTTAACGATGTTGATGTTGAGTTCCATTGACAAGCCAAAAGCATTTAAAGGTAGCTGAGCAGTGATACCCACGAATCTGTGGCCATGCTCACTACCAGTGTTTATTCCCAGTCATAACCAAATAATGAGGACAAGTGGGTGTCAGAGTTTTAAAGGCAAGCAAAAAAGAAAGAAAGAAAGAAAGAAAGAAAGAAAGGAAGGAAGGAAGGAAGGAAGGAAGGAAGGAAGGAAGGAAGGAAGGAAGGAAGGAAGGAAGGAAGGAAGGAAGGAAAGGAGGGGAGGGGCAAACCAAGCTTGATGCAAATAACCCTTACCAAAAAGGGAAATGAGCAAATATATGCTGGATTCAAATGTCCTGCTATTCCTGTGACTGACTGTCCATTGAGTTCTTTCCATTCATATGTTCTTAGTGGAATGATAGAAAGTTTCCATAGTCCCTATAAGAATTCAGCCAAGCCCCCAATGAAACTCAAGGACAAAGCTCTTCTCAGACACAAAGGAGTGAGTACTATTAGCCGTGAGAAAACCTATATAACATGATACATGAAAGAACCACACCCAATACCAGCTTCACTCCTTAGCAACAGTGAATCTTCAGGTGGTCCTCTAAATTTGCATCCATATCCTGGTTTCCTTAGCACAGTGCTGAGACGTCACTCAGCTTTAATTAAGACATCACACTTCTCCGAAACTTAATTTTCTCAACTGCAAATGGAGCTATGACATCAGTTCACCAAATATTGCCGTGGGGACTGGATGAGAGGACACACACAGTGCCTCCTCAGGCCCAGGCACACATGCCATGTTTCCCTCACCAAGATTTGGTCCAAGAGGCTCTTCCTCATCCGCAGAAAAACAAGGGACAAGCATTCAACATGGTGGGTGCTATCAGCTCCAGCTCAGAGATCCTCCCAGAGGCTGTAAAGGGTAGAGAAATCCTAAAATTAAAGCTGAGTGGTGTCTCAGCACTGTGCTAGGGAAACCAGGAGATGGATGCAAATTTAGAAAGACTGTAATGAGAAAAAAAAATGTGCAATTATCCTCCTGGGACATGTAGTTCTTTGCTGGTTGCCAGATTTCCTGGTCATCTAAAGTGTATGTGATATATTTATTCCTGTGGAAATAATTTATGAATATAGAGTCAAGAAGAGTTGAAGCCAAGGACAGACAGGGGAGGCTTGCCAAGACCCAGGGGAAACAATGTTTGAGCCTCCTTTGAAGGTTTCCATTTTGTTTCACCCTTCCACAGCACATGAAAGCACTCCGGTTACATGGTACATAACTTGTCCCACCCACTCAGGCTGATTTTTGCATCTTTCTGCTTCTTCCCCTATAGAGAGTCCTAGACTCTCAAAGTTGGAAGGGGCATTTTAGGTCAACCTTTCTGCAAAGAGGAATCCTCTGAGAGCAAAGACATTCACTTGCAACTTTGGTTGGAGACACCCATGACAGGAAGCCCTTTGCCTTGTGACATAGCTTGTTCCATGGTTGGACAGTTCAGCTGAGCAAGTTCTCCCTTATCTGCCATTCTGCAATTTCTCCCACACCCTGGACTGGTTCTCCCCTCCACAGCAGCCACTCTGCTGTGACTCGAATCCTTCTTCCACATGAAGAAGGTGCCTCTTATTTTATCTCCTGCAGGCCAGAAACTCCCAGTTTCCACATTTATTCCACCTCCAATATGGTGTCTGAAATCTCAGCTTCTAAATAGCTCATTTTGGGGGTGCTTCATTTTATCATGATCTGTATGGGACCCCGGGAAATATAACGCTCCAGATGGGTATGCACCACCTGACAGAGTAGAGCAGAACTGGCACAGTCCCTTCTCCAGAGCCTGGGATCAAATACTCCTGTTCTTGGCTTCTCTCTCCTCCCTCACTCAGGTTCCAGTCCTCCCAGTAGGTCCCCAGTGACCCTGAGAACAGAAACAAATTTGGAAGTGCCAGAGACAGTGGAAAGTGGAGGAAGCGATGACGCAGCTCAATTTCTTGCCCTGGCAGCCAAGGGCACCCAACCAGGCAGCCTGTCTCCAAAAATAGTCTTCCATCCAAACAGTCAGCCTCTTAGTAACTTCCTGGGAGCCCTTTATTCTGGCTTTCCAGGGTGTGGTCCTCAGTGTGCATGCACCCATTCTCTTGCCACCCTTTCCAGAGCTTGATAGACTGACTTCATTTAGCCACTGACACAACCATTGTTCTCTATGGCCAAGGTCTAAGTACACTTAGAAATATATTTTTATGAAAATAGACTCATGTCCATCAACAGAAGACTGGTGAAGCAAACACATCCATAATATAGAATGTGAAAAAAAATAATACGTATACACTGATATGGAAATACCTCTGATAAAGTGAAAAGGGCAAGTTTGTAACGTGGCAGTCATAATGCAATCCATTTTCTGAGTTTTTAAAATGTATCTGCTCATAACCATGAATACAACATAAATGTTTGCCAAAGGGGCTAAAGGGCCTACAACTAACAGCAGTCACTTCAGAGAGAAGTGGGATGGGGGGATAGGGGGGGGATGGAGGCAAAAGGTGAGGGAGTGATTTTTTACCCTATTTGAAGATTCTGAAAGCAAACAGATTTCATTTATTATGTGTGTGAAGAAGCTCCCTGACCTAGATCTTTCGCCCTTTGCCTTTTGATGATCTCAGAGCTGGAAAGGCCTAAAGAGCTGAGAGTTGAGTCCCAGGGTGGCATGCCCAAGGTGACATGCATCCTGCCCAAGGCCATACAGCCAGCAAGCGACAGCAGGACAACACAAGTCACATTGCAGGCCCTCACGTAATGAGAGTCCTGGTGGATTAAAGAGAGGGCTGTGATTTCATTACTAAATCAAAGCAACATTTTTCTGTTAGTTGAGTCAAAAAATCCTACTTGGGTGCAACAGTGAGTTAGGAGAGACCAAGACTCATCCAAATTAGAATGGGCAAGGGGAGCCTGTCTCTTTCCATGGATGAAAAGCACAGTTGACAGGGCCCTACCTTCTCTGGGCTTCCTTGCCCTCAGCCATAAATCAGAGGTAAGGGGCAGAGTGAGAGGAGATGAGAGAGATTTGAAAACCTGGGGTGCTTGGCATGCTAGGCACTCATCTGAGCCATGACACATCTTCGGATGGAGAGACCGGTGGCAACACTACCCGAATGCATCCTGGTGAGGAGGGGCCATCAGTCTGTGAGCTCAGTTTCATGTGGACAGTCTGCTTCTGAGGGAGAGGAGGCTGGTTCCATGTCCAATTCATGCCCAACTAATGCGGAGCTGCTGGGCTGTCACATGGATTACTTCATTTCATCCTCACCAAATTTTTATAAATGTGCTCAAAGAAGTTCAGAAGTCACTTGCCAAAAGCCTACAACTGGAGTGGAGCCCTTTTGCAAATCAGGTCTCCTGACTAAATTCAGTGCTCCCTCTACCCTGTCTCTTTGGGACACGGGATCAGGCAGGAAAACTCACTTGAGCAGTAAAACTTAAGAAGATCTCAGGTTGGGCCCAGCTAGTGTTGCTCTGTGGCTCTGTACTTGAGCATCGACCTATAGACCAGGAGGTTGCTGTTCGATTCCAGGTCAGGGCACATACCTGGGTTTCAGACTCAATACCCAGTTAGGAGATCCCCAGCAGGAGGCAGCCACTCAATGATATTCTCTCTCTCTCTCTCTCTCTCTCTCTCTCTCTCTCTGAAATCAATAAAAATATGTTTTTATGGGAGCAGAGACAGGCTCCAGAAGCAGTACAATACCTCAAATATACATCATGAGACTCAATGAAATATTTATGTCTGAGCTGTTATCACAATGTGCTTCAAAGTAATCTGGGTGGAGTATAGTTTTATAGATCTGTCGTGAGTTTTGGTAATTCTTGAAGATAAGTGATTGTACATAGGGATTCATTACACCATTTTGTATGTTTGAAATTTTCCATAATAAGACTTTGTAAATAATGTATCATGTGAGTGATCATTTCTCCCAATTTGTCACCTGATAGGAGGTTCCATTTTAATTAACTTTCTGCCTGGTATTGTGGTAAGAAAAATATTAGGACCAAAAGTTTCTGCCACTTGTGAAAATCCCAATTATTACAATTTACTGAGTGCTTCCTGTATATCTGCCACTATCCTGGACTCTTCAGCTATAATTTTATTTAAACCTTACAATGGCCCAGTGAGGCAAGGGGGTGAGCTTAAGTACCTTGCCCATGTCTACACCGGGGATCATTTATTAAATTCTAAATTACTTGTGCTCTTAATTTCTACTGTTCCCACAAGATACGTATAACACTTAGGTACTTTGGGACTTTATATGTAATTGGAGCTAAGCCTATAAGTTTTTTTAAATGATAATACCCTTTAAAGTGTGTCTCAGTAATTCTAACTTTAGGATTCTATCCTTTGGAAATTATCTGATTATTCACAAACATGTTAATCTCAGAGTCGATTACAATCGAGAAAAAATAACAGGTGTTTGACTACCCAGTAGTGGCCCTCCTCCAGGAAGTCTTCCTTCCCGCTGCTCCAGGGGTGGGAGCTGCCCTCCGCTGGGTCCACAGCATCCTCAACTAGTAGTCTCTTGTTACCCTGACCCTCCATCATACTCTGAGCTTCTAAAAGCTGTGCTGTCTTTATGCACCTTTGGTTTAGAGTGGGCATTTGAATATGTGAGGAATGAATTAATAAATGACCCTAGAGTTGTTTAACACATACAGAAACTGAAAAGTGGGGTGCTGAAGTAAGTTTTTAGAGGTCACAAAGGCAGGACTAAGCCCAAGGCCATATGCAGAGCCCTTCCCCCTCCACCTTAGACTCAAGACTGCTTCTAAAATAAAAATGGCTGGCTTGTGTTTGCCAAATGAACAAATAATCCTATATAATAAAAACCTAATATGCTAAGTGTCCAACTGTTCGACTGTTCGACCATTCGCTATGATGTGCACTGACCACTTGGGGGCAGACATTTCAACCTATAGGTTAGCTTGCTGCTGGGGTCTGGCCAATTGGGACTGGGTGAGATGGGCCGGACACACCCTGAAGCCCTCCCGTTGTCCCTCCCCGGCCCTGATTGTGTACCCGTGGAGTCCCTCAGCCTGGCCTGTGCCCTCTCACAATCCAGGACCCCTCAGGGGATGTCAGAGAACCAAAAGATCCACGCAGGCCAGGCCAATGGACCTCACCTGTGCACAAATCCGTGCCCGGGGCCTCTAGTCCAATTTAAAAATGGGCAGAAGACCTGATCAGACACTTCTCCCAGAAAGACATACAAATGGCCAACAAATGTATGAAAAGATGCTCAACCTCACTAGCTATTAGGGAAATGCAAATCAAAACTGCAATGAGATACTACTTCACCTGTTAAATGGCTATTATCAACAAGACAAGTAATAACAAGTGTTGGAGAGGTTGTGAAGATAAACGAACCCTCATTCGCTGCTGGTGGGAATGTTAACTAGTACAGCCACTATGGAAAACAGTATGGGAGGGTCTTCAAGAAATTAAGAATAGAATTACCATATGACCCAGCAACCCCTCTTCTAGGTATCTACTCAAAAATTTGAAAAGATTTATTCACGAAGATATATGCACCCCTATGTTCATTGAAGCATTATTCATAGTGGCCAAGACATGAAAACAAAATGTCCTTCAATAGATGATTAGATAAAGAAGATGTGCTACCCACATACAATAGAATACTACTCAGCCACAAGGAAAGATGAAATACTTCCACCTGACCTTGGAGATGAATGAAAGGCACAGCTTTAATGCAGATGTAAACTCTGATGTACATATGAAAAGGTTAAGCAAGAAAAGCAAGAGATAAGAGATAACAGTACATCCAATGTGCTCTCAACCATTTAGAGAAAAGCAAATCCATAAAAAGAAGACCAGAAGGAAAATTGCCAAATGTTAACAGTCATTGTCTGTAAATAATAGTATTTTTTTCTGTTTCTGTATACTTTTTTCCTACTTTTCCAAATTGTCCTCAATGGACATGCTTTGTTCTTATAATCAGAATGATAAACAAAATCTAAATCACCAAACTAATTCTGAAGGCTAACCTGACCCTTCAAGTAATGATTTAGAAGAGAAGATGTGGATAAGTAATTGTATATGGGGATTCATTAAATACCCCAGTATTTAGTGTGAAACTATGTTACTGTTACATATAATCCCATGAAAAGTACATCCACCCATCCACCAGATTCAGTATTTTATGTGAAACTATGTTACTGTTACATATAATTCCATGAAAAGTACATCCACCCATCCACCAGACTCAGTATTTTATGTGAAACTATGCTACTGTTACATATAAACCCGTGAAAAGTACCTCTACCAGACTCAGAACACATGTAGCATACATGCAGACAAGCAAGAAAAATGCTCCCCGCCCCCAATTCAGTTCTTATTGAACAAATCACTGACATCAGGTCTGAGAGAAAACTCAGGACTCTAATGTTCCAGAAGATTACTATGAATTTCATTAATGATTTATTGCTGTCATTTTTTAATGCTACCACATCCTCACATTTGTAAAAAGCCACATTCTCTTTGAAGCCTTCCTTCTTCCATGCTCTCATTTTACCACCTGCTCTTGTTTGACTCATGAAGAAAAAGGAACACCCCCCCCCCCACACACACACACACACACACACACAGCCCAGGTCAATATTGAGATAAATGAGATCTACTTTCTGAAGGCAATTTCTAAGGGATGACCAAAATGTGTTCTGAGCAAGGGTGGTGGGGTAGAGAATGGGTCATGTTCTTTATAACTCCAGGCTGAGCACAGGACACCCCCACCCAACCCACCTGCTTGTCAGTAAATATGAAGTGAATGAATGGAATGACTAGGTCTCACTCACTTGGGCCTGAAAGTTCTGGTTTTGTTTTTGATTTGTTTTTTACTAAGTTTTTTTTACCTTAGAGTCACACGCACTTCACAACTACCCAAAGCCCACTTAACAGTTTGGCAAACATTCATACCTCTTTGTGACGAGGTAGGATCTCCTTGAGCACCCGGCTTACCCTCCGGGGCTATTTTGCCTATCATTCTCTGCCACTTAAAAAGATGGGGAGCACCCAAGCCTGCCAAGAGGTCTGAAGAGTCCTAAACATGAGTCCCATGACTTAATACTCCCAACAACCACAGGAGGTACATGCATGTTCTTTCCCTCACAATTTACAATGTGGATGCAGCCTGCTGGTTTTCAAGGCACTTGGGGGAGAAGGGATGACTCAAACCTGCTCCTCAGACTCTAAGGCCTGAGCATCTTCCACTTCACTGAACCTGGGCAGAAGGTACCCCCAGTGCACAAAGAAGGAAACTAGGGCCCAAGTTGTTCAGTAGCACAGGGCTAAGTGGGGTCTCTCTCCTCTGAGTGTTTGCTGCCTTTTGGTTTATGATTATACTCAAAGCAGCTCCCTACTGGGAACAAGGAGTCTGTGGGAGCCCAGAGCAAGAGTAAAGTGAACCATTTAGTAAACACTAAAGAAAACTGATCCCCAATGATAACCTCACCAGATCTACCATTGGGATCTATGGCTTTGTTTAATAACCAAAGCCTATTCGAATCCTTAAGGAATTCATTATCTGACTTAAAGGTAGTTGTTATAACAACCACCATAACTTTGACTTTACTGTGCCATACCAACAAAAACTCCTTTGATGCAACAGTTTCCTTTACGCAAAGAGAGGCACTAGCCCAGGCCAGGTGGCTCAGTTGGTTGGCGCATCGTCCCATACACCAAAAACCTGCAGGTTCCATTCCCAGTCAGGGCACAACCTAGGTTGTGGGTTTGATCCCCCTTGGGGGGGGGGGGGGGGGGTGTACAAACAATTGATGTTTCTCTCGTCTCTCTCTCTATTCCTCTCTCTCTCTCTCTAAAATAGATAAACACATCCTCAGGTAAGGATTTTAAAAAAGAGTCAGTAAAAGCAGACACCTTGCTGAGTGTCTTTAGGCAAGTAATTCCTCCTCTCTGGGCCTCAATTTTTCTATCTAAAAAATAAAAGGGTCTGATCAGATGATTCCTGAAATTCCTTATGTCCAGTGGAATCACCATAAAAATGAGACACACCCTGGAAACCCTAAGAAAATAAATAAATGTAGCCAGGCAATAACAGGGACAGGGCAAAACAGCACGTTAGCTTTAGGGAAACCCAGACTCCAAGTTTTTTGGGTTTTCCAACTTCTTCTATGCCAAATACAAAAATAAGCAGCTACTTACATGGAACTCTCATAAAAATTTTAAATTAAATAACATCAATGACAAAAATGTTTTGTTCTCCCACAAGTGGCTTAGGAGAAGCACGCTAAAAGATACTTTCTACCCGGCCGGGCTGGTGTCAACAGCCCATGCTTATGCCCAAACAAAGGCCTCCTGGCACAGGGATGAGAGGCAAAACATCTAAGTCTCCACAGTTGGCCCTATTCCAATTAGAAGGGAGGGGGCAGCCAGGAGAGAAAAATAACTAAGCTTATGAAAGGCCAGATGAAGAATAAGGAATTACTAAATCTATCCTTTTCTCCAATGAATAAAGAACTCTTGAAAGGGATAATGGAAGGGTGCACCTTTCAATCTGAATTGCTTTCTTTGTTTAACTCTGTTTTGCCTAAAGCCACTGCCTTTTAAGCCAACCACAGAATCCTGGTTTTGCCTTTAGTTGTCAGCCTCGCCTTGTGCAATGCGGGAGTTGGGAGACCCACACTCAAGTCCTGTCTCAGTCCTGATTTCGGTTTCATCTTGGACAAGTGGCTGAACTCAACAGGTCTCCGCTTCCCACTTATAAAATAAGAGGGCTCACTGGATGCTCTCCAGACTCTCAGTGAAAGTGGTGTGGGGCTGAAGGATCCCCAGTTCTCCCCAGAGACAGGTCCACTCCAGCGGCACTGGCCAAGGTGAAGCCACAACCCGATGTCACAGCAAGCACACGGAAGCAGTGGTGCCTACATTCCCACTCCCACAATCTTCAGGGTTTACTCCTGCACCAACACCAACACCAACACCTAAAAGGCCAGTTCATCCTCCCAAACATCTTGCTGCTGCCTGAACAGGTCTGATTAACCAAAATCTGCAAAGCGGAGCTGAGCATATGTAAGCCAAACAAACCAGAGAGGCCTCTCTTCCCGGACCTCGGAATTTCTCTCAAACTCTAATCGAACTGAAAATAATAGCGCCCCCACCTCGTACAGGAGGCCTCGGCTGGCCTTGCTAATAAAAATGCATAACAAGTCAAAAGGGGCCAGTGACACCCGGGCAGGCTAGACACATGGCCCTACAAAGCAAAGCGCAAATGAAACCACGCTGGGCGCTGTTTAAATTGGACCGTTCTTTCCGCAGGCTGCAGAGGTGCTCGCGCCCTCCCACCGGAGCGCAGGGACAACGGTGTACCAGGCACGGTCTTTTTCGGGAGGGGACCCACAGACCCTTAATTCAACCCCATCCCTAAGAAACCTCCGTGAGGTGGAAATGAGGGGTTGTCCGGATCACATCAAGTAAAAACACCACCACCGGGGACAGACTCAGCCTGCAGTCATCTTTTCTTAGCTGCTTCTTGTTTCGTTTTTCCCTTTTAAGTCTGGCAGTTTGTGCTGACGCCCAGGTGGTACCTTTTAAATGTCTTTGTCGACCTCCTCCAGCAAGTGGCGCCCCCAGAGCTGCTCTCTATCCTGGGCTGAGACAATGGCCGGGTTCCGCGGGGCGGCTCCTAAGGGTTGGCAGCCCAGGGTTGGGCGCACGTGCGTTTGTTATGGTGCCCGTGTCCCCACCCCCGCCGGGAAGCTCAGTTTCCTGGTCTTTGAACCGACCAGGCGGGATCCGAAGGAACCCCGCCGCTGCAAGGCGTCCCACCCTTCCTGGCAGACAGTGCGGTGGAGAAAGCAGGGTTCCTGGTGGCCGAGCGCACGTGGGTTTGTTGTGGGTCCCCAGATCACGGAGCGGGGGAGAAACCAGGGCGGCCCCTCTCCCAGGACAAAAACACAGGCACCCCCGGCCCCAAGGTGGCCGGCCCGCAGCGAAGGTGACTGAGGCGGCGCTGGACACCGATTCCTTGCGCCCTGGGCGCGCCTGGCGGCCTCCGCTCCCCTTCCCTCCCTAGCCCCTCTACGCATCGCCCCTACGCATCCCTCCTCCCGGGGGTGGCCCCCGGGCTGAGCTGTGGCCCGCGGCACCCTACTCACTCTGCGTGCTGGCGGCGCGGAGGCTGCGGCTGCTCCGCCGGCGCACACTCCAGCCGGCCGGCAGCTGGCTCTTTGTTAGCGAAGGGCAGTGCCCCAGGCGTCTTCCCCGGCCGGCCCAACCCAGGACTCCCCTCCCCCAGGTGCTCAGGACTCTGTCCAGGGCGGGAGACAGAAAGCCCCAGGCTGGGAGCCCCACGCCGGAGTCCCCGAAGGGAGGAGGGTCTGCAGGGGGGGAGCGGGAGGCGGGGGATGAGGGGTGGAGGGGACTGGGGAGGAAGGGAAGAGGAGCGTGGTGGAGGGGCGGGGAAGCGAACGGTCTCCGTTATGCAAATAATCAGGAAGACTGCGTTTCCCCGCCACAAGGAGCCCCAGACCCATCTGGCCCTCCGGAGGTCGCCAGAGAGCAAAGATTCGGGATTAGGGGTGCCTGGTTAGGGTACCGCGTGATGCTGGGAGCCTGCCTCCTCCAGAGGAGGGCAGGAGGGCAGACCTGAACTAGGGGGAGGGGCAACGCGGCGGGGCTAGGATCCGCAAATGCTGGCTCTACCCCAGGTCCCCAGGGTTGAATCCAGCACTCTCCCTCTTTTCATCCTAATAAACGGGACTATAATCCCGGCTGGGCTACCGACTGACTGCGTGACCCTGCGCAAGTCACTAACTTCTCTACGCCTCGATTTCTTCTTATGTAGAATATGAAGCAACAAAATCTATTTCACAGGGTTAGGCAAGAACATTCCAACCTCCAGCGTCTCACGTACTCGGTGCTCTCCAATGCGGCCGACAGAAAGGAAGGAGTGCGGGGGAAACCCCGCGTACAGTGAGACTTCCACCCCAAGGTATCTGCAGGCCCGTGGGCTACCGGCCTCGGGTAAGGGGGTCGGTCCGGAAGGAAAGGAGCAGTTTCCTTCCCTTCACTGGGGCTGCTAGAGGAAGGCGAGAGGAAATTGCATGCTGAGCCAGCTCGGGCAGAAAGGGTGTGACCACCTGAGGCCATAATCATCTCCCAGATGCCTCTAGAGCGCCCCCTTGACTCCGAGCTTGGAGGGAAGGTGGTGTGGTAGGGGAGGAGGGACGGAAGAGTGGAAGGTAATCTAGGTCCTCTGGACACACGAGGTGGGGTACTCACTCAGCCGGTGCTTGAAGCCCAGGCCCAGAATTCCCTGTCCAAATCAAGGTGGCCACTCCCCACCACCAGTAGCATCCTCATCTCATCCCAATGCCCTCTTCCAAACACTGCTTCCTCCCTCCCCAGATCCCGGACCCCTACAGTTTTCTCTGCTGGCCCCTCCCAGCTGCGGTGGAAACAATGCTCTGTACAAAGAGCTCCAGTTGGACAGGGTGACAAGCAGATTGAATTCAAATCTCTGTGTGTTGGTATGAGTTTCTTAGCCTCTCTGAGCCTCCCTTTCCTCGTCTGTAACATGGAGATATTAATGACAGTGCTGTTTCCAGGATTATGTGAAATCGTCTCTGAAGCACTTAGCTGAGTATCTGGCATACAGAAGGTGCTCCTAACAGTAAAATGTAGGTGTGATTGAGTGGAAGCAAACAAACTCATAGGACTATTCGGGGAGGTTTTAGACTTTATTCTGAAAAAATTGGAAGCTATTAAATTAAAAGATTTTGTGTAGGGGCATGACATGCGTCTTTGTGTTTTATGCTAATTTCTCCAGCAAATGAATGGCAGAAGCAGATACTGCAAGCCTGGGGTGCAAAGACCAACTTGGAAGCTTCCATCGGTGGAGATATAATAGGAGGGATGGCAATGACAGAGGGAATGAAAAAGGGGACACCCAAATAATACCTACGATTTGCAGAGCAAAAGCACTCTGCTGATTATATTGTCTCTCCTCATCATTACATAGGTGGTGGCCTTAGGATAGTTGAAGAAACTGAAGTCACCTCAGAAATGGAAGGGCTGGAATTCGAACCCTCTTCGACATTCATTGAAAGCCTTCATCATTTTCTTCTGTGTCGCTTTTGTGTCAAGAACCAGAAACAGAGAAGTTTTTGTAGAACGTTGTGGAATCCTAACTCCATAGTTGTCTTTACCAGCACTCTGAAGCAAAGAACACTCTTACTGTGGATTCTTGACTTGCAGATTTGAAATGAACACAGATGACATGATAAGTCCAAGAAGTTCCTGGAACTCTGAGGCAGAAGAGCAGGCTGGTAGGAATACTCCCAGCAAGCTTCCGGGATGGGAGCAGCTGTGGGCTACCCCATTTAGGGGCTGCTCCCTCAAGCTTGCTGTCTGGTCAGTTGGGGCTTTTTGACCTATATGAGAGGCAGGAGGCTGAACCATTCACTGGGGGACAGTTCTGTCCTCCCTAGCCTATTTACGAGGCTTCCATACCTGTTGTCTCTGGGGCTCTTACCTTGACAAGTCTTTTTTCCCCTTAAGAAGTACAGACACTATCCCTCTGGACACTATCTCAGCCCCTCACAATCTCAGTCTTTGCTCATAAATAATATTTTTGGTAATGCGTTTCTCCATCACCATTTTAGGCACTGTACTGGCTAATACAAATAATGCCCTACTCTATAATGTAAATGTACAACAACCTACTCAAAACAATATTTTCATAGCACTCTTGAATTGGAGGTGTTATTAAAGTCTGCGGGGGGGTGGGGGAGGACAGGCAGTTGAAACTGTCCTCTCAGACCCTTCTTCTCACTCCACTATAGATGATCATCAAGACCCTTAGATAGCCTTTCCGGTTCTCCTCTGCATGCGTTCAGCACCTATTGTTTAACCTTGGGCCTCAGTGCTGTCCGCTTCAAAGATAAAGATACCTAGAGACAGCTAAGTCTATAGAACCTAAGTCAGAAAATAGAAATAGAATAACAGTATCTCTAATTTAAGCACCCAGGGACTGCTCCTACTGTTCCTGCACAGATGGGCCAGTGGAGCATGGAGTGGGGGCAGGAGAGGATACTAGAAGACAGAGGCTTAACACTAGACATAGACCTCATGGTAGGACCACATGGCAGCCACATAGCCCCTAGTAGAGCAACCAGTGGCCTGGTGGCTCCAAGACTTCAGAGTAAGGTATGAGCAACAGTGTGATCAGGATCGGTCAGAGAACTGGACCTATTGTGTGGGCACAGGTGTGGTTGGTCTGCCCTTCACCCAATCAGATTCAGTGTCCAGCCCTGTCGTAGGAAATACAAGGAAAAATCAAGTCTCCATTATCAAATCACTTGTGTATTAGCAAAATTTCTCCTGGTTCACAATAATAATTATCACCATGTACTGAATATCTACTGTGTGCAAGGCAGTCTATGTGCATGTTCTCATTCAATCCTCACTTGGGGGAGGATGGATCATTTTAGAACCCTAGTGCACTTAAGTCATCTTGAGCTCTTCCTGTTCTGGCCTTAAGGCCAATCTTAGCATGAGATTAATGCATGGGGCAAGGGGATGAATACAAACCTCCCTCCAAAAAAACATGAGAGAAGCTTTACTGATAGTTTGTTAAGGAGGCAAAATGGTGTTACACCAAATATCATGAGCAAGACTTACAGCACCCACCTTATAGCATCCTTTTCCACAAAGTTCTACTCCTGACAGTCACCCTCTCACTTTTCTACACCTCTCTCTTCAACATCCCTCAAACCCCCACAATATTCCTCCAGCTCCCTTCCCATCAAGGTTCTTCCCTCTAGACAGGCTCCTTGATTTTAATGTTAATTAATTTCATTTCAATTCATTTCAATTAGCCTTTCTCAGTGACTCCAAAGGGTGTGAAAAAGTGGGAAGCTACAAATAAATAAAGAGAATTCACAAGAATATAAATCCATTTACAAATGGCTTGCATATACATTATTTCACTTGAGTCCTCTTCAGACTCACAATAACCTGTGAGGTAGGTAAAGTTCTTTTTTTAAAAAAATATATTTTTATTGATTCAGAGAGGAAGGGAGAGAGAGATAGAAACATGATCAGGAATCGAATCGTGACCACCTGGCTCATAGGTCGAAGCTCAACCATTGAGTCACGCAGGTAAGGTTCTTTATCATCCCCATCCTATCTAATAATAGACAAACATGGTAATTGACTGTACCTTTGCTACGCCTCCCATTGGCTAATCAGCATGATATGCAAATTAACTGCCAACAAAGATGGCGGCTAATTTGCATATTGCAGGCAGGGTGGGACAGCGCCATCCCGCCTGCCCTGCTGCCATCCGGGCCTGCTATCTGCGACCCGGGGTGGCGGGCATCCGTGTGTGACCCAACTCGGGGCAGCCAGGCGGGGCATCAGTGATCTGCCAGCCCATCCGGGCGTCCCGTGTGCGACCCGACCCAAGGCGGCACCCCAACCCCCGGATCAGCCCTGCCGTGTGCGTAACCCAGGGAGGCGGGGCAGGCACTGAGGGATCGGGCCTGCCATCTGCCACCGAGGGAGTGGGCCTAAGCCAGCAGGTGGTTATCTCCCAAGGGGTCCCAGACTGTGAGAGGGCACAAGTGGGGCTGAGGGACACCCCTCCACCCTCCCCTTCCCTGCCAGTGCACAAATTTTTGTGCACCAGGCCTCTAGTTTACAGATAAAAATCCTGAGGCTCAGGGGTAAAGTGAATTGCTTAAACGCCATTAGTGAGTGTTGCACTGTGCTGTGTGTTGAAACCAAGGCCTTTTTTTTTTTTTTTAATGCCATTTCTGGCCTCAGGGCTGCAAAAGGCTAGATAAGCCTATCAAATGTCACTGACACTTAAGAGACTGCAGCTGCCAAAACTGCTGCCCTGCTGCCTGGGGGCAGAACTCATAAGCTATACCCAGGAGATCAGATGCACCAGGAATGGCAGGAAATACAGGGGCAAATGGACTCTGTGGAATCAAAGATGCTTATAATAAATTATCTCAAAAAGATCCAAAAAAATTGGCTTCTCTCAAGGGATACCTATCAGAACAGAAGTGGAAGCTGCCTACTGTGTGTCCATGACCTGAGAATGACTATCTGCTAACCTGCAGTAATGGTCAGGCTTTGTGTAAGAGAAGATGTTGGTCAATGAAACTTCTTTGTGATTAACAGATTTTTCTTAGCGCGGCAGGGAGAACCAGTGTTTGATACCAGTTGGTACAGTGGGGCCTTGACTTATGAGTGTCCCGACTAACGAGTTTTTTGAGATACCAGCTGTCTCTCGGCCGATTTTTTGCATTGAGTTGATAGAGTAATTTGAGTTAACGAGCTCCTTAACGAACTCGGTCTCGGAATGAATTAAACTCGTAAGTCAAGGCCCCACTGTATTTGTTCTAAACCTACTTCTATACAGTCTCATGTTTTTTTAAAAATCTATTTTTAATAGTTTCCCCCACTGATTTTACTGATAAAGTTTGCTTTAGGAAATTTAGAAAAGTCAGACAAGTATAAAGAAGCAAGGTGGAAAAATTGGCCACAAGCAGAATTTACCTTTTGGCCTATTTTCTTTCTCATTTCCTGTGTATTTTTCTAGAACTTTTCATAGTTGAGATAATAATGTATATATGTTATATCCTGTTTTTCTCCCCTATTTAGAGTATACTATAATCATTTTCTCTATATATGTATTCATTCACTTCAGCCCTTATTAGAGGCAAAGGAAATACTATTCTGAGACAAGTTACTATTGGTTTATTACACCATTTATTTGCTCTCTGGGAGACAGATTAGTTCAGTGGCTGAGAAAACAAATTCTGGAGTCAAGCTGTCAGAGTTTGAATACTGACTGCTACCTTCAAGCTGTGTGACATTGGACAAATTAATTAACCTCTCTGGCTCTTTTTTCTTACCTGCAAAATGAGCATAGTAGTATCTACTTCACAACGTGGTTCTAAAGATTAAACGAGTTAATCACATTAAAACTGCTTAGAACAAATACATGGCACAGTGTAAGTGATAGCTATTAGCAATATATGAGTGCATCATTAATTATTAAACCATTTTCCTGTAGCTGGACATTAAGGTTGTTTTCAATGTTTCTACTAGCATAAATAGTCCTTCAATAAACTATCCATTGCACTCATGAGGGGAGGAAAGGATAAATGACCCAGGAGGAGGCAACTGATCAACTTGTCTATTTGACAAACATTAACTGAACATTATGGGTGAAGAAAGGGTCTAGACCCCGTGGTCGGCAAACTGGCTCGCTAGCCACATGCGCCTCTTTGGCCCCTTGAGTATGGCGCTTCCTAAGCCTTAGGAGTACCCTAATTAAGTTAATAACAATGTACCTACCTATATAGTTTAAGTTTAAAAAATTTGACTCTCAAAAGAAATTTCAATCGTTGTACTGTTGATATTTGGCTCTGTTGACTAATGAGTTTGCTGACCACTGGTCTAGACTATGTCAGGGATCATGAAGATGAATAGAAGACACCAAGAAGCACAAGGGTCAGGCTTCAAACTCAAGAAGCTTTAGTAAGATTTTCAAAAATTTCACAAATGTTGCCTCCAGAAAGATATTATCACCATCACATATTTCTACATATCACCTATGTGGACAGAGGTTACAAAATGCCTAATTTCAAATGACCAATACAGCAAATGGTACAAACTCAGTCAGTCTCCTTTCTCTCCTCATCGGGAAGGCTTGATCAAGAATGCCTGCCTGCCCAACCAGTGTGGCTCAGTGGTTGAGCATCAACCTATGAACCAGGAGGTCACAGTTTGATTCCTGGTCAGGGCACATGCCCGGGTTGCAGGCTTGATCCCCAGTGGGGTGCATGCTGGAGGCAGCAGATCAATGATTCTTTCTCATCATTGATGTTTCTCTCCCTCTCCCTTCCTCTCTGAAATCAATAAAAATACATTTAAAACAACAAAAAAAAGAATGCCTGCTTCACAGAAGTGTTGTGCATATTAGGGGAGGCATCTATGAAGCTCTTAGTATAATGTCTGGCACATAGTTAATGCTCAACAAATAATAGCTAACAGTTACTGCACACTTGTCCCAGGTCAGGCACTACGTCAAGCAAGCACTTTTTAAATATTCTGAAATTGATCCCTTGCAATCTCCTTATTAGGTAGATACTATTAATTTTATTATTCATATTTTATAGATAGAAAACAAAGAGGTAAGTGACTCAACCAGAGTCACACAAGTAATAAGTAGTAAAACTGGATTATTAACCAAGGCATTTGATTAATTACAGTAAGCTAAGGGCTAGTGTTAAGATTCTGGTGACCTACACATTTGAAGGATCATGCCACTCTTTATTGTCCATCACCCGCATGTATTTTACACATCTCTCCCCCAAGGAGAGCTAATGTTTCATGAAAAAAGCCACACAACACATAGTGTCCTAATCTAGGAGTCAACAGGCCTGAATTCTACTCCCAACTCTCACAGTCCAGCTTGCAGACCTCAGCCAAGGCAGTTCCTCTTTACTACTTCATGAAATGAAGTCAGTTGGACTAAATAAGTTATTTGAAAATATGGTTCACCTTTGGAATCACCTTGGAATTCCCCCTTGTAGTTCCAGGGTCCAACCTTGGCTTTCTGTAATTGTTGTTTTTTTCAATATATTTTTATTTTTATTAACTTCAGAGAGGAAGGGAGAGGGAAGAGAGATAGAAACATCAATGATGAGAGAGAATCATTGATTGGCTGCCTCCTGCATGCCCCCTACTGGGGTTCAAGCCCACAACCCTGGCATGTGCCCTTGACCAGAATTGAACCTGGGACTCTTCAGTCCACAGGCCAACACTCTATCAGCTGAACCAAACAGCTAGGGCTATCTGTAATTGTTAACACACTCCCCAGAC
This sequence comes from Myotis lucifugus, assembly GCF_000147115.1. Lineage (NCBI taxonomy): Eukaryota > Metazoa > Chordata > Mammalia > Chiroptera > Vespertilionidae > Myotis > Myotis lucifugus. Next base: position 7,831,309 of record NW_005871062.1, read on the forward strand.
AATGTTGATGATCAGCAGGATTTGTACATAAATCACTAGGTTACTTCTAAGGCTGTTTCTAGGTTGACCCAGAGAAGTTTCTCCACAGGGTAAAAAGCCACCAACCATGCCTGAGCATGTGGTACTCTATGTCCAGGGGAGCCTTCTCTCCTGGCACTGCCCTTAGTGAGGGACCCTTTGCCTAAGGATTATGAGCTGTAGATAGCTGAAATATGGCTGCAACCTTAGCCACTTTCTTGTTAGGTATCATTACCAATAGTTAATTGACCACAAGGAGCTGGGCAATAGCATTTGGAAAAGGCCACTTTTCCTCAACACTGAGTAGTTCCTGAGGTTCAAATGTCTTCTGGGAAGCTACTTCAGTTTTCCAATCCCTCTCTGTATAAGGTACAATACAAAACCTTGGTAGCTTCCCATGAGAAACCTGCATTTCTCTACCAGGAGCTGGTGAGGAAACTTTTGATTTAAATTAACTAGTCACCAGCTCTGCTAAGGTCTAAGTATGTGGGCAATCAGATAGGCATTTGGGGAGCACTAGCAAGATTTTGTGCAGGGTGTAGGCCCTGAATGATGTAGCATTATCTAGTATAGCCTTCCTTGGTGATATCATAAAGCACTCAACCATCCAGTTCAGTTGGCAAATAGGTGGCTTATGATAACAGCCTGCACTTCCCTAACCAAAAGGGCCTCAGAACATCACAAGGCCATGACCTGGAGGCCTCAGAATGACTCCATCCAGAAGATAGAAACACAGGATTAAGAAATTCCAGGAGAAACCAAGATGGCGGCATAGGTAAACACCAGAAATTGCTGCCTCGCACAACCACTTCAAAAATACAACTAAAAGACAAAACGGACATCATCCAGAACCACAGGAAGGCTGGCTGAGTGGAAATTCTACAACTAGAAGGAAAGAGAAAAGCACTGAGACTCAGAGGAGATGCGGAAGTAAAGTGCAGAGGTACGGAGGTACACGCTGAAAAGGCTGGCAGGTGAGGACGCGGTTGTCTTTTTCAATCGGGAGGGAGTCTCAAGCTCCCGACTGCTCTGAACTCCAGTTCCAGGTGAGTCTCTGGGGACCCAGACTCATACGGGGAGAAACTGGACTGTCTGGCATCGGGCAGAACTTGAGGGCGGCTTTCTCTCAGAGGTGCTTGCAGCAATTACCAGGACACTGAGACACGGGGCCTCTTAGGGTAGGACTGGGGAGCAGCCATAGCTGCTTGATCTGCCCTATTGATCCCCTGAGACCCCGCCCCACCCAAGCTGTGCACAGAGGATTTTGCATATGAAAGGCCTGGCCCTTTGCAACCTGAAAATTACCTAACAAACTGCAGCTGAATCAGAGAGACCCAGAACTTCCAAAAAAAGGTCCAAGGCCCCACAGCAGCTTGCATTTCTTCACAGCTGGGCCTCATCTGGGCACCTCCAAACCCCAAACAAAGAAGAGGAATCTCTCCATAGCTCCTGCTGGGTAGCCTCAGGCAGAGGCTAAATTAGCACCTCCTTAGAGATCCAAGAGCCAGTGAACCCAGTGGTCAGAGTGGGACCATCCAGATTACAACTCATCAGATCCATAAGGAACACACTCAGGGGGCGGACTCAGTGAGCACCAAAGCCCCACTGAAGCAAGTCTTGCCCCAGAAGGGTGTCTCCAGCTCAGAAGTTCTCCCACTGCAGACACAGCTGATTCTCACAGCCAATTGGCCTGGAGGTCAATTCCTCCCAGTGATACCTACAACAATCAAGGCTTAAATACAACAAGACTGTGCACAAAGCCCACAAAGGGGTGCACCAAGAGTTCCACCTCAGGTAATTGGGGAGGCTGAGCCACTGGGCCCTATAGGACACCTAACACAGAAAGCCACTCTATCAACACAGCAAAGCATAAAAAAATGCCGAGACAAAGAAACAAGTCACAAATGACAGAAATGGAGGAAAGCAAACTACTGGATATAGAGTTCAAAACCACACTTTTAAGGTTTTTCAAGAATTTTCTAGAAACCGCCGATAAATTTAGTGAGACCCTCAAGAAATCTAGTGAGACCCTCGAGGTTATGAAAAAGGACCAACTAGAAATTAAGCATACACTGACTGAAATAAAGGATATTATGCAGAGTTCCAACAGCAGACTAGAGGATCGCAAGAATCAAGTCAAAGATTTGAAATACGAAGAAGCAAAAAACACCCAACCAGAAAAGCAAAAAGAAAAAAGAATCCAAAAATATGAAGATAGTGTAAGGAGCTCTGGGACAACTTCAAGCGTACCAACATCTGAATTATGGGGGTGCCAGAAGAAGAGAGAGAGCAAGATATTGAAAACCTATTTGAAGAAATAATGACAGAAAACTTCCCCTTCCTGGTGAAAGAAATAGACTTACAAGTCCAGGAAGTGCAGAGAACCCCAAACAAAAGGAATCCAAAGAGGACCACACCAAGACACATCATAATTAAAATGCCAAGAGCAAAAGACAAAGAGAGAATCTTAAAAGCAGCAAGAGAATAAAAGTCAGTTACCTACAAGGGAGTACCCAAACGACTATCAGCTGATTTCTCAACAGAAACTATGCAGGCCAGAAGGGAGTGGCAAGAAATATTCAAAGAGATGAATAGCAAGAACCTACAACCAAGATTACTTTACCCAGCAAAACTATCATTCAGAATTGAAGGTCAGATAAAGAGCTTCTCAGATAAGAAAAAGCTAAAGGAATTCATCACCACCAAACCAGTATTATATGAAATGCTGAAAGGTATCCTTTAAGAAGAGGAAGAAGAAGAAAAAGGTAAAGATACAAATTATGAACAACAAATACACATCTATCAACAAGTGAATCTAAAAATCAGGGGATTGAGAAAATGGCGGAGGCTTAGATGGACGTGTTGGTGCTTTGTCCCGGACCAGATGGGGGCGAGCAGCTGAAACGGGTAACAATCAGCCCGATCAAGCTGGGGAGGTTCAGCTGAGAGACAGTCTGCAGCCAGGAAAGATGAGAACAGTGGGTGGCAGGGGTAAGGGCAGAGGGTGGGGTGGGAACCGGGTGGAGGGGAGCTATGGGTGGAAAAAAGAGGAACAACTGTAATAATCTGAACAATAAATATTTAATTTAAAAAAGAAGAAGATAGAAACAAAAGCTGGTGGAGGCAGAAGACTGATGTGTGTTTGTGAGGATTTGGGGATGGAGAGTACAGGCACTTGTGTGAAATATATGCCATTGTATTAAAAGGGTTGCATCAAATCAGCTTGGGGTTCCATCAAGTGGGCTGTAATTGCAGGAAGCAAAGGGATGCCATCTATCACATTTCTTTGACTAGTTCCTCTGGGAGGCCCTTCTCAAACTTACAGGAAGGGTAGGTATTAGGAAACTCATTTCCTTGCCCAAAATAAGAACTTCTCCAAAGTTCATAAGTTCACATTCAGAGTGAACTTCACAGGATGAATTTGTATATGCAGAATCTGGGACTCTTCTGATGGTGGGATTAAGAAAAAAGGTCACAGTGCACCTGCTTGATTTTAATCTACCCATTTTAATATATATTACTCATTTAGAAGACTTCTAAGGCACTTTCCTATACCTCTTTCAATTGATTTCTCTTTCATAGATAAATAAACTAAGGCTTAAGACACTCAAATTTACCCTGCCAACCCTTGCTAATAAGTGACAGAGTTTGGAGTAAGACCCACATTTTCTGACCCAGATGTTAATGCTGATAAAGGGACCACAGGACAGCCAGAAAATATAGAGACGAAGACTTGAGAAAAAGAAAAAAAAAAAAAAAACAGAAACTGCTGTGGGCCAGCCTCACATAATGAGGCCCCTGAGAGGAATCAGGACCTGCTCATTATTTGCTGACTTTTCATAGTGGTCAGGGATTATTAGTCTGGATTTTCAGCCTGTCTCTTCAAAGGGCTAAAAAATATATATAAAGCGATAAGGGGAGCTTGTGGGGAAAGACCAGAAGCCCGGTGGAATGCTATTGTAGTTGCTGTGAAGAAGGAAGTCACCCATCTGAGATAGCTTTGTGTGAGGCTGGGCCTCTGATAAGGCATTTCCTTCACTCCAGCGTTTTTGGCACAAAGAGTGAAGTGCATGCAGCCTTACTGCTTCTTAGATCTCATGAGCTAAGAGAAATCGTAATTCTCAGATATTGATTACTGAGGTGAAACAGAGCGTGTTAAGATTACGATCTGGATATTCCAGAACGATGTGAGAGATAATAATGACTTCCTCAAGTTACTGAACCAGGAACTGAACTATGCTATAGCTAATCCTCACAAAGGCTCTGTGAAGTATGCATCATTAACTGCATTTGGAATGAAATAACTGAGGCTTAAGAAGTTTAAATAACTGGACAAAGGCCGGGGTGTCTTGTAATTGGCAGAGCTGGGGACTGAACTAACATGTGTATGACTTCAAAGTCACTCTTTAACTGCTATGTTCATCAGTTTGTACTTGGAGACAACGTAATGTGAGGATCACCTGATGCATCTCCCCATTATTTCTGTCACTAGGACATGCTTCTGCTTTTTTATTCTTCTCAAATGACCCCTTTCTTCTCACTCTGCCTATATGAACATACTCCTCCTCTAAGGTCTGGTTCAACCCTAAGCTTCTCCAGGAAGCTGGGAGTCCAAAATGATCCCTTCCCTCTCCAAAGTTTTAAAGATACTTGCAGAGACTGGTTCAACCATATGGAAAACAGTATGGAGTTTCCTCAAAAAATTTGACCCAGTGATTCCACTTCTAGGATTATATCCTAAGAAAACCAAAATACCAATCAGAAAGAGTGTATGAACCCCTATGTTCATAGCAGCGCAATTTACAGTAGCTACGATCTGGAAACAGCCCAAGTGCCCATCAGTAGATGAGTGAATAAAAAAGCTGTGGTACATTTATACCATGGAATACTATGCTGCAATAAAAAAGAAGAATCTCTTACCCTTTGAGACAGCATGGAGGTACCTGGAGAATATCATGCTAAGTAAAATAAGTCAGTCAGAGAAAGACAAGTATCACATGATTGCACCCACATGTGGAATCTAAGTAACAAAATAAACTGATAAACGGAGTGGATCCAGAGACATGGAAGCATGGAACAGAGTACAGAATCTCAGAGGGAATGTGGGGGAGGGTGGGTGGGTGGCAGGTAATCAACCAAAGACCTGTATGCATATATGCATAACTCATGGACACAGAAAATAGGGTGCTGAAGGCCTAGGGTGGGGGGCAGGGGAAGGCTGAAAGGAGTCAAGGGGGGGAAAGGGGGACAATGTAATACTTTCAACAATAAAGAACTATTAAATAAATGAATAAAGATACTTGCAGAGCCGAACCGGTTTGGCTCAGTGGATAGAGCGTCAGCCTGAGGACTTAAGGGTCCCAGGTTCGATTCCGGTCGGGGGCATGTGCCTTGGTTGTGGGCACATCCCCACTGGGGTGCGTGCAGGAGGCAGCTGATCGATCTCTCTCATCGATGTTTCTAACTCTCTGTCCCTCTCCCTTCTTCTCTGTAAAAAATCAATAAAATATATTTTCAAAAAAAAAAAAGATACTTTCAGAATTTCTGGGACCTTAATTTTTCATTCATTAAATATATAATGTTACACAGTGATAGAGCCCAAAGTACAACCTGGTTTCCAGGTGCTCAGATCTCTTTCTGCTACTTCCCACCCATCAGTTTAAAGGCATTGCTGAGTAACCCTTGTGCACTAGCTATGTGCTTCTTGGGCTGCAAGACAGAATGAGATGGGGCTCTAGCCCTGTAGGAGTTCACAGGATGGAGAAGCAAGAGTTTACCCACATAGAGCCATGAGGGAACAGCTCAAGATGGGTATGACCCAGAGTTAAGTGGGGCACCCAGGCTCCAAGTAAGCTCCATAATCCAGGAGGTGTACTTGCTTTGTTAAGCTGGGGCAACATGTATAACTGTTAATGCAATTAATGAACTCTGAATCCCAGATCACCCAGGGAATAGCTGGGCAACCTTGGCCAAGTTACCTACTCTCTCTGTGCCTCAGCTTTTTCATAGGTGAAGCATAGATAGTATTGAAGAGATAATTTATGTAAAGTACTTAGAAAGTGTGAGCACAGCCCTAGCTGGTTTGGTTCAGTGGATAGAGCATCGGCCTATGAACTGAAGGGTCCTGATTCAATTCCCGTCAACAGCACATACCATGGTTTCAGGCTCCTCCCCCACCTGGGCCCTGGTCGGGGCACATGCAGGAAGCAACCAATCTGTATGTTTCTCATACTTGATATGCTAGCAAATCATACATGATAAATGAATAAATGAGCAAATGAATGCAATTGGAGTCAGAGAAAAGAGGGATTTTTGCAGGCTGGAGTGTTCAGGGAAGGTTTTCAAGCAGAGGCCAGACCTGAGCCAAGCATTTAAGGAAGAGGAGAATCTAAGTAGAAGAAAAGAGGAAGAAAAGAAAAATGTTTACCCTTTCAGAAATCTCTTAAAGATATGTATTGAAGTGTTATTTTTTTTCTGCAAAATATTGGAAACAGCTTAAATAACCACTGAGACAATGAAATACAATTTGATGAATCCATAAAATGAATTACTTTGAATCCATTAAGATGACATTTTCAAACAATACTTAAAGACAAATATGCTCAAATTATAATAAATTACAAGAAAACACACCTTATAGGCATTATAATCTCAACTAAGTAAAAAATAGCCATTTGTGCATAAACAGAAAGAAAATAAATTTCAAATATTTATAAGGAAGGAACATAGATAATTTTGTCTCTAAATTTTTCTTAATTTTTCAAATTGTCTACAATGGGCACATATTATTTATTGCTTTTATTTTTAATCATGGTAAATTTTGCCATTTTAACTATTTTTATGTATACAGTTTAATAAATAATATCTTTTTCAATCTTCTTGTGTTTTTTACAGGTGAAGAAGAATCCCAGGCCTAGGACCTCATCCACACTGTGGACCTCTCAGAGTAACGGACCGACACCACGAGTGGAAGGAAGCATGGCCACTGCGAATGCCTGTACACCTGACCCCTTTGCCCTGGCAAACACCGTTATGATTTTGGAACGTGTACCTGCCAGTTGAGGGTTGGCAATTTGGCCCCCCAGTGTAAGGAATAATTCCTCCCTAAAGTCAAGGCGTTAACATGCTTGTCATGTCTAGACAATGAAGGGCCTCCCTCATTTCCACGCCTCTTCGTTTGGTCTCTGATACTGCTCCAAACACATGCAGCTTTCAGGCATTTCCTCCAACGCCCACAATTCAGGGGAGTGCCCCTCAGGCTTCAGAATCCCCCCAAATTACCTTGGGCTTCCTGAAAAGTGTAAAAAGGAGGATGTGGGGCTCTTCACCTAGTTCTGAAGGCTTGGCCTCATTCTGCAGCTAGCGTAATGGATCACCACAAATTAGAGAGAACACCTTGTGTAATAGAAGCCTGGCTGGAGGGAAGAGCCACCTGGCTGCAGGCCTGAATTTCTGTTACAAACCCAGATCCAAGGGGGAAATGCCAACCATGGTGTACGTCCACAGTTTTCCTGTAATTCCATTATTTCTTATCTCCATTCTCTTCCTTCTCCATATTCATGCATCTAATTCCTTTATTCAGCAATATTATTTACCTCCTACTATGTATCAGGCTCTGTGTTAAGGGATTCGATACTGACACTAAAGATAATGGTGGTAATCTTATTAACTGCCAAATACTATGCTAAAAAGCTTTACCTGCACTATCCCATTCAACTCTTACAACAACTCCACAAAAAAGGGACTATTTACACCCCATTTTACAGATTATAAATCTGAAGTTCTAAGAATAAGACATATTTGCACAAGAGAACTTCTGGATAAGGTGGCAAAATGACACTTAGATTAAATAATATGTGCCCATTGTAGACAATTTGAAAAATTAAGAAAAATTTAGAGACAAAATTATCCCCTTCCCTCCCCCGCAACATTTATACAATGAACAGCAAAAGTAAAAACAGCAAAACAGTAAAAACAAACAAACAAAACACCAGCAATTTTCACTTTAGGTATGGACAAATACGCACCTACCAGCTTATCTGTTCCCCCACAGATAACAACTATGAACTTAGACAAAATACAGAAAACAACAACCTGAAGGCACAAGCAATTAAATAGCAGTGAACAGATTCTGGAAGGAGTCAAATCTTGGAATAATGTAATAGCAAAAGGTGAATTACCTATTTTCCTAAGTTTTTAGCTTGTGAACAGGATGAGATCAGCACCATGTGAGGTGGCTAAAACTCAAATTTAAAAAAAAATCCATAGTCCTTTGGCCTAAAGAACAAGAGGACAGAGTATGCTGAAAAGTACGAGGGGAGGAGAAATATTGGAAAGGAATGATCCAAAGAAAGAGAGAGGTCCGAATTCTGTGTATAAACTCTGATCAAGCTACTGTCAGATCCTGAACCACACAAACATAAGTAAAACTCAAAGAAGCCACGCTAAAGATAGGGGAGCTGAGTTGAGAGTCAAGCTGTTCCCCAAATGACAGAGTTTTTCAGTTTGCATCCAAGTTCATTTGCTTGCAAAAACAAAACATCAACACTATCAGAGGACTATAGTGAGATCTAGAATCCCCATAACATCAAATTCATAATTGCTAAGATACACTGCAGAATTATACAACAAACAAAGAACCAGATAATATAAACCAGGTTTAAAAGGAAAGACAACTAGCTGAGACCAATCCCAACATAATTCAGAAGTTGAAATATGTAGATAAGGATTGTCAAGCAGCTATCACAATTATGCTCAATAAAGTAAAGAGAAATATACTTTTAATGAATGAAAGGCAGAAAATTTTAAGTGAGAAATAGAAACTTTTTTAAAAAAAGAACCAATGGAAATTCTAGAACTGAAAAATACAATATTTGAAATTAAAAATACTCTGGAAGGACTTGACCAAAAAAAAAAAAAAGAGTCAAAGAACTTGAAGACAGATCAATAGAAAATTTCCAATCTGAAGAACATAAAGAAAAATAAACATTGAAAAATATGAACAGAGTCTTAGGGACCTGTAGAACAATATAAAAATGTCTATATAAATCTGAATTCTAAAAGTGTGTGTGTGTGGGGGGAGGGGGATAAGGCCATAAAAATATTTGAAGAAATAATGGCTTAAATTTTCCCAATTTGTTAAAAGACAAAAATGTATTGATTTGAGAAGTTTAGGAAAACCCAAGCCACATAAGTGTAAAGAAAGAACACACATAGTCATATCATAGTAAAAACTGTTGGAAACTAAAATAAGGAAAAGTTTTTGAAAGCAGCTGCGGGGGAGGGGGTTAGCAGAGGAAAATGGTACATCACATAGTGGAAGAGCCATTTAAATCACTGCTGAATTCTGATTAGAAACTATGGAGACCAGAAGATAGTGGAACATCTTTAAAATATCCTTCTAAATTGAAGGCAAAGTAAAGACATTTTTATTTTTTATTTTGTAATATTTTTATTGATTTTTAGAGAGAGGGGGAAGGAGAGGGAAAGAGAGAGAAACATCAATGTGAAAGTGGAACATTGACCGGCTGCCTCCTACACGCCCCCTATAAGCTATCGAGCCTACAACCCTAGCATGTGCCCTGACTGGGAATTGAACCAGCAGCCTCTTGGTCCATAGGAAGTCTCCCAACCAACTGAACCACACCGGAGGGCAAGTAAAGACACTTTTAAAAATCCACTGATAGCAGCAACAAGAGGTTCAATCTTACACCATAAATGTTGAAAACAAGTCTGAGAAAGTAGCGAAGAGTTCTGATGTGGTGTCGTCATGTTCTTAAACTTATCTTCCCTAGAGCAGTATGGAGGAAAATAGATGAAATGATAAAAATCCTAATAATTTTCAGGAATTGCCTCTCTGCCCCCATTCCAATCTGGAGAGAATATGACTGAGTGGGTAAAAAGGCAGCTTGAAGAAAAGTCCGGAGAAAACACTTGGGAGTAGAAGCACTTACACACGACCAAGGGACCGTGATGGGCAGTTTCCAGATCACTGTGCTAGGTTGGGGCAAGCCCACAGGGGTGGCACACACACCCAGATGAGTGGTAATAGAACTGGATACTATAATAGGATCTCAGAAAAGCAGAGGTTTCGGGTCCACCAGCAAGGGCTGCATGCAGCCCCATCCCCTGAAATTACAGAAAAGGAAACAGAAGCAACTCACAGCTGTCACACTATAGCTCTGATGGGAAGGAAACTAAGTTTTAGATCAGATAAAAAGGATTTCAAGGAGAAGTTACCACATTCTCTATCAAACCAAACAATCCATGTTAATCGAAGGCTAAATAAAAAAGAAATGGCAGAAGCTATGAAAGCACTCCCTATAGAAAAAAACTATCAAGCCATTCTGGAAGAAAATAGCCCAAATCAAGGACCAGAAGAATACTCATCATGAATTCACCACTCTGCAGGCAAACATATTCTAATAAGGATATGATTTTAATAAATAAGAACACAAAAACAAAAGGATAAAATAACAGCATGTGATAAAAGAGGGAGGGGTCAAACTGCTAAAGAGACAAAGGGCTTAGCAAAGTTTGTCTTCAGATCTAACAAATAACTGAGGAAAAGAAACCAGTAACAGCATAGATGCAACTGAACATCCAATTATTTTCATGGAGGAAAGACTCGAGATAATCTTAATGAATATTGAAGGAATAAACTTAGAATTTAAAGCAATTAAAGAATACATGACAAAGACAATCTTACAACAATTATTGATGTCCTGAAAGTGAAGAGCTACAGTAAGTAGAGAAACTACGTAGAAATGTAATAGAGGGAAATTTCTCTAAAATGTAAGAATTCAACCTTTTACTTGTATGCATACATATAAGCATAACTAATGGACATAAGACACTGGGGGGTAAGGGAGGGCAGAGATTGTCAAGGGCGGGGGTGGGGGAAGGACACATATGTAATACCCTTTGTAATACTTATTATAATATTTTTTTAAAAGAATAAAAAAAAAGAATTCAACCTTTTAATCAAAAATATGTAGTGTCTTTTTCAATAGTATTGGTAGAAAAATGAGATATTTTTACTATGCTTATTAACTTAAGTTGAAGGATAAAAAGACAAGAAAAAAGAATTCTCTAGATATCCAGGAAGACAAAATCCAATCACCTATGAGTGTGAAAAAATTAGATTTTCCACTGCAATGTTCAATGGCAGAAGACAATAGAGCAATGTCTACAAAGTTCCAAAAGAAAGAAAATGTGTCCCCAACATATTACATCCCATTAACATGTCATTCGAGTATAAATGCAAAAGGCAGACATTCTCAAATACGCAAGAACTCAAGAAATGCAGCATGCATGCATGAACCCTTCTTGAAACCATAAGCTCCACCTGATCAAGAGTTAAATCAAAATAAAAAAAACCTCAAAAATGCTAGTGAGAAAAAAAAAGTGGTCAGCATCAAATCCATGTAGATATCAAAGCAAAGTTAAATAAACAGGGAAGTGATAGGAGAAGAATGGATAATAATCAGCATGATCTTTACAAAGAAATAATACTGGCCAACAACATCATCAACAAAAAATGATAGGAGGGGAGAAGGAGTTGGAAGAAAGAAGTATGACAGTGCTAGTCTCGTGTTTTCTAGTAAGCCATCAATTGGTGGTATCTAAAAATAAAATATGATGTTTTTGGAAACAGTAACTCCAACTCTTAATGGTTTTTATAATTCACTTTTTCTGTAACCTTAAACAGGAGCCAGATAGCAAGTACTAAAAGCAAATATTACTGTGTGTTTGCCATACACTTACTGCTTTAAGTTCTTCACACATAGGAATTTATTTAACCCTGTCAATAGTTCCATAAAGTAAGAGTTTATTACTAACCCCATTTTATGAAAGAGGAAATAAAACACAGAAACTTTAAACTACCCAAAGCCCCAAAACTAGCAAGTTATGGAATCAGAAGTCAAAACCAAACATCCGGTCTCCCCAGCCCATGTACTTCACCCCCTCTTTTTCATGGCTCAGTGAGAATGAGAAATGACCAGAAGTAAACAATAAGGGAGGGCAGATATCCTGCAAATTAGAATGTGTGCACCCCTGCCCCCACCAAGGCATTCAGCTTCTATTTCTTTAAATAAACTGTGTGCAGCCAAGCAAAGTGCCTCCTTGGGTGAATATGCAGCCTGCTGGGCTCAGGCTTTAGAAGGATTTAAAGGAACTGCTAATATTTCAATATCCCCTGTGGTGAAGAAACATTTGAATGTCAGCAATCCCTTGAATTTCTAATTGTTGTTGTTATTTAGCTTTTATTTTTAAACAATAGAATATGGAATAATCCTGTGATTATAATTTTTTATATTTTCATGTATCATTCTAACATGCAATCTACTTGGAAAAATCTATGATCATGCTCACCAATACTTTTATTTCTGAATGGTAAGATTTGAAGGTCACTTATTACTTTCTTCCTTGTACTTTTCTAAATAATGTCTACCACTTTAGTAAAAAACAAAGATTTTTGAGAAAAGAAAATGAGAAACTTGCTTAAGTTTATATACCTTGAAGCTGAGATGCAAACTCATATCTTCTAGTCCTTAAGAACCATGCACCTAATCATTTATCCACCTTCTGCACCCTAGGGTTGAAGAAGTAAAAGTCTTAATGTGAGTAATAGATATACTAGTATATGATAGAAATTATGGTGCATTTAAAGTGCTTGGCACCATGTCCAGCAATAATAAGCAGCAAATAAATGTTTGTGGTTATAATAATGGTAATTATTATTATTCAGTGCTACTATAGTACATTAAAAATACAGTGATGGCATGAAAACACAGAGGAGAAAAACCTGAAAATCCAAAAAAGTAGTCAAGGAAGGCTTCCTGGAAGAGTTGACAGAAGCTGACTTTTAAAGAGTCTGATTTAGCCAGGTAAGTGGTGGGGAGAGCAGGGCATTCCCGGCAGCAGAACAGCATGATGGATTAAAATAACTGGTGTGGCTAGAAAATGGTATGTGGGAAATGCAGCTGGAGAAGAGATGGGAAAGGTAAGTCATTGTTGGATCAGAGATTACCTCCTATGCCATGCCACTCTGAGTCTGGACTTGAAACTCAGTGGGAAGCCACTGAAGGGTTTAAAGCAGAGGAGTGTTTTCCCAGTGACAAACACCTTTCTGAGAGCTCACTGGCTGCTGTGGGGAGGACTGGTTGGAAGAGATGACTCTAGAGACAGAGAACTGGTTAGGTTATTGCACTAATCTTCCTAAGGCCTGATGGACCCTAAGACACAGGCAGAGTCAGTGGAGAGCTGTCGTGGACTGTGATTCTCAAAGTATGGTCCATAGACCTTTAAGGGTCCCTAAAGCCCTTTCAAGGGTGCTGTGACGTCAAAACTATTTTCAGGATAATAGTAAGGCTTTTTCACTATGTTGACAGTTGGACTAGTAATACAAAAGCAATGATGGGTAAAACTAATGGTGTTTCAGCAATAACATCCACTAATAGTTTTGCCTTCTTCACTACCACACACTCATAGAAAAACAGAAGCCAATTTCTCTTTAAATATTCTTGATGAGCCCAGCCAGAGTAGCTCATATTTTAAAAATCTATAATAATAAAAGGGTAATATGCTAATTCAGTGGTCAGCAAACTGCAGCCCCTTGAGTGTGGCTCTTCCACAAAATACCACGTGTGGGTGCGCACATACAGTGAGATTGAAACTTTGTGGCCACACTCAAGGGGCCAAAAAGGCGCATGTGGCTCACGAGCTGCAGTTTGCCGACCACTGTCCTAATTAGACCAGATGTCCTCCTGGACATCCCTCCTTCCAGACAAAGCTGCAGTGGGTGGGGACTGAGGCAGTGGCGGGCAGGGGCTGGGGCCAAGGCCCTTGCATGAATTTCATGCATCGGGCCTCTAGTAAATAAATAAAATAAAATATTCTTGATGGAGCAATCAAAATTACTACTTCTATAAAATCTTGACCTTTGAGTTTTTTCTTCTTCTTTTTTAGTATATTCAGTATGATGCAAGAGGAAAGACACATAAAGCACTTTTTAAAAATTTTTTTTTATTGATTTCAGAGAGAAAGAAAAAGGGAGAGAGAGACAGAAATATCAATGATGAGGAAAAATCATTGATCAGCTGCTTCCTGCATGCCCTCCATTGGGGATCAAGACCATAATCAGGGCATGTGCCTTGACCAGGAATCAAACCATGACCTCCTGGTTTATAGGTCAACACTCAACCACTGAGCTACACCAGCCAGGCAAAAACACTTTCATTACAGAAAAATACAATCATCTCAAACAAAAAGTGCTTTTTTTGTGGAAAACCATTTTTGACTAAAAAATGACTGATAAACTAAAGTTGTTCATACTTGTATATTTGGGGCCCATTTTCTTAAAAATGAGCAAAGTAAACCTGCCACTTCAAGGAAAACAGCTATTGCTTGTTTTTATTGTAGTATTTATTAATTGTATTTGTTGCTGATGATGAAATTTTAGTTTTCAGGCAAAAATTTGAATTACAGAAATTTGTTTTTTCCATTGTAAATGTGACAGCTTCCAATTCTTAAATATTTTTCAGAGGAGGTGGTTGCTATGGGTTAAATTGTGTCACTCCAAAAAACATGTTGTAGTCTTAATCCTCAGTACCAATGAATATGACCATATTTTGAAATTGGGCCTTTGCAGATATAATCAAGTTAAGAGGAAGTCATACTGGATTAGGATGGGCCTTAAATTAAATGACTGGTGTTTCTGAGTAAAAAAATATTTGGACCCTGGCCGGTTTGGCTCAGGGGATAGAGCGTTGGCCTGCGAACTGAAGGGTCCCAGGTTCAATTCCATTTTAAGGGCATATGCCAGAGTTGTGGGCTCAGTCATCAGTGAGGGGAGGGGGCATGCAGGAAGCAGCCAGTCAATGATTCTCTCTCATTGTTGATGTTTCTATCTCTCCTTCTCCCTTCCTCTCTCTGCAATCAATTCTATATAATAAAGAGGTAATATGCAAATTGACCCTCACACCCTCGTGTCATCACAAGATGGCCACCCCCATGTCATCACAAGATGGCTGCCCCCATGTCATCACACAATGGCCACCACAAGATGGCTGCTCACGTCATCACAAGATGGCCACCCCCACATTGTCACAAGATGGCCAGCAGGGGAGAGCAGTTGGGGGCTACCAGGCCTACAGAGGAGGGCAGTTGAGGGCGATTGGGCTGGCAGGGGAGGGCAGTTGGGGGCAATCGGGCCAGCAGGGGAGGGCAGTTGGGGGTGATCGGGCCAGGAGGGGAGCAGTTAGGTGTCAATCAGGCCAGCAAGGGAGCAGTTAGGGGGTGATCAGGCTGGCAGGCAGAAGCAGTTAGGGGCAATCAGGCAGGCAGGCAGGCAAGTGGTTAGCAGCCAGCAGTCCCAGATTGTGAGAGGGATGGCCAACTGCCTGTTTAGGCCCGATCCCACAGGGAGTCGGACATCACTTGAGGGGTCCCAGATTGGAGAGGGTGCAGGCTGGGCTGAGAGACACCCTCCTCCAGTGCATGAATTTCATGCACTGGGCCTCTAGTAAAAATATGTTTAAGCAATATATATCTGGGTAGCCCTGGCTGGTGTGGCTCAATTGGTTGGAGCATTGTCCCTTACACTGAGAGGTTGTCGGTTCAATTTCCAGTCAGGAGTTCTATCCTCAGTCAGGATGAATATGGGAAGCAACTGATCAATGTTTTTCTCTCACATTTCTCTCTCTCTCTCTCTCTCTCTCTCTCTCTCTCTCTCTCTTTTCCCTCTCCTTCCCCTTCCTCTATTTCTAAAACCAGTAAAAACATATCCTCAGGTAAGGATTAAAAAAAAGAGAGCCTAGCCGGTTTGGCTCAGTGGATAGAGCGTCGGCCTGCAGACTGAAGGGTCCCAAGTTCGATTCGGGTCAAAAGCATGTACCTTGGTTGCGGGCACATCCCCAGTGGGGGGTGTGCAAGAGGCAGCTAATCGATGTTTCTCTCTCATAGATGTTTCTAACTCTCTATCCCTCTACCTTCCTCTATGTAAAAAAATAAAATAAAAAATAAATCAATAAAATATATTTTTAAAAAAAGAGAGAGAGATTTGGGTAAATACACACAGGCACATACATGAAAGGAATCCATATGAAGGTGGAGGTAGAGATTAAAATGATGCAGCTACAAACTAAGAAATGTCAAGGATTGGTGCAACCACCAAACGCTGGGAGACAGGCATGGAACACATTCTCCCTCAGTGCCTTATAGAAGGAACCAACCCTGCCAACACCTTCATTTTTTGACATCTAGCCTTCAAATATGTGAGAGAATAAATGAATAAATTTTTGTTTTTTTAAGCCATCCCATTTGTACTGCTTTGTTTCAGAAGCCCTAACACAGTGGTGATAACAAAATGCATCAACATTTCAAAAAATCCAGTGCATAATTTTATAAAATAATGTGTGTGTAAAAGATCCATTCAAATTGTAAAATAGATCAATATATTTTAATATAAGAGAGTACAAAAAGTTCATATAAGGTTTCAGTTGCCACTAACCTTTAAGAAACTAGTACTTGTTGTACTTTGGAGTAGTATCAAAAAAAGCAATACACAATTATCTGAAAAGACTGTTTAAAAAAGAAAAACACCCTCCCTTTTCTAAGTATTATCAGTGTGAAGCTGGATTTTCTCCAAATACTTCAACCAAAATAACATTTTGGAAGAGATTGAATGCAGAGGCAGCTATGATCATCCAGCTGTCTTATATTAAGCTGACATTTAAAAGATTTTCAAAAATGTAAAACAATGCAATTCTTCTCATTAATTTGTTTTGTTTTGAAAATGAAGTTGTTTCATAAAAATATCTTATTTGTGTTAATATGTGATTGATCTACTGTTATTTTAAGTAAATATTTCAAAATTTCTGTTTTAATTTTTAATAAATCAATATTTCTAACTATACATAGCTACAGCAATTGAAGGCCCACGAAAGCACAGTATCACAAAGGGAGATAACTTCCCTGAGAAGAGTGCTCGGGACGGAGTTCAGGGTTACACCAACATTAAGGTGTATCAAGAAAGCCAACTAGAAACTAATCTATGAATCAGAAAAAGAGTGTCCATGGAGAAGAGAAACCTTGCAGAAAGGGATGTCACAAAAATGAAGCAAGGCAGAATTTTCAAGAAGGGAAGAATCAATAGCAGCAAATACTATAAAGCTATCATTGGAGTCATTATAATATCATTGTAATTGGCAAGTTATTAATAATATGAAAGGAGCAAAGAGAGAAGCCAGACATTACAGGCATGTCATTTTGGCAGCTTCACCAGGAAGCTGCAACTTTGCATTCCCCGGGAAACCACCAGCATATTCCTTGAAAGACACTGGGGAAAGGGCTACAACAAAGGGAAGACAGATTCATCATGGGGTGACATAGGGAAGGTACTTGCCTGTCAGTCAAACCTGGGGACACAGATGATTGGCCAGAATGGGCATGGCAACTGCAAGTACACAGAAATTTGGGAATACATAATCTCCTAAACAAAGGAGGTCTCTTGCTTGTGACTGTTGGTTCTCTTGTGCTCTTGTCTCTCTTGGCTTCCTTACTTTCGCCCATGTTTCTTCTATAGACATGTGGCCCTGCA
The DNA here is from genome assembly GCF_000147115.1 of Myotis lucifugus. Classification (NCBI taxonomy): domain Eukaryota; kingdom Metazoa; phylum Chordata; class Mammalia; order Chiroptera; family Vespertilionidae; genus Myotis; species Myotis lucifugus. Next base: position 7,848,929 of record NW_005871062.1, read on the forward strand.
GACCTGACATGCAATGAACTGAAGGACTGTATCAAGAAACACAAACTATGCTAGTCTAATGTTGGATTGGATTCTGCTCCAACATGGAAAGAAAATTCTGGACACTGACTCTGATTTTAGCTCTGCTAAAGCCCCAGCTACACTTCTATGACTGGACAAAGGGAAATGGGACCTTGGAAACTCAGGGATGTAATCCCATGGAAATAAAACTTTCTACTATACTGTATCCTCCCATCTGAGTCTCAGAAAATTCTTTTTCTTGGGGTGTCGCAAAAAATCCTCCCCCACTAGCAACTGAGGAAGACAATTACTGACCAATTAAAAGCAGTCTAGAGAAAGAAGAATAATCATGGAGGCAGCAGGCACGAGCTGCTCGACAGTAACCAGCCTAAGATCTGAAGAGTGATATTTACATGATGAGTGAGAAGAAGGCCAGAGAACAGAAATTCAAAGTCAGAAAAGGGCGGTATAAACAACAGGACAAGACCTTCCAAGAAGGCTAGAGGATCAGACGATAGGACTTTCAAGTGCCCAGGAGACAGTGGGGTGTAGAAGGCAAGCCCATAATGGCTTTGGAACTAAACTATCTGGTTCAAGTCTTGCTGAGACTGAAAGTTTGTATCCCCTTAGTATTCTTATGTTGAAACTCTAATCCCCTCTTAACCCCCAATGTGATAGTTCAGAGATGGAGCTTTGGGGAGATAATGAGATCATGAATGAGGGTCAAGCCCCTATAATTAGTGCCCTTTTAAGAGACAAGAGAACTTCCCCACTTCTTCTCCCTTCCCCCATCCCTGTCCCATTCCCTTATTTCTGGGTTTATTAAAAGGTAGTTTAAAACTTCAAATTCACTTATACAGGCTGGAGCTGGGTTTCTGATGATGAGCACCACTTCCAGTGAGGTATGGCCAGGAGGGAGGGGAGAGGGGACAATGTCACTCTCCCTACCTGTGCTGGGCTGCATATCTGGTGCTTTGGCCAGACAGGTCATGCTGTGCTGTCTGTTCCTAAAATACATAGATAGGAAGGTACTGACATCAGGCCAGGCCTTGAGATATGGCCTCATGGCCTCTTCCCAGCATGCAGGCCTTCTTTCTCAGAAGGCCCGGAAGTCTCATTCCAAATTTGGGAGACAAAGGACTAGAAAAAGTATAAATAAAGAGAGTTTCCTCCATATTGGGGGGCCCAGAATTTGAAAGACACATTTTTCTCTGGGCCTCCACAAAATTTAATAATAAAATGTAACTCCTGTATTCTGGGCTGCAGTTCAGCCTCTGCTCCGGCAGGGTGCTGTAACTGTAGTCAACTGGCCAGCTTAATAAAGGCTCTTAAATTAAATTCTGAGTCGGTGGTCTATCTCGCTGAGTGAACCCATAACACTACCCAGCCGCTGTGTGATTTGTTCTGCTGTTACTGCTGCTTCTCTGACTAATGCTGGCTGGCCCACTTGTCCCCTGTGTGGTAGATGTCCAAGTGCTGAGTCGGTTGTGCGCTCATCTGAGAACTGTTGTGAGGGCCCCCAGATGGGAGATACAGGTTGGCCAACCCCTCCACCCCACCACTGCTTGCCCCCAGCAGTCTGCCACTCTGCCGGGTGAGGGGCACAACACACAGCCTTCCCAAGGGGAGGAGCCAGCAAGGCACCTTCACTTGACCTTCACCATCATCAGCAGGATACTCTGCTATTTGCTTTTGACAATCCCTATTTCTCCAGTCTTGGGGTAAGGGGTGGGGGTTGTGGTGGTTGCTGGGGGCAACAGAGCCGTTTCTGCCACATCTTAATAAGCCCCAGGAAGGCAGCTGTACCTAAATTGGCAGCTGTCTTTAGAAGGGAAGGGAGGAGTACTACCACCTGTTATTTTCAATTGTAGGCCCTGGTGCCTACAGCCACAAACAGGAAAACCCCTTCTCACTCTGTTAGATAGCTGGTGGGAAGTAAGTGAATAGCTGTTGGCTCAGCTCAGAGCTGCAAAGACATGAGCTTAGAGAATCATACCTGGCCAGGTCTCAAGGCACTGACAGATAATTCAGGTGAACTAATTTAGCCTGATCTTGAATTTCATGGCGTCTTTGAAGGGTTTTACTTGAAGAGAATGACACGATCAGATAAGGGTTTCAGAAGAATCAGTCTGGTGGGAGGTTGTTAGGTCTGATCAAATCATTGAATCAGTAGCCCCTCCCCTGGGAAACTGACCGTCAGACCATTTTGCAGCCGACATTCTCTTTCACTTTGACCACATTCCATTTGCTAACATCACTACATTTCCTCTCCAGATTTGTCCAGGATCTGGACCTGCCCAGAGAATTCCCGCAAAAAGCCCGCCTACAGTCCTTTCAAACCTCTGGCTCCAGTCCCTGGCTGCTGACGCCATTTTGGGCAGCCCATCTGGTTTGCAGATGATCTAATAGATTTATAATCCCTTACCACTGTTGACCTCCTGCGTTCCTCCTTCAGCGACCCTAACAGAGGTCAAGACTAGAAAATGATAAGGGTCTGCACCAGGAGTGATGGTGAAGAGTCCTCCCAGAGTAAGGATGCCGGTCTGCCTCTGGATAGGCCTTCTTGGGCTCAGGGCACTGCTGGCACATCTGTGTGCCATTGCAGTGCTCTGCCTGAGGCAGGTTAGTAAGAAGCTGGGAAAATCCCTTGGCAAGTGGAATAAGAAAACTAAGACAGACTGCTGCAAAATAAACTAGCTGAGCAATTTACAGTCAGGTACAGAAGGTCACCAGGGCGAAAAGCTCCGGGTGCCTAACAAGGGACAAAACTGGGAAAAGAAGGACCTTGCCCTCAGGGTAACCTTGCCTCCCCTGGCTTTTCCTCCCTGGAGATAACATCTAGGCCTCAGTTGTATTTCAGCTCCAGGCCCAGAAAAGCAGCAAAACCCTATGGCTGACATCCAGACCAGCTGCATTGAATAATGACGCTCTGCCCTGGTGCCAACCAATCAGTGGAGACCAAGAACCTGAAAGGACCCACCTAGAAAGCTGATGAATATTCTGTCAAGGTCCTCCCCTGGGACCTCCCCTAAGCTCTCCACCCTTAAAAGCTTTTAGGAAGGAGGACCCAGCATGCTATCCCTCCTAGGGCCTTTCCCTTCCTCCTCTTTTTCCTCCACATGCATGCATCTCCTAAACTCTAAGGGACCCCACCGAGGCTTGCAACCAGGGAGCACTGGGCAGTGGCAGCTGGTCCCCGGATAGCCCCTATCAGTGTATGGTAAGGAATGTCGAACCTGAAGAGGATTTTTATTAATTTATTTGAGCCAAGCTGATGACAATTGCCAGGAAGCAAAATCTCAACGCATTGCGAAAATGCTCCTGACCATCGCAGTTTTGTACCTTGTTTTACACATTACAATAATAATAATAATAAAAGGAGACTTAAGTGGGTAACATGAAATCCACTGATGATAGATTGGGTGAGAGAAAGCAAAGCAGGGGTGGGGAAACGTCTGGGATTGGATAAAAAGTAAAACAATAGATTTATACTGTACATCTTTTATATAAGTGGGTATAGGATAGTTAACAGTCAACAATTAGCATGATAACAATAACAGTGAGGAGATTTGTGGTCTCTGGTCTGGTGTGGTGGTTGTGTCTGGAAAAAGGGAAGTTACCTTGACATTCCAAAGGTATGTTACCATAAATGCAAAGACAATTGACAGGCTAAATTAAAGATTGAGTTTTGTCAGGGAAGATTCTAGCCTAGGACAGAATCTGACTATCCACCATAAAATTTTAGTTAAAAAAGGTTTAATTTCAGACCAACCAGTGTGGTTACTTTAGGTCTCTGAGTTTGTAAGGTTGCCACGCAGGCCTCCCCTGAGCTTATCAAGTTTAGTATGTGGCCCCTTTTTGTCCACACCCCCTGACCCTGTCTCCAAGGCCCCCTTTTCTCTGACTTCTTAGTGAGCCAAAGCAACCCAGCCTCAGCTCATTTCCCCACTTAATCCATCCTGTTGCTCCTACTATCCTCGGCACTTCCTGGTTCACTGTCCCCAGCTTTGATAAACATCCTCTAAAATTGTTATCGGTGGAAGTGGGATATCCCTTTCCCCACTGAGTGCTGGGGGTGGTGTCCTTACAATATCTCAAGAAAAAAGAATTTTCTGAGACTCATATGGGAGCATGAGTGATTTTTATTCATATAGAATTACATCCCTATGTTTCTAAAAAGTTTCATTTCCTTTAATTCAGTCCTGGAAAAAGTATAACTGGGGCTTCAGCAGGGCTAGAAGCAAAGCCAGTGCCCAGAGTTTCTTTCCATCTTGGAATTGGGTCCGGTACAGCATCAGGCTAATTGCAGTCCATTTATCCAGTGTGTGTGGGGTCCACATGGCTGTGGGCCATGTGGGCAAATGCAGGGGAGTGAGAGCCAAGAGAGCATGAACCAAGAGCACCAGGAGCCAAGAGAGCAAACTCCTTTGCTTAGGGATTAAATATTCCAAATCTTCCCGTACTTGCAGTAGCCACACCTACACTGGCCAATGACCTGTTTCCAGGTGCGACTGACAAGCAAGTACCTTTCCTATTTCACTCAGACTTTACTGGGCATGCGTCTATTCTCTCCTCCATCCAGTCCCTTCCCCCAGCGATCTGTGGGGACTAGACTAGAGGCTTCCTGGGAGTGTTAAACTGCAGCTTCCTGGCAAAGCTGCACAAATGGCATGCCCACAATATTTGGCCTTCCCCTTGCTCCTTTCCTGTTATTAATAAGTAGGTTAATTACAACAGTATCAAAATCCCCTGGACTCATATTGTGAAATCTTTCCTACACAAAGTCAAGAAACCACATACTACTGCCCCACCCTAGGCAGACCCATTCAGGGCCAGGTCCCCTTTCTGGTAACATGACCACCACTTAGAACATCCTATACTCAAGCCCTAGGGCCAACTGTGGGCTAATCTTGGCTATGGAGGCCCTCTTCTATAGGATCCACTGTGGGTCCTACTCCCCATCTCCTGACCCATTGTTTGAGCTTGGATTTTCCTGAAGTAGACACTGAAATAGAGTTTGGGATGCACTATGTGTATTAGGGATCAACATCTATAAAAGGAAGAGGGAGGAAGCAGGACCAGGCTCAGGAACAACTTGAACTGTGATGCAGGCCTGATTAATCATGAGCGTGATGGGGAGCTCTGGAGCCAGGGCTGTCTGTCAGTGTCTCAGACCAGGCACCGCGGTCCAGAGCTTTGTGCCTCCACTTCCCTCCGTTCCAGGATGCAGGATGCTCCAGAAAGGGCATGGCCACCTGTGAGGATACTCTGTAGCTGAGGCAGAATCTGACAGAGCTGAGCACTGGAGCCTGTCTGCTGATCAGTCCCACAGCTGGGTAGCAAGCCTCCTTAGAAGAGGGTCTAGACAAGGCATCTCCGTGGCTGCCATCCTGCATTCCCCTCCAGCTTCAGGTCTTCATAGTCAGGCCTGCCCCGTCCAGCCTGCCTTGCCCACATCTGCAGAATTTGATAACCCAGGAAACACTTTAGATTTTGGAAATGTTTCCAAAACACTTTAGATTTTGTAAATTATCTGTCACTGTAGCCCCAGGCATCCATAATTAGGAAGGTGAGTTCACTTCTAAAGAAATTGCATAACAGCATTCCTGGCAAGAGATATGTTGGAGACTTTCTGCTGTCTGTATCTGTGTCTGTCATCTGTATCTGACTTTTCACCTTCATCTGAAGTAAACTAAAACTAAGAGCACTGACCATTAACAAGATGGGGCCTTCTTGAGCCTTGGACACCTTATTTCTAACCCAGATTTGGGGCTAACACTAACCAGATTTGCCCTTGCCCAGGAAAACCTGAATTAAACTAGAAGTGGGGGTGGAGGTGTTATTTTTATGTTTATCTATAAGTCTCCTTGAGTATCAACTTAAGAATGTAGAGACCAGCATGTTGCCAGGGGCTCAGCAGGAATATGATTCTATCATGACATTGATCTGAGATGAGCACAGCTAGCAGTCAACCATCCGACCTTCACTGAGTGAATTCCTGTTAAAGGGCAAAGCAGACTTTATTTTCAGGAAGGAGATCGGCAGATTAGTGACTGAGAGAGAAGATGAGGGAAGGACAGAGGCACTTCCAGTAAAGTCTCAATTTATGCCAGAAAGTCTATGTAAAACCCTGTGACTTCCTAAATGGGTAACCCTGAGCTAACTGCTTATTATTTATAAGGCCTATTGGTAAAATGAGCATACTTTTAACACATACATCACAAGGCATTTTAAGGATTAATGAGACAATAGGTCAAGTGCCTAGCAGGAGGCCTGACGCTTGAGGTGAGGTTACTCTTGTACTTGTTCATCATAATAAATAATGGCTTGTGTTTCACTGCAGAAGGGGAGAATGGGAGAGAAGGGACAATGAGGCATGGGACACAGAGGTTCTGATGGGGAACTCAAGAAGTTAAAAAATTTTAGCTTTAGTTATATTGTCAGTAGGCTTGGTAATTAATGCATATAAAACACTATTGTTACCAGGAACTGAAATCTGATTAACCTTTTTCCTAAATTCCAAACCCCTTACCTACTTTGTCCTGAATTTCAAACCCTTTTCCTACACTTTTCTTCTTATAAAAAGGTTGGCTTGAGATGAGATGTAAGAGGTCTCTAGCCGTCTTCTCTGAATAAAGTGCTCATAAAGATTCACTCCTTATCTCTGCTTATTGGTTCCAGTAGTGACAGGCAGCATGAATACTGACTTTTCCAGTTTCATTTCTTTACTCAGGCACAAAGAAAGGTACCCTGTTACTCATCATTTGTTTATTCATTCATTTAAGATATTTATTGAGTACCTACTATGTGCCAGATATCATGTAAACAAGACAGGCAGAGATTCTTACCTTTTTGAAGCTCACATTCCAGCGGAGAAGACAGACAATAAAAATATACAGCATATTAGGAGATGGTGAATGCTGCAGAAAAATAACTTAGGAGTTGAGCCTTAAGGAGGATCAGAATTGAGGGGGTGCGCAGGGTGGAGGAAGGGAGGCAGGTTACAAATGTAAACACAATGGCCAAGGTTAGTAAGTGTCCTTGAGGAAGTGGCATGGAGCAAAATCTGAAAGGTAAAGATTGCTGGACATCTAGGGGCCAGCAGGCCCACAGCTGCAGCAGAGCTCTGGCAAGAGCAGCCCCACAGCTGCAGCACAGAGCTCAGGCAGGAGTTTCTGGAGCCGTCTCTTCAGGGGCAGCAGGAGCCGGAGTGTCTGGGCCAGTGAGCAAGGGGCAGAGAGCACAGAGGGGTCACATTGAACAAGGAGCAGAACACATTGGCTGTGTGGCTTTGTAGCAGAGTTTGCTTCTGCTCTGAGTGAAACAGGAGTCTTTGCAGGGTTTTAAACAGAGAAGTGATAGGATCTGACTTTAAAGGGCTTGTACTGTCTAAGATAGGGGATCCTTGAGAGGAATTTCTACCACCCTTCTATATGGTGGATGTAAAGGAATCTGTTCAAAGATAGATTACATAGTTTATGTGGGACAAGTCTCAGCAGGTTGTTGCTGAGGATTACAGAGAACAAAAGCTTTCTTAGGTAAGAGAAATGCAAAAAGATGCAGATCCAGATCTTTCAGGTTTTATGCATAAACCATTCATCTTCTGCAAAGGAAAAAAAAGAATGTTAAAAATGCAGACAAAAATAAAAGATTGTGAGACTCTAATATTTTTCCCCTATTTTTACCTAGTTGCATTTTTAAATAGGTATTACCTGCATAAGATACTTCACAAGGTACAAAAGGATGCAAAATATGTCTTTTTCCTTACCTCTTTCCTGGTCCAACAGTCCTCCGCTCCCCAAGCCAGGCCCCATAGAATCAAAGATGGTCACCATTGGTTGTGTAGCCTACTAGAAGCATAAAAAATAGTACATATGTACCTTATTATTGTGGACTGAATTGTGTCATTTCCCCACCTTCTCACCCCACCCCTGCCAAATTTATATATTGAAGCCCTAACCCCAGTACCTCAGAATGTGATTGCATTTGGAGGTAGGACTTTTAACAGGTAATTAAAGTTAAATGAGGTCATTGGGGTGGTGTCATATGACTGATGTCATAAAAAGAGGAGATTGGGACACAGACAGACACAAAGGAAAAACCAGGTGAAGACATCAAGAAAAGATGGCCATCTACAAACCAAGAAGAGTGACCTCAGAATAAACCAAACCTGTGACAGCTTGATCTCAGACTTCTAGCTCCTAAAACTCTGGGAAATAGCCCTGGTCAGTTTTTTGCAGCGGTTAGAGCAGTGGTTCTCAACCTTCCTAATGCCACGACCCTTTAATACAGTTCCTCATGTTGTAGTGACCCCCAACCATAAAATTATTTTCGTTGCTACTTCATAACTGTAATTTTGCTACTGTTATGAATCGTAATGTAAATATCTGATATGCAGGATATATTTTCATTGTTACAAATTGAACATAATTAAAGCATAGTGATTAATCACAAAAACAATATGTGATTATATATGTGTTTTCCGATGGTCTTAGGCAACCCCTGTGAAAGGGGCGTTCGACCCCCAAAGGGGTCACAACCCACAGGTTGAGAACCCCTGGGCTAGAGCATTGCCTGGTGCACCAAAGGGTCTCAAGTTCAATTCCTGGTCAAGGGCAAGTACCTGGGTTTCAGGTTCAACCACCTCGGGGCATGTTCCAGAGGCAACCAATTAATGTGTGTCTCTCTCACACTGATGTTTCTCTCTCTCTCTCTCTCTCTCTCTCTCTCTCTCTCTCTCTCTCCCCTCACTCCCTTCCACTCCCTCTAAGGATCAATAGAAAGAATATCCCTGGGTGAGGATTAACAACAACAACAAAAACAGACACAGATCAATGGAACAAAATAGAGTCCAGAAGTAAACCCATGCCTATATGATCAATTAATATATGACAAAGGAGATAAAATATACAGTGGGGTAAAGACAGTCTATTCAATAAATGGTGTTGGCAAAACTGGACAGATACATACAAAAAAATGAAATTAGACCACCTTATTACAATATATATAAGAATAAATTCAAACTGGATTAAAGACCTAAATATAAGACCAGAAACCATACAATTCCTAAAAGAAAATATAGACACTCAACTCTCTGCCATTGCTCTTAGTAGTACTTTTTCTGATATATCTCCTCAGGCAAGGGAAACAAAAGAAAAAAATAAACAAATGGGAGTACACTAAACGAAAAAGTTTTTACACAGCAAAGGAAACCATCAACAAAATGCAAAGACAACCTACCGATTGGGAGAAGATATTTACCAATGATACATCCAATCATCAGAGAAATGCAAATTAAAATCACAGTGAGATATCACCTCACACCTGTCAGAATGACTATTATCAATAAATTAACAAGTGTTGATGAGAATGTGGAGAAAAGGGAACCCTCATGCATTGCTGGTGGGATTGCAAATTGGTGCAGCCACTATGGAAAACAGTACAGTACGAGAGTCCTCAAAAAATTAGTCTGACTTACAAGAAACAAAAGTTTACTCCTGCCAGGATTTGATTTCCCTGTCCCCTTGACTCTTTCATTCACACTTTTTTTTTACATTTGCAATTAGATTTTTTAAAATTCTTTATTGTTTAAAGTCTTACATATGTCTCCTTTTCCCCCCATTGACATCTCCTGGCCATTCCCATCCCCCAGCACATGCCCTCACCCCCTTACTGTCTGTATTCATGACTTATGCTTATATGCATGCATATAAGTTCTTTAATTGAGCTCTTATCTACCCTGCCCCCATCCACTGCCTTCCCTCTGAGGTTGGATGGTCTGTTCAATACTTCTATGTCTCTGGATCTATTTTTGTTCATCAGTTTATGTTGTTCATTATATTCCACAAATGAGTGAGATCATGTGATATTTATCTTCCTCTGACTGGTTTATGTCACTTAGCATAATGCTCTCCAGGTCCATCCATGCTATTGCAAATAGTAAGAGTTCCTTCTTTTTTATAGCAGCAATAGAGGCCCAGTGCACAAAATTCATGTGCAGGTAGGGTCCCTAGCAGCTGCTGGCTGCCAGCTGGGGTGCTTCCCTTCCCCTGGCTGCCTGCTGCCACCGTTGGCCCCACCCCCTGGTCAAACTCCCAGTCGAACTCCCAATCAAGGAGACAATTTTCATGTTAGGCTTTTATTATATAGGTTAGTTTTCCATTGTGTAAATATACCACTGTTTTTTATGTGTGTGTGTGTGTGTGTGTGTGTGTGTTTTAAATATATTTCTTTATTGATTTTATTTTTTTTAAATATATTTTATTGATTTTTTACAGAGAGGAAGGGAGAAGGATAGAGAGTTAGAAACATCGATGAGAGAGAAACATCGACCAGCTGCCTCCTGCACACTCCCTATTGGGGATGTGCCCGCAACCAAGGTACATGCCCTTGACCGGAATCGAACCTGGGACCTTTCAGTCTGCAGGCCGATGCTCTATCCACTGAGCCAAACCGGTTAGGGCTTTTTTTTTTTTTTTCTCTCTTTTTTTTTTCTTCTTTTTTTTTTTTCTTCTTCTTTTTTTTTTCTCTCTCTTTATTGATTTTAGAGAGGAAGGGACAGGGAGAGAGAGATAGAAACATCGATGAGAATCATTGATTAGCTGCCTCCTGCACGGCCCCCACCAGGGATCAAGTCCACAACCTGGGCATGTGCCCTTGGCTGGAATCGAACCCGGGACCCTTTAGTCTGCAGGCCAATGCTCTATCCATTGAGCCAAATTGGCTAGTGTATGTACCACTGTTTTTTAACCCACTCACCTGCTGATGGGCACTTGGGCTGTTTCCAAATCTTAGCAATTGTAAATTGTGCTGCTATGAACATAGGGGTGCATATATCCTTTCTGATTTGTTTCTGATTCCTTGGGATATATTCCTAGAAGTGGGGTTAGTGGGTCAAGTGGGAGTTCCATTTTTAATCTTTTGAGGAAACTCCATACTGTTTTCCACAGTGGCTGCACCAGTCTGCATTCCACCAGAAGTGCATGAGGGTTCCTTTTTCTCCACATCCTTGCCAGCACTTGTCGTTTGTTGATTTGTTGATGATAACCATTCTGACAGGTGTTATATGGTATCTCATTGTCATTTTGATTTGCATCTTTCGGATGATTAGTTACTTTGAGCATGTTTTCATATTGCTCTTTGCCTTCTTTATTTCCTCTTTCGAAAAGTGTCTATTTGGGTCCTTTGCCCATTTTTTGATTGGATTGTTTATCTTCCTTTTGTTAAGTTGTATGAGTTCCCTATAGTTTTGGAGATTAAACCTTTGTTGGATATAACATTGGCAAATATGTTCTCCCATGCAGTGGGCTTTCTTGTTGTTTTGTTGATGGTTTCTTTGCTGTGTAGAAGCTTTTTATTTTGATGTAGTCCCACTTATTTATTTTCTCCTTTGTTTCCATTGTCCTAGGAGCTAGTCTTGGTAAAGATATTGCTACGACATATGTCTGATATTTTGCTGCCTATAGAATCTTCTAAGATTTTTATGGTTTCCCATCTTACATTTAAGTCCTTTATCCATTTTGAGTTTATTTTTGTGTATGGTGTAAGTTGGTGGTCTAGTTTCATTTTTTTTTTTTGCATGTATCCATCCAATTTCCCAACACCATTTATTGAAGAGACTGTCTTGACTCCATTGTATGCTCTTGCCTTCTTTGTCAAATATTAATTGAGTATAATGGCTTGGGTTGATCTCTGGGTTCTCTGTTCTGTCCCTTTGGTCTATATGACTGTTTTTGTGGCAGTACCAGGCAGTTTTGAGAACAGTGGCTATGTAATTCATTCACTTTCAGTGCCTGCCTCTCCATTGGACCTGGTCTCCATTGGATTTGCTTGCAGTTCTGCCCTGGAACCTTGGCTTTCATTTGTTAGGGGGTTGTATCAAGGCCTTGACAAGCCTAATAGCTAATGTTCTATAACATCCCACTCCAAAACTTGGTGGCATAAAACATTTTTTTGTGGTGGTTACATGAGAATATACACTTCTGTAAAATCATTTCATTATATACTTACAATGTGTACATTTTTGCCCATTTGGAGTGGCTCAGTTGGTTGAGCGTAGTCCTGGGCACTGAAGGGTTGCCAGTTGATTTCCAGTCAGGGCACATATTTGGGTTAAGGATTCCATCCCTACTTGGGGCACATGCAGAGAGCAGCCAACCCATGTTTCTCTCTCGCTCGCTCCCTCTCTCTCTCTCCTTTTCCCTTTCTTTCTCTAAGCATGTCCTCAAATGAGTACTAAAAAATAAATTTTAAAAAATGTGTGCATTTTTATATGTAAATTAAACCTCAGTAAACTTGATTAAAAGCACAATGAGGGCCTGGCTGGTGTGAGTCAGTAGTTAAGCATTGACCTATGAACCAGAAGGTCATGGTTCAATTCCTGGTCAGGGCATATGCCCAGGTTGCAGGCTCGATCCCCAGTAGGGGGCATACAGGAGACAGCCAGGGGATGATTCTCTCTCATTATTGATGCTTCTATCTTTTTCCCTCTCCTTTCCTTTTTCTGAAAATAAATGAAAACATATTTTTTTAAAAATACACAATGAGGGACATAACACTGTGAATGTACTTAATGCTACTTAACCGTACACTTAAAAATGGTTAAAATGGTAAATTTTATGTTATAACTATTTTACCACCACAAAAAATGCAATGAGGTACATTTTTTCCAAAATTATAACACTTAATTATAATTCTAAAACACAAAGATAAATGGAAAGAATAGTACAATTATTTTCTCTGTATCCTCCATACATTATCTAGATTTACCAATTTATCCACATACTTTACAGTTTTCAGCATGGAGGTTTAAAGTTAGATATTGTTACACATTATATTTTTAAAATATCTCATTGTGATTTTAGTTTTAATTTCCTAGATACTAATAAGAATAACCATATTTTCATATATTAGTAGCCAATTATGTATTTTGTTAATTTTATAGAACTATTTTTTAGTTTTTTATATTTCCTGAATACTAATTTTTATCATTAGTAATATGTGGTGCAAATAACTTCTTCCAACTTATGGCTTGAGTCTGTCTTAAAAAATCCTTTTAAAAGTTTTATAAAATTTGTTCTTTTTTTTAAATTGTTTTATTGCTTAAAGTATTACAAAGGGTATTACATATGTGTTCTTATTTTTATATTTCTAAAATTTTTAAGTTTTCTCTTTCATATTTAAGTTTTTAACTTTCTTGGAATTAATATGTGTATAATACAAAGAAAGTACTTAATGTCATGGCTTTTTCAATCTATATACCCAATTATTCCAGCATTATTTATTAAGTGATTTATTATTTTCCCACTGATCTGTGAGGTAGCCTTCATTATGAATGAAATGCTCATATATCACATATCCATGTTCATACATATTCTATGTGTTTCTTCATAAACCACATTGTCTTAATTAGCAATAGCTTTATAATAAGTCTCATTATCTAGAAGGACAAATTCTCTAACCATGTTCTTTGCTCAGAGAATCTTGGCTCTTCTCAGCCCTTTGCTCTTCCACATACATGTCCAAATCAGCTTGTCAAGTTTTGTGAAAACCTTGATGGGATTTGATTTTATAGATCAATTTGGGAAGAATTGACCTCTTTAGAATACTGATTCTTTCTGTCCATGAACCATGTCTTATTTTCAATCTCATCCCTTAATCTTCATCAAGTAACCCAATGTCAGGCCTCAAGAAAAAATTCAACATGTTCTATTGAAAGGATTGATTAATTAAGCAGGAAAAGTTCGTTTATAATTATATTCTAACTTTATAATTCCAATATAGGAATTAATGCATTTTTCAAATGTGTCTAGGAGCACCTAAAAGTCATAGTACTCATTTCAGAACACAATGAAATTGAGTGTGGTAAACCTACCTAAAATCTTGGGGGAGCTCGTTACCTCTGCATTGCTACCAGGTAATTTTGTTTGCAATTAAATACCTTCAAGATTTCCTACCAAGGGTATAGTAACTCAGAAAACTGATCAGGGCAGAAAGAAAGGCAAGGGTTTCCAGATGATGCCCACAGAAGTTTCCTACAACATAGCATTTATGTTGTCTATCACCCGCTTGACTATGTAGCAGAACCAGTCTCAACAAGCACAACCACTTCAGTCATTGTGTGTTTAAGAGGAAAGGATGATGTGGAGGGCTGTCAAAACAAATTTAAACAAAGCAAAGGTTTTCCATGCGTTTAATATTCATGAAAACTGCCAGAATCACTTTTGTTTCTACTGCTATAAAGTGACCAAGTAGTATTCCTCTTAACCCCATGACAAAATGAACTTTTAACAGGCTTTAATGCAATGCAGCTTTAAGAAAGGATTAGTAAACTTACTACTTAACATTTTACATCAATAAATACAGTTTGAATTCATCATGAGTTTTCCTATTAGACACTGATATGTGACAATAATATGAACAATGTAACAAATCATTCAAATAAAAAAAATATATCTGCATATAAGGAAAATAGACTATGACATTTCTGAACACTTAGATTTTCCCCTAATAAAATTGTTAGTAGTGCAGGAAAAAATTACAATGGCATAAAGGAGGCAACAGAAATGTATTTGTTTTGAAGCAATTTTTAGCCTTCAGTCTGGAAGACAATCACTATTATAATTAGAAGATGCCTGACATTCTTTTTATTTATTCTTTTTTTAAATAATTCTTTATTGTTGAAAGTATTACATATGCCCCCTTTCCTCCCCCATTGACCTCATCCAGCCCGCCCCTATTTTGTTACTTAGGCCCTTTTTGTTACTTTGTTACTTATAATCTATTTTGTTACTTAGATTCCACATGTGGATGAGATCATGTGATACTTGTCTTTCTCTGACTGACTTATACTCTCCAGGTTCCTCCATGCTGTGTCAAAGGAGAGATTCTTCCTTTTTACTGCTGCATAGTATTCCATGATCTAAATGTACCACAGCTTTTTTATCCACTCATTTACTGATGGGCACTTGGGCTGTTTCCAGATCTCAGCTATTATAAATTGTGCTGCTATGAACATAGGAGTGCATACATTCTTTCCGATTGGTGCTTTGGTTTTCTTAGGATATATTCCTAGAAGTAGGATCACTAGGTCATTTAATATTTTGAGGAAACTCCATACTGTTTTCCATAACGGCTGCACCAGTCTGCATTCCCACCAGAAATGTACTAGGGTTCCTTTTTCTCCACATCCTCGCTAACACTTGTCATTTGTTAATTTGCTGATGATAGCCATCCTGACAGGTGTGAAGTAATACCTCATTGTCATTTTAATTTGCATCTCTCTGATGATCAGTGACTTTGAGCATTTTTTCATATGTTTCTTGTCCATCTGTATGGCCACTTTGAAGAAGTGTCTATTTATGTCCTTTGCCCATTTTTTAAATTGGATTGTTTGTCTTCCTTTTGTTTAAGTTGTATGAATTCCTTATATATTTTGGATATTAACCGTTTATCAGATGTATCATTGCCAAGTATCTTCTCCCATACAGTGGGCTCCCTTTTCATTTTGTTGATGGTTTCTTTTGCTGTGCAGAAGCTTTTCATGTTGATGTAGTCCGATTTGTTTATTTTCTCCTTTGATTCCTTTGCTCTAGGAGATGTATTTGTAAACATATTGCTATGAGAGATATCTGACATTTTGCTACCTATAGTTTCTCCTAGTATTTTTATGGTTTCCTGACTTACATTTAAGTCTTTTATCCATTTTTAGTTTGTTGTTGTGTATGGTGTAAGTTGGTGGTCTAGTTTAATTTTTTTGCACGTATCTATCCCATTTTCCCAACATCATTTATTTATTTTATTTTTTAAATATTTTTAAAATTGATTTCAAAGAGGAAGAGAGAGATAGAAACATCAATGATGAGAGAGAATCATTGACCTGCTGCCTCCTGCTGGCCCCTACTGGGGATTGAGCCCACAACCTGGGCATGTGCCCTTGACTGGAATTGAACCTAGGACCCTTCAGTCCTCAGGCCAATGCTCTATCCAATGAGCCAAATCAGCCAGGGCCCCAACACCATTTGTTGAAGGAACTCTCTTGATTCCATTGCATGCTCTTGCCTCCACTATCAAATGTTAATTGAGTATAATAGCTTGGGTCTATTTCTGGGGTCTCTGTTCTGTTCCATTGATCTATATGCCTGTTCTTGTGCCGCTACCAGAGAAGCTGCCTGACATCCTTTTTTAAAAAATATATATTTTTATTGATTTCAGAGAGAGAAAGGGAGAGGGAAAGGAATAGAAACATCAATGAGAGAGAATCATTGATTGGCTGCCTCCTGCACGCCCCCCACTGGGGATGGAGCCTGCCACCAGGGCATGTGCCCTTGACTAGAATCAAACCTGGGACCCTTCAGTCCGCAGGCCAACACTCTATCCACTGAGCCAAACCAGATAGGACCTGCCTGACATTCTTAAATGAGACATGTTTATTTCTAATCTTATTCCTTTTGCTTAAGAAGAGGGGCTTAAATGCTGTTTTTCTGCAAGGCTACATGTAGAAACTTTCATGGAGCACATGGGGTCCTTCAGTGTCTGCCATCACTACAGACAGTCCTGTGTGGAGAGAATGAGTAGCAGGCTGAGAGCCCTGACTATCCAACCTTCTTCTAATTCTTGAACTTCCCATAACCCAGACATATTCCAGGACTTCAAATTCCCTCATCATGGCAGGCCTCATTAATTTCTCCTGCTTGGTTTCATGTTTGATCTCAGGAAGACTTTGCTCAGAAACAGGAAATCATTAGGAAAGTGCTGACTTTCAGGGAAAACAGGGATAAGAAAAGGATGTTTACCCAACAGGGGAGTGAACCAGATTCAACACTAAACTGACAAAGGGAAGTGGTACCACTGGTTAATCAGGTCAACTGACTCTATGTAAACACTTCCTGCCCCTTTCTGAGAAGCCATAATTGACCTGGAAATTTACTTGGATAGGCTGAAGAGTGAATTAGAAATCTCATCTTCATTGAGGACCCAGGCTCTTATCAACTATGATTAACTCCTAAAAGCTCTACACCAACAGGCCCTCCTCAGCCTTAGAAGCCATTTATAAAGGGCTCATACTTACATAAATTCCAAATATCTCACCCCCTGTTGTGCATAACACCATCCCTCAACATATAGATAGCCCTGTGTTCAAATAACAGAATACACTATAGAAATATAAGATCCTATCTAATAAAAGAGAAACATGGTAATTAGCCGTACGGCCGCTACCCTTCCCATTGGCTAATCAGGGAGATATGCAAATTAACTGCCAGCCAAGATGGCGGCCGGCAGCCAGGCAGCTGACGCGAACAGGGAGGCTTGCTTGCTCCAGTGACGGAGGAAGCCAAGGT